>NC_136793.1:44337763-44755158 GCF_951216825.1 Electrona antarctica
CTGCTATATTGGCTGTTCTCCACTTGGGGAAAACAAACCCAAACTTCTAGAAGCTCTTTCACACCCCACCCTGTTCTTCTACCGGGCTCTTTCACACCCCACCCTGTTCTTCTACCGGGCTCTGACGGAAGGATGCTGGAAGTGGGATCGAAAAGGGCTCCAGGATGGCTGACGCTCTTCCTCTTGTCCAACTTGTGCATGTTTTTAAGCCTCCTGGGGGAAACAGAGGCCAAGAGACCCACCAAGATACCCCGCTGCCCCAGTACCTGCTCCTGCACCAAAGACAGTGCCTTCTGCGTGGACACCAGGGCTATACCAAAGTCCTTCCCCCCTGGAATCATCTCTCTGTGAGTAAATTCATGTTTGTCATTCCCCAAGATATGAAGGAAAGTCCAATCCATCCATCTATTTCTGATTTATGAAGGGTCAGCAGATGAGTGATCTGTGTGCGTGGTCTGGGTGCTCTTATTGTGTGAGTTAATGCAATACTTACATCACCTCACAAAATAATGTATATTATTGTAATATCTATAATATTATTATAACATCTGGGATTTTAAGATTTGCACACTGCTGTTTGATCTGATGTATCCTGGCAGAGAAAGGTGTACAGTGCAAGAGAGAATTACGTAACCACAATGCACTGCTACAATATTGGTTACTGTAGAACAAATGCAATTGATGTTACCCAGGGTGAATGTTTGTTATGGGACAGGCTCTGCCTATGCAGCACTTCCATGCCTTTTAACGGATGACAAAATGGGCACTTTGATGTCTCCAACCCAGCACTCTCTTCTCATTCCTGGACGAGAGTCAAGAAATCCTGGCAGAGAGGAGCACACGCACACCGTTATGAAAGTACAGCAATGAAACCCTGTGGACTGAACTCGAGGGAGTAAAACTAACAATAGATTTCATATCTCACAGCTGAGGACCTACTTGTCCTCTGAGAGATTTAATCTTAAGGAGAGTAGATTGTCTGTAAGTGGAGCACCTGTAATGAAATAAAAAGCTGAGCACTGAACGGGACGCAGTTACAATTTTTTGAGAGTGTTGTAAAGGACGTGCTTTCATTTGCTATTGACCTAATTGATAATGGGATGAATGGGATTTAACATTGGTGTGCCTGTAGGGAAGGGAAGGGAACGCAAAAGCACAGGCAGGTGGATGTGTCCTCATTTTCATAACAGAAGATGTGAATAAGGAAGTTGTGTGCTGGTTTAAAAAAAGATTTAGGAGTGGCCCTAATTGAGTCATTGTCAAAATATTTCCAAACAAATTATTCTGCTCTGACAATCCCATTCAAACATTGTTCATGTTTTATCAAACTTTTTAGTTTATGGTGCAACCATGAACCACTGATGACTTCAGCTCTCTGAACTTTGTAACAGTAACAGCCAGTGTTGCCTGCATCTAATTATAATAAAATCACCTGTGTATTTCAGGACGATGGTGAATGCTGCTTTCACAGCCATTCCAGAAGGAGCATTCTCTCATCTACACATGCTACAGTTCCTGTGAGTTTTCTGGCCTCCATAGATATACATTTATTGATAGTTGTCATAGCAGTACCACAGTTATCAAAGCACAGATCACTAATCATCAACTTTTTAATCTTGTTACACTTGCCATTTAAAAAAAAGACTCTTATCATCATACATCATCATACATCACATTCCGTGCTCAGCCAATCAAATCATTTCCGTGGTACACACAGACACACAAAGCTGGGCATAGGAGGGGCTAGCGCCAATCAAACATTATAAGGCAGATGTTTTAGATGTTTTTAGTTGGATATTGTGGCACATGTGTGATGCATTGAGGTTGATAATACTGATAAATCACAGAACTGACATTCAGATGATCATGTCCATTTAGTCAAAAATGGCAATAGGCCTACGTCACTCAAGAGTGAAATAAAGACTAAATACCATAAACAAGAAACATGTGCAGAATACAAAAGAAAACTAGAAATGCACTCTGTCGAGCTGCCAACTTGCGCTTTGCACACAAGTTGGTCATGAATGGCCCACTTGTGCGCGAGCAGAGCGCGCAACTTACCTCTGACTCCTGTCAACCAGAGCAATATAGTAAGGTAGTGGCAACACTAGCGTTGACTCCCATAGTAACAATGGAATGCGGAAGTGCTCATTCTATCTCAATGAGATAGTACCAGCCATAGGGGCAAGCGTTTCCGGGAATCTGTCCGTCGCGGCAACCTGCCGCGGGGGTGGAGCTTCTTTTCCATCCACCAGCTGTCTAAAAACCCGGAAAAGAAGCTGGGAGACAGCCGAAAACGTCCGCGGCTTTCGGCTCAGGTGTGGAAACCCTGTATGTCGGTGTTGTTGCTCGGCCAATCAGGGATTGTGTATTTTTGGTGGCGTCGCTCGGCCAATCAGGGATTGTGTATTCTTGGTGGCGTCGATTGGCCGAGGTAGTCACCGACATACGCAGCCGAAAACAGTACTTGCGCTCCGCTCGCGCAAGTAACAAGTAATAATGATAATAATAATAATCTATTGTCTAATTCATGAAACCTGTCTGTCTATCTGTATGTCGGCCTTAAACTTGTGTGTGCAGTGCCAACACACCAAATTTATGTGGGTTTGGGAGGGCGAGTGTGGACTTAACTGATTGGCCGAACTTTGCATAACGTTTTTTGAACCGCTTCGCCTGTGTGAGAAAATATGAGATACATGTTCAACGACTATATCAGGTGAAGGAGTATTCCCGACTTGCATTGTTCCCGACTTGCGTGATGCTCGAGTACGTCGCCTAATAATAATAATACAATTTACAATTTAGGCATTTAGCAGACGCTCTTAATCCAGAGCGACATACATTAAGCAATAACAAAAAGCATGGCATACATCACATAAAAAGTAGTTATCATGAAACATGCGTATTAAGCTAAGAACGCAACAGTGGAGTATCTATGTAAACTATACATACTATACTATATTATATATTATACATGTGTACTATAAAGTGCTATGACTACATAAAATGCAATTCTAGTGCTGTCTACGTAACATGCTATAAGACTGTTTAAAATACTATCTAAGTCTACATAAAGTGCTATATTTAAAATACTATCTAAGTCTACATAAAGTGCTATCTAAGGGGCTAGTGCTACGGGCCATGGTGGAGTCTGAATAATAATAATAATAATAATAATAATAATAATAATAATAATAATGATGATGATTACATAATATCCATGAGAAATTACATTTATTTCTGTTTTTACAGAGAAGCTATGGGAAAAGTGGTCCACACAATGGATACTTAGCATGGGGCGTATAATGCGTATAATACATAAATAAATACATAAATACATAAATACATAAATACATAAATACATAAATACATAAATACATAAATAAATAAACAAATAAATAAATAAATAAGGAAATTAAGAAAACCTTATATTTTGAAAACAAAGCAATACTGCCTCATCAAAGTTGGTGGTGTAACTTTATTTAATGTCAATTACTTGCATGAGAGGTGGAGAGGTGGTGGAGTTAGTTGCTTTAGCAGACAGTTTGAGGGTCCAATGGAGTTAAGAGGTTTTGTAAAGTGTTTTTACTACTTTCTATTGGTTCAATATTTTCAAAACAACACACAGAGGTAAAGGGTGTTCAATAGCACAGATATATGCAAAAAAAAATCAAAAAATGGAGTTAGGTGGTTCTAACTCCCGACAGCAACAATATGCAGTAGTAGACAGTAGACACTGAACTGCACTGTTTTACAATGTATAATGCATTTGTGTAAGTACAGGCAAAGTTTTAGAACTCAGAGACAGAACATACAGAACATGATTAGTTTCAACACACTACAGTATACTCATACTGTAGGTCTGTCTTCCTCAGGCTGTGGCAGTTGTGAACATTTGTGGTTAAAACATTGCTTGGGCCATTTATGAGATGTATCACACTTTGTAAAACTGTTTATTTGTGTTCAAAGTACTGTTTTAATCAGGCACTCTGCTTCTCCTCCTTTGCTTGTAGAATATATTACAATACATGCATATGTCTTGTTTTGCAGAAACAATGACAGGACTGCAGCCACTAGAAATGAATGGTTATTGAAAACAGTGGTGACATAGCAGTAATAAGAGTAGTGCCTCTGTATCAGTGTCATTACCAATGACTGACTCCCTTCACTTCTGTTGTCAAACACAAAGACTTTATTGTCTACTCAGATGCAATAGAGAGAGAGCGAGAGAAAGAGAGAGAGTGTGTGTGTGTGTGTGTGTGTGTGTGTGTGTGTGTGTGTGTGTGTGTGTGTGTGCGTGTGCGTGCGTGCATGCGTGCGTGTGTGTGCTACTGCATGCGCACGTGTGTGCTTGTGCCAATGTTTAGTGTCTTCTGAATCACACTCACCTTATGTATGACCTTATCTGTACTATATGACCTTGTATGTGCGTTTTCTTTACTAATATGTTGTTTATTTTGTAGACTTTGATTTGATTATTATTCCTTCATTTTTTGCAGTTTGCTGAACTCCAATACATTCAATGAGATATCTGATGATGCCTTTGCTGGTCTGTCTCAACTGCAATATCTGTAAGTGTCGCACTTCATGTAAACAACTAATGCACCACATTTTGAACAGAAATAAACTGGTGACCATTCCACACAAATATAGGAATTTGGAGTGCAAATCTGTAACATACTGCTTTTAGTACTGCAAGATTACAGCAGTGGGGTCTTAAGTCTGGGAAACATGGCCTGCAAATGTAATATTTAATCCTCCAACTATAGAAACACTTATGGCCTTGTGTTGTCTGGTAGAGCTGAATATGCCACTTTTTGAATTGATGGTCTTTAGAAAATGTGAGTTTGCTGATGGCCTTGCATTTGCAGTTTTCCAAAAAGGCCATGCATTAAGCTCCATCAAGTGATTGTGGTGCTCTGGCTTCAGCCCAGCTCCAAGCCATTTGCATTGCCAGCATGTACCTTGGCAACCCACTGTGATGGCTAATAAAGTAATATCTCTATATCGCAGATTCTGCTGGCTGAGAGCGGGCTGTGTGCATGTCCTCTATAGCCACAGACAACACAAAGACAGAGTAAGATCAAATAATGCTGACAAAATAGAGCCCTTTTTTCATTCACCCGTGTATCCCTGTAATGAGTAAGGTATTGGCAGACTAAATTAACTGCTTTTGGCTTACAAAACCAATTGTTTGACATGTTAACAGTTAAAACAACTGTTACATAGATTTCTTTTTCCAATCAATGGGATGAAACAAAAACATGACCAAAGAAAATGTGTGTGCAAACATCACCACAATGTTTACTTTTTTGCCCACATTTGATTGCTGACCATAAAGTAATGTTTTCCCGTAAGGTCACCATGTTTATTGAAGAACAAGACCACTCCCCCTCCAGTTGTGAAATTCTGTACAAACTTTGCATGATTGATGATTGCCATCAATGTGTGAAATATGAATAATTAATTCTCTGAAAATGACATCTACCTCCCAGGTTCATAGAGAACAATGACATCCAGGCTTTGTCAAAATATACCTTCAGGGGACTTAAATCTCTGACCCATCTGTGAGTACATTATTACTTTTATTTTCATAAAATGTATTGTCTGATTATATCATTGTTGTTTTTGTGTTGTTAAGTTGAGGTGCAATGCCCTCTGTCAGTTGTACGGACAGAAAATGGGAAGACAGAGGTCTGCATGAAACACTGATGACATGCTCTCTACAACAATACAATACATATTCATGAATCCTTTCACTGGAATGTTACAGCTCTCTGTCAAATAACAACCTTCAGACACTCCCAAGAGATCTCTTCAAACATCTTGACATCCTGACAGATTTGTAAGTTCTGTATACAAATGGACCAAGTACTTTAAATTGAGTCCCATACCACACTTTAACAATACAACTTTGTTTAATTCATTGTCCAACATTTGTTAAGAACAATAATTGTTGTTTGTCACATGTAACTCAGAGACCTGCGGGGCAACTCTCTCCGTTGTGACTGTAAAATCAAGTGGCTGGTGGACTGGATGGAGAAGACCAACACCTCTGTGCCAGCCATCTACTGTGCCAGCCCGTTTGAATTCCAAGGTCGCCGGATCCATGAGCTCACCCCACGTGATTTCAACTGCAACAGTGCAGGTTTGTCCATACACATTTTTAAATTGATGCTGAACATAATGTCAGAACATACCACTTTTAGGCTGATGACCAAATGTGCCTCTCTCTTCTAGATTTTGCTGTTTATGAAACCTTCCCTTTCCGCTCTGTGTCTGTGGAGTCCTATGAATTCAATGGAGACCAATTTGTAGCCTTCGCGCAGCCTGAGTCAGGGTTCTGCACAACGTATACATGGGATCATGTGGAGATGGTTTTCAGGATGTTCCATAATATAACCTGTAAGTAGGCTTTGACTGGCCCTGTGTGAAATTGTTTGTACCACAAAATTCTCAATGATATGTGTTCCTATGTGTGTCTCTCAGCTCGCTCTGCAGTGTACTGCAAACCTGTTGTAATAAACAACACTCTTTACATGGTTGTGGCTCAACTTTTTGGAGGATCACACATCTACAAGTAAGACATCTATGAAACTATTTTGTCCTTAGTAGTATATACTAAACAGACATTTAACATGAATTCATTATGTTATTACAGGTGGGAAGAGGACCCACAGCGCTTCGTAAAGATCCAAGACATTGATACCACTCGGGTGCGGAAGCCCAACTTTGTAGAAACCTTCCAGCTGGATGGGGAGTGGTACTTTGCGGTAGCAGACAGTTCCAAGGCAGGCTCCACTAGCATTTATCGGTGGAACAGCAATGGCTTCTACTCTCACCAATCCCTCCATCCCTGGCATCGGGACACCCACGTGGAGTTCCTTGATGCTGGCTCTAGGCAGCACCTAATACTGTCTAGTGCCTCCCAGCCCCCGGTGGTTTACCAGTGGAACCGAAGTCAGAGGCAGTTTCTGTTTCACTCCCTGATCACAGAAGTAGCAGATGTGCAGATGGTCAAGCACTTCTGGGTAAGAAAGGTTCTTTACCTCTGCCTCACACGTTTCATCGGCGACTCCAAGATACTTCGCTGGGAGGGACAGCGCTTCACGGAGATCCAGACCCTACCATCACGTGGCGCGATGGCCGTGTATCCCTTTACAGTGGGCCTCCGCCAGTACCTACTCCTAGGGAGTGATTTCTCCTTCTCCAGAGTTTATCTATGGGATGACCTCACTCAGCGCTTCCAGCCCTTCCAAGAGCTTAACATGAGAGCACCCAGGGGCTTCAGTTTAGTGTCTGTAGATAACAAGGACATTCTGCTGGCTGCCAGCTACAAAGGCAACACGCTGGCCTACCAGCACCTGGTGGTAGATCTTAGTGCTAAGTAGACCTCTTGAAGGTAAGGTGTTGCTGCAAGCATTTATCAAAATGTGCCATATGTGGAAAAGACTGCAACTTGTCTAAGCCATGAGAGTCTGCTATTTTACCAGATGTTTAAGTGAGGCTAACTAATTATTATTACATGGTTCCTTCTCTGATGATGGTTCTATTCTTAAGCAATACTCATTTAAGTTAACTCATTTGAATACAGCATCAGTATATCAGCATCATGCCACTGTGCAATATGTCACTGCTTTCATAAGCTGGAAACTGGAAACTGTCATGCTGTATGTTTCTTACATGAGGAATGGTGTGCATGTGCATCTACTGAACTGTTCACATTGAATGGTATTTCATATGTAGCCTAATTGAATCAAACTATGCAGGTTTCGTATGGGTCACTGTAGCCGTCTGCAGACTCTGCATGCCACTTCACAACTGGCATTTGATAGAGCACTAAACTCATTAAGCCAGTGGTTTTCAACCAGTGGTCCGTGGACCACCAGTGGTCCTCGAGGGGGTTCCAGGTGGTCCCCAGCTAATAGATGGAGAGTTGGTAACCCATATATATCTTTAACTCTTGAAAGTGTAAAATGAAACCAAATACGCTCTCACGAGTTGACTTGTTAAAACTATTGTTATTTGCATTATGTAATGTAGTTTACACCATTAGATAATGTAAAATAATTTTGATCGTTTGGCTGTTATCTCCTACCTAAAGCATGGAATTGTGGACAAAATCATATCCAACAACAACAAAATATTCTTTAGTTTTGGGTCTGAGAGGCTAAATGTCATCAAATGGTGGTTCGTGGCTCAAATGCTGAATACATAATGCTAATGGAACTTGATATGAAAAGGGTTGAAAACCACTGCATTAAGCAATATATTTTTTTGTAGTCTACATTTCCATCATGAGGCATAAGCTTTTGTGATCACATGTAATGAATGTGCATGTAATCTTATCGCCTATGTTCGGAAGAGCTGATTTAAAAACTGTGGATCAGTCTGTAGCCATGCATGACTCTGTAACCAAAGTAACTCATATTTATTGAATATTACAATACAACTGTGTTCAACAGGGAATTTAAACCACATCATTCTGAATTTAACTTTCTGTAAAATGTGTAATGATGTCCTGTTGCCTGTATGTATGTAATGCTATAGGTAATACTGCAACTTGCCAGTAGATGTCTGCTGATGCACTTCCAATTTGGTAGAATATGTAGGCCTACCAGGCTATATTCACATGGATAGTAATTTGTATTAAATAATAGCAGCATATGCGTATAATACAAATTAAATCATCCACTCCCCTGACTTTTGAGTTTGCTAATTTGCCAATGTATTTGTGAATAAGCCAATAAATGACACGCATGTTTGCTTGGATGCGCAGAAACTGCGCAGCTTTGATGTCCGTCGTCCAAAGCCAAGGAGGTGCGCATGTTCTGCGAATTCTTACTGCCTGGGAGGGTGGACACAACGTCTTTTTACACATTACGAAATAAGCTCCGCGTATTCGTGCCGTTCTGTGCTTTAGCTCAATCGTACCATATGTTTTTGCGATGCTTATTGATGAGCTAATGTGTTTATGTTAGCGATCCTGATTTCCATGAATCATGGTGAGGTTCACCGTGTAGATGGTAATCTATCTTTACAATAAAGAGACATCTGATGATCTGATTCTGACCTTATCAGAGCCCACAGTGAACTGTGCCCCGGTAGCTATTTTGCCGTTAGAGTTCCATGTACACTGACATGGTGCATGTTGGAAGGGGTTGGAAGTAACTAGGGCTGTCTGTTTACAAGCCGTCTGCCAGCCAGTTTACATACATTTAGAGTGGAAAATGTCTAATGTCACGGAAATGGCATTGCCACCTGAGTGGGAAGACGACGAACGAATGAATTTCTTGTTTTCCGACTTCAAAGAAAACCGAGATGTGAACACAACAGACTGGGACAGTAAAATGGACTTCTGGTCGTCCCTCGCCATACAGAGCTGCAGGAGTCGAGGAACCGTGTGTGTCAATCTGCAAGAATTGAACAAGATCTTCAGGAGGAAGGGGACTCTGCCTTTGGGCTTGCCTACGGTCATTCAGTCCATGGCCAGGTATACAAAATAATAATTTACAGTAGGCGTAGCATATATAGCAACAATAGCTATAGCAACAATACAATAAATACCGTGAATATAGAAAATAAACGAAATATTCGACAAATCCATACAGGACCAAAATGGAAACAAGCCGTAGTGTTTCCTCCTTGAGTTCAATCCTTTAATAGCATTGTATTTGTGTTAAACTGTAGGCCTACTTTTTGTGTTTTTGTGCAAACTGTTAATAAAGTATAAATTTCAATCAAATCAATCCAATCCAATGGTATGAAATGCCAGTATACTTATGTATGTAGATGTAGTGTTGTCCTTCGCTTCACTTTAGCAGACACAACAAACACACTAGCAACACACTACAATACACAAGGGCAACATAGCAGTGCTTCCACCTTCTTTTTCAGAATCTGTGCATACAGATTACATTTTATTCCTTGTTTCACCTTTTCCAGGGCTGGGAAGGTTCAACGAGAATCTGAGTTTGCTGCAAATGTGGACTCAGGCTGGCTGTCATGGGGTGTTGGCCTGTTACTGGTGAAACCTTTTAAATGGACCTTCTCCACCCTTCTGGGAAGCAGTCGTGTACCTTTGGAAGAGTCGTTTGTTGTCATAGAACTAGTAAAGGTACGTATGTAGAATATAGTAGTGGTTCCTTTTACAAATTGGTTTTCCGCAGCATTAGGCCACGGACGCCCAAGTGTGTACAAATGGACTCTCCCTGACACATTTGTACACTCTGTCTGTATTGCCTGTATGGGTCAATTTGGTTCCTAACTATCATTTCGCTAGGGCACCCTGGAACCCCCTTAAGGACCCCACTTTGAAAACCACTTAGTTGAGTAGATTATAAGTAAAGTTTTTTGGAAACTTTGTCCGATAGGTGTAAAATGTACATTCTTCAGAATCTTCACTTTTGTCTTGCAGGAGAAAGCAGCAGAATTGCTGGCTGCATACAAGAGCAGTGCATTTGCCAGCCGTTCTCTCCTGTCCTTTCAAGAACTTTGTGCACTATCCTCCCATGTTTGCACTGATGAAAGTACCCTCTGTATGGCTGTGCTCCAGCTGCAGAGGGAAAAGCAAGTGATAGTTTCATTGCATGAAGGCGAGAAGGTAAAGCGTAGCCTGAAAACACCTTGTGAGGTGCACATATACTGTAGTATCTTAAAGACAAATGGTGATGGGAGAGTTTACTCAGTGACAGATTTAGTTATACTTTGTGTCTTGTGACACTTGTAATCTGATTTCCATCTATTGTGTTTTTCTGCGTTCACCCATAACAGATTGTCAAGTTTTGTCGTCCTGGGCAAGATCGTGTATCTCCGGTCAGTGACGTAGATATAGGCATCTATCAGCTGCAGTGCAGTGAGAAACTTCTTGGAGAGAGAGTGGATGCACTGGGTGTTGAGTCTGAAAAGTATGACCATAAAGACCTAAACTCGCGCATAAACATTTTACTCTTTTACTTTTACTCTTTTACTCAGGCAAAGACATTTTTGATTGGCATGATTACATACAAAGTCAATACAAAGATTCAAATTGATGCGATGCTACATAGCTACATGGCTCGGATGAACGGGGCTTAATTTCACCCCACACCACAAGCTGTATGTTATTACATTAGTATTCAGTACTGTTTCCAAAATATTTTTTACAGAGATTGACAGCATTCACATCATTTGTGTGAATAGGCAGAAATGAACACATCTGTCTCTGTGACCCAAATCCTGTCATTTTAATGTCTTTGCCTGCAATTTCCTCGTGTGAAGGCACCTTGAGTTTAGAATTAAAGGTCTATTTGGTTACATTTGTAGATTCCGTACACTTTCAGAGTTGACAATTATTCTACGCTCAATTATTTATTTGTCAGCCCTACTGGGCCATAACTGTAAAGGCTCATTCATAGTCTGGATTTTCGGTGGTGAGGTGGCCACCTCTCCGGTGGTGAGCTGACCACCGGAGCTGAAATAACGTTGAGCGGTGGTGAGTAAAAACAGAGAGAAGGGCTGGGGCGGTGGCGGTGGTTTGCTCTTCACCGCGGCTCGTGACGTCATGTTGTAGTTCGGTGGTCAACTCGCCACCGAAAATCCAGGCTATGAATAACGCTTTAGACTTGATTTTGGTAGCATCACCAATGAAACTATTGACTGATATTCAGGTCAAGGTCAGGGTTTGAGTGTGATTTCTGCTGATGCTGGATTGTATTATCTGTGTTGCAGGTGCAGAGAAGAAGCAAGGGCACTGCTTCGGGAAGGGAAGAAATCGCAGGTTTCCCACTATTGTCCCATCGCTATACCCATTGTTTATATTGTTGTAACCTTTAATTCCATTTTCCCTGGTCATACCCATGGTGTATTCCACAGGCTCTGAGGTGTTTGAGAGGCCAGAAATTGGTTGAAAAGAGAGCGGACAAATTGTTTTCCCAGCTGGAGAATATTAAAGGAATCCTCGACAGAATAGCCCAGTCACAGACTGATAAACTGGTAACAGTGATTCATATTCAGTGATAATGTTGGTAAAATGCTGTGACATAAATGCAAAACATAATGTATGTCTTAGTCATGTTCATTACATGCTGCCTGATTTACAAGCAGTTGTTAGGGCTGTGCTGTTATACTAAATGTAATGGTCAGTTTGGTCTTAATTGACTGAGTCATTTCCTTAATGACTCATTCATTAACTAATCTATTAGTCAATGACTAATAATTGACTATGTTTTGTTTTTGAAGACAGGACAGCCCTAGCTTTTGTTGAGATAACCTGTCCGTGCTGAATGGACAGACTTAAAGGGATAGTTCTGTATACATTACTGTACATACTGTACATTTTTCTGTATTCTCTCATTTACTGCATTACTGTATTGCACTTCTGGCTAGACGCCACTCTTCATTTCATTGTCAAAGTATTTGTATACTATGTGCAGTGACAATACATTTAATCTAATCTAATCTAAATAGTTCACCCCCAAAATTACTTTTTTCCCCCCTCCTATCGATTTCTCACCCCATGGAGGCTTGAATTCATGGATATTTTGTAGTTTTTGTCTCATTCCTAAGCCAATAATTTGAGAAGCAGCAGTTCCGGTAGGAGACACATAAAGGAGACTCTTTGCTGCAGATGCTAGGATTATTGTTTACCTGGTATCCCAGTTTACTCTGTTTACCTGTTTATTGACTATAGCTCTTGCTTACTCTGCCTATTCTGTTTTGTCACTTGTAAATCTCTAGATAAGTGTCTGCTAAATGCCTACATTTTAATTGTAAATTGCTTTTGTAGGTTTTACAAGCGTACCAGGCTGGAGTAGCTGCCCTGCGCCTCTCTCTTAAAGATGTGTCAGTGGAGCGCGCTGAGAGCCTTGTGGATCAAATTCAGGAGGTCGGACTCGTTAAGGAACAAGTTATATCATAACATTTTGCTGTTTGTTTTCATGTTCACACCACTAAAATGTATTTTCTATTCCCTTTGATATAAGCAGTTATGTGATACTCAGGATGAAGTGAACCAGATTATAGCTGGTGGCGGGTCCAGCTCAGGTGTGCTGTCTTTTTTTGTATTTCTGTTTTTGAAATGTTAACTTTAAATTATACACAATCAAGTAACTGTTTCAGTTTGATTTTAAGTATGTAAATCTGTTGTGGATACAGAGGACACAGAGGAGTTGGAAGAAGAGCTTAAATCTTTGTTGGAAGACTCGAAGTCAGATGGCATCTCAGGTTTACCTGAAGTCCCAACCAACCCTCTATCGCCAGATGGCATCTCCGGTTTACCTGAAGTCCCAACCAACCCTCTATCGCCTGCCAGGGAGCCTCAGCCAAGTCTCCCTGGCAGCAATCTGCTGAATTCTTTGCCAACTGTACCTCAAAGCTGCTTCAATATTACTGATGAGGAACTGGAGAAAGAATTGAATCGCCTAACCCTTGCAGACTCAGGTTAGCTTGCTGCTCCGTTCTCTAAAAAGAATCTACCCGTTAAGGTCATTACACAAATACACACCAGGGGCGACATGAAAAAAAAAGGTGGAGGACAGGAGGAGACAGGAAGTTCTACAAGATGTTTTTTTTTTTTTTGTCAACGTAGCTTTGTTGTGGTTTCAGTCTTATGTTGATGAGAAAGTATGCAGATGGAACAATGGAAATGAGAGTCTAAACAGATAATTATACATGATGAGTGTTTAATGAAGGGCATGGCATGATTTAAAGGAATGGAGTGTCACAATAGTTTGACGCAAAGGTGCCTAACCCTGATCGGAGGTGATGAGGAGGTCTGATGGTGAGGCTTGATGTGGATCAAGGGTCTCCATGAATTTTGCTTGTTGAGTCTTCTTATAATTTAGTTGTTATTGTTATTATTGGACACTGAAACACTTACTTTCAACTGATGAAAATTTAATTTACTTGTCCAGTTCCGCCCTCCTTTGCCTTGATTGATTGAAGTATTTATTGACAGTTTGCAGAATTACAGTACATTTCAAGTACAACTCAATACAAAAACTGTTAACTGAGTGGACGACACCATGAAGCATTACACTTTGGTGGTCCTTCTCAACAGATGACATGCCATGTTTCTATCTTTTCCACTGTGGTCACATACCTGTATTGATAATGTACAGTAGGCTATACTGTAACACCCAACTGTGAAATTAATGTTCCTTGCTATATGTCATAATCTATTTTGCTCTCTCTCTCTGTCTCACACACTAGGTTTTCAACATAAGGAAATGTCTTCACCAGCAAAGAGGTTAGAACCTGCGCAATGATGGCGAAAACAAAGAAATACCAGTTTCAACTCCTAGTCCTCAGATTGGTTTGAACAGGCTCTGAATTAGCATTTTAACAACAAATCTGTCTTAAAGGCCAGAATCCTTAAGCGTAAATCCTAAAAAGTAAAATAGCAGTTACAGGGTACTGGAGAGAGAGAAAGTTTGGGCATGGCACTTTCCTTCATCACAAATTAAAACTATTTTGCCGTGGTGGCATGCCAACAAGTATGTGTTTTTCTCATCTTGAAAGTTGTTTTCGCTCTAAAGTTATGTGGAGGTCAACGGCAATGTTTTTAACCCTGTTGGTGTGCCATCCCAGTTAAGAATTGTAATATTTTCAAATGATTTTAAACAGCTTGCCTTTTCTATGGTGTGTTAAATGTATGTATAGTGTGATGTTTGTAAATGTCCAGCATGGACAATGCTGTGTTTTAAGTGGCCTTTTGAACTTAAATATACAATACGATAATAAATAATCATGCCAAAATTCTATTACATACAACTGCAAATAGGCCTACTGCAATGCCTGCAAGTGTTGAGTAGTAAGACCACTGTAAGTGAGTTTTACCAAATATATGTTTCAGAAAATAAAGTTTATTTTAAATATGGGTTGATTGTTTCTTTTATGTAATTTTGTGCACAATGAATGTGTAATACTGTATTATGTTAACCTTTATTACTGTTCAAGATGTATGACTTAAATAGAAAATCATACTTTTTATGTAACTGTTTCCAATGTAATTGAGAAATTAAAAAAGAACCAACAAGGTTTCCAAAAAGAATGGATCTAGAAGTTAATCTCTCAAGAAAAATGATTCAATATTAGTGGTGGAAGAAGTACTCACATTGTGCACCAATACCACAATATAGACAATAGGCTAATAGCCTATAGACAAGTAAAAAGTCTGGTATTCAAAATGTACTTCAACGTGAGTAAAAGTACAAAAGTATTTGCATTGAAATATACTTAAATACTGAAAGTAAAAGTACTCAACTAATTTTGCAAAATGTCCCATTTCACAAGTTTCCAAATGTATAAAATGCTTAACTATTCTTTTCAAATAGCCTTTAAAGTATGCACAGGGCTGACGTGGTTAATTCATGTTTTGTAATAATAATCAAAATCTAAGTAACTAGTAATAACGTTTTCAAATAATTGTGGAGTAAAAGTACATTTGCCTTTGAGATGTACTGGAGTAGAAGTAATTAATAAGTAAAATAGTGAAAATTGAGGAAAACTCCAGTAAAGTAATTGTATACAGTATACAGTCAAGTACTGTATTAGTGTATAAGACTTAGTAAGTACATGTACTGTCTCAAGTAACTTGAGTTGTATGTACGTACAATGAGTTCCCAGATTTACAATAAGAGTAACGCGTGCTTGTAGAAGATCTGTTCTTTTTGGCTAAATTGGCAGTATTGTGTGCTTGTTATAAGCAGAGGCTTAGATATAGACAGACCTATTACATGGCTGTGGTTATAAGCATAGATCTATGGATTCTATCATTTCTATGCTATAACTTAGACCATTGGTAGGCGACACCTCCAAGGAAGATTTCCTTCCAGACGAGGTAGAGGTAAAATCAAACGTACCCACGACTGCCACGTCACTGAGCAGCAGAGACCTGCGTCGCGATTAGCTTCGCTAGCGGCTAGAATATCTCATCTGGACGCCACCACGATTTGTTTTACCCGAAAGGGTCTTAAATCGTAAGTATGACACTAATTTACAGACCGTGTTCTTAAAACGTGTTTTTGTTTAACAGACAGGGTAGTAGTAGAGTAGTAGTAGATGTTTAGCTGTTGTCAGTTTGCTGGCTAAATGCTGCTTCAGTGTATTTGAGTTTAATCGTGTTTTCACCACCCTTACAGACCTATGCGAACGAGAATACAATGCATGCATGCAGGCAACGTCACAAGTTACTTAGAACATTATGTTTGCGTTTCGATGCCATCATGCCAAGTCGATTTTTGACCACAGCTGAACATGTCTTTCCCAAAACAGCATTCGTCCAGGGTGGCCTAAATGTAGCAACCACTTTTGAACTATTGGTCTTGCTCATTTGTTTCCTTATTTTTGTGTTGTCAGGGTAAGATCATGGCTAGAGTTAAGAGAGAAGAAAAGAGGATGGGGCTCTGGTGCTACCAACCTCCAGCTGGCTGTCCCATGACTTATATAATGATCTAACGACTTAAAGACGATACACAGCAACATGGGAAGGTAGGTGTACTTTGCCAGTCCAATTGTGCTTGAAAATGCAAATTATTTAATTACATTTATTTAGCCATCAATGCATTCAGTCTCTCCCTTCCATCTTTTGCCAGGATCAGCTTCTCGTGCCTTTTCCCAGCATCCTGGCATTTCAGTTTACCATCTCATCTTATTCCTCGGATCCTACTACCTTCTGTCAGACAGTTGTTCTTTATCGGTCTGGCAGTGGGCGTGGTGGGACTCATTTACCTCTTGCTTGTCATTGGAAAGGGACATGACAGCTGGATCAGAAAGGAAAGTCATTTCCACAGGTGAATTAGTGAGAAGTCACATGAAGATACTCTGTGCACTCCGTTTAGCTTGAAATATAATTGAGTTTTTCAGAATGCATGCAACGAAGCAAGTTTATTTATTCATCCTAATTTGTACTAATTTGGAGGGTTTGTTCGTCAAAAGGCATTTGGCTAGGCTCACCGATGTGGAGGCCACGGACACCAGCAACCCCAATCTCAACTATGGCCTTGTGGTGGATTGTGGCAGCAGTGGCTCTAGGGTGTTTGTGTACTGTTGGCCCCGGCACAATGGCAATCCTCATGAACTGCTGGACATCCGACAAATGAGAGATCAGCACCGCAAGCCAGTGGTTATGAAGATTAAGCCAGGTGAGACAAGAAGCTTGAGGTTTTTCATGACTCACAGTGGCTTTGTATATGAACCACTGTGACCTGACCACACCAGACTTTCTAAAATCAAAAGATAGTTTATGTAAACAAGTATACTAAACAAGAATTTTAGTATTACCAAGTGGTGCTGATATTAGTAATTTTATGTTTTTAAAAAATAAATAAAAGCACCATTCAATCAAGACCGTAGGGGCTGTCAATGATGGTCTTGGCCCACTACAGAATGCTGAACCTGTTTGTCTGTCATAACCATATCTAATTATTTTGTGTTTGTGCTCACAGGTATCTCTGAACTGGCCACAACACCTGAGAAAGCCAGTGACTACATTTATCCATTGCTTAGCTTTGCAGCCCAACATATCCCAAAAAACAAGCACCAGGAAACACCCCTGTACATCTTGTGCACAGCTGGAATGAGAGTCCTTTCAGAAAGGTAGGCCTTATTTATACTAATGCTGCATTCACCCATGTGGCGACAAAGCAACACGCTACAAGACATTTTCAGTGGAAGCCAGCGACATGAAGCTAACAACTGATACCCAACACTTAAATTGTTACTGTGTGACTGGCATGACGCGCTACAAACATAGTTCAGCTGGCTTCAACTTTGTTTTGTGCTCCAATGACGCAGTGAAGGGACTTGAAGTGTCAATCAGTCATACTGTATGTTTTTGTTTCACTCTCTCAAAATTCCTGCTTCATTGTTTGAAAGGCAGAAAAGCCTGTTAACCACTTCCCCTGTGGCTTGACCAAAACTTGATTGTGACCCGGCAGCAATGTAGCTCCTGGCCACGCTTTTTGCCTTATTTTTGCATTATTCTGGGCAGGTCCTACTAAATGGTAAATGGTGCCTTTTTATATAGCGCTTTTATCCAAAGTGCTTTACACAGATGCATTAATTCACCCATTCACACACCAATGGTGGAGGAAACCATGCAAGGCACCAACCTCCACATCGGGAGCAATTATGGGTTCAGACCATAGACATATCATATATATATACTGTATATACCCGGCGGCCATCTTGCCTCAGGGCTACAGTACAGTATGTTCTATGGCAGCTCAAACAAAAATACTAATAACTCGCTCAAATCTTGATGGATTTACAAACTGGTTGGTTTATTACAAACGTTATCAACATGGCTATGATTCAGGATGCTTATCTGCTTAATGTTTATTTTATTTTATTTTATATGAATGTCATATAAAAGCATATAAGTATGCGGACGTCTCTGACGTTTAAAACAAACCAAACCGTTTGAAAATCGGTTGAAAATTGAGTGGTTATTTGAGTTACGGTTATTTAAAAAGTACATGCCCCATAGACACAATGTTATGCTGCCCCGAAGTAAGATGGCCGCCACGTAGCGACGTTGCTCTCCATTGGCCAGCAGCGCGGATGAGACATCTAGCCTTTCTTATATATATCTATGGTTCAGACTTCAGAGTCTTGCTCAAGGACACTTTGACACTAACTCTGGGGGAGCCCGGGATCGAACTGGTAGGCTCCCGGTTGCCATCCGGCCGATCTACCGGCTACTCTACCCCTGAGCCACTCCCACCATACTAGGCGAACAATTTCTGAAAATTGATCTACAAGCTCACAATGAGTTGTGAGCTTGTAGATTGCCTATTTTTAGCAAAGATATTTGGTGTACAGGGGAGTGGGAAAGGTATTGAGCCTTGGGGACCCTCTGGTACCCCAGTCAATGAAGTATACACCCACCTCCCACAACCGCTCCACCCGCCTGAGGAGCACTCCTCACTGCTCACTTTGCCTTATTGTTTTATCTCAGCCAACAAGAGGCACTTCTTGAAGATCTTCGGACGGACATCCCAGTCCACTTCAACTTCCTGTTCTCGGATTCCCATGTGGAAGTAATTTCTGGCAAGCAGGAAGGTAGGCAAAATGACAGATGAAATAAGATAAAATCATTGATTTTGAGGGGAAATATAAGTTGTTTTAACAGGATAACAGGATACCTATAATGCCATATTTGAAGTATAAGATTTTAGCAGCAGAATAGTATACTGTAAACAAACTAAAATATTAGGGACAAAAATATGTAGTGTACAATTAGACAATAGACATAATAGTGCAAATATGTGCTGATACAGTAGGTGTGGCAGGGATGTGTATACTGTAGCATATATCTATATGTTATGTAAATGAAATGTATGTCTACAGTACATACAAAATATTTGGTAAGAATGTCCAGTCATGGCCCAGGCGGTGGCGTAACCGTCTGGGCACCCGACTGGTAATCCAGTCGCAGTGTGCCGCGGGTTCGACTCCCGAGCCCGACACGGCCTTTACTGCATGTCTTCCCCCATCTCTCTCCCGTTTCCTGTCAGCCTACTGTCTGTCCCTTCAAAAATCAATAAAAGGCGTAAGCCGCAAAAAATATCTTTAAAAAAAAAAAGAATGTCCAGTCAACTGTGACAACAGAGGAACATCCTATCTGACTGAGATGGAGTGGTTATAGATTGCATTGTGGTTATAGTACAACATATTTGTGTTCTATAACTTCCCAAATGTGTTTTGTTTCTACTATTAAAGGTGTGTATGCGTGGATTGGGATCAACTTTGTCCTTGGAAAATTTAACCATGTACATAATGGTAAGTGCCCAAACAGGAATGTACAAATTAGTTTGCGTGGCAATGTGAGTCACAGTCATATCCGTATTTGCTGATATGACTGGAACAGACACAAGCTATGTGACCTAAAGGAAAAAGTAAATAATTTGTATTATGGAGATGGTTGGCCTCTTTTTCTAATACATTTTGAATTTCACCACACCATCAAACAACTGGGTAATATGACATTCACTTTAGTTAATGCATAAATAAGTACAATAAACCCATGCCATGGCATGCGAAAGATATATTTACAGTATAACACAATGATGATCTAACAGATTCTCTTTTGTGCTGAATAAAAATGTATGCATGTTAAATGTGGCAAAAGGGTTGTATTTCCTAAGAATTAAGCTATCGTCAGTCACACACCCACTTAATGATATGTTTCTAAACGTTCTATTGGCTTTGTGGTTAGTTTATATTAATTTGCTTTAACATGTGCCATGTTTCCCTGGTTCCTAAACCAGAAGGGGAAGCTGTTGTAGAGGTGCAGGTCCCAGGCAACGACCAGCAGGAGGCAATGGTGAGGAAAAGGACTGCTGGTGTCCTGGACATGGGTGGCGTCTCGACGCAGATCGCATACGAAGTGCCCAAAACTGTAAGCTTTGCTTCTCCACAACAGGTTATTATCCACAACCAATTCCGTTTTTTGTGCTGTCTCTGATTTTGTTGCTCAACCCCTTTTCTTTTCTTCTCCCCCTTCCACTCACCTCAACTTCTGTCATTACCTGGTTAACACCATTTCTGTCCTGTGGAGATAAAGTACAGTACTCTTCATCCAATACTGTAACTGTAACACAATGCAGGTTATCCATGACGCACTCAATTGAGATTTGGGGTTGTTTACTTAGCATTTCAATTCTTATCCATTAATGATGTACTACTTGCTGCATGTTCTCCTTGTGCACATTGTTTTCTCCCTCAATGCTGCCTTATGCCATTCAACTCCAGCTTCACGTGTACCTCTTTAGTTTGTTGTAGCCTCATCTAATTTAATATATATATATATATATATATATATATATATATATATATATATATGTGTATATATATATACATATACATATATGTATGTATGTATGTATGTGTATATATATGTATATGTATATTAGACTTGTGGGTTTTTCTGAAATAACTTGCAACAGATAATGGAGATAACAAGATGCCTGGATGTGGGCCTTCATCATCATTTCCTAGCTGATTTATATGTCTTATAGGAGGAAGTTGCTAAGAACTTGCTGGCAGAGTTCAACTTGGGATGTGACGCGCACCGCACAGAGCATGTTTATCGTGTGTACGTGTCCACCTTCCTGGGTTTCGGTGGGAATGCAGCGCGCAAAAGATACGAAGACAACCTTGTTAGAAATTCTGCGACTCGAAACAAGTAAGAACATTCTTGGCTCTGATTTCCAGATTCTTTATTTAGTTTTTCTTATAAGACTGTTGTCTGACACGGTTTACACAGTAAAACCTTAATTTACTGTGTAGGAGCATATACCATTGTTATTATACCTTATGGCATGTTTTCCATTATTAATCCTTCCACCAGGTTCTTAGGCCAGCATGTAGGTGAGACAGCCGAGTCGCCCCTGCTGGACCCATGTCTACCCACAGACCTACAGGATGAGGTTGGACTGACTGCCCAGAAGCTGTACTTGCGAGGCACAGGGGACTTCGATCAGTGCAGACAGCTGCTCCAGCCTTTTCTCAACCACACCAACGAGACCCACACATCCCTGAATGGGATCTATCAGCCATCTATTGACTACAACAACAGCCAGTTCTATGGCTTCTCCGAGTTCTACTACTGCACAGAGGATGTGCTTCGAATGGGTGGGGATTATAACTCCTCCACATATGCCAGAGCTGCCAAGGTAAGCGCTCTATAGCATAGGGGGGGGGGGGGGGGGGGTGTTGATTACATACAAGGTGGTGGATATTTCAACCGCTGGGCGATATTTGATTAGTCAGACAATGACATGGTTATGTTAGCTGTTTTTCACTTCATGCAGGAAGCGAAGAACAACAGTTTGTCTCATTTTTGTTAGTATCCATTACTGTTTCTCCTTCCAAAAACCACACGCAACATGTGGTGAGTCTGTAGATCACCCACCTTTGAACGACACCAGTGGATTCATACATTCATACATATAAAGCCTACTGCGCGCTGTGCATCGATGAGATGTCTTGTAGTCTCTAGCTGTAGCTTGTTGAAGCTTAACCCTTAAAGTTGAATGAGGGACAACACTTGTACGTGTTTTAACTAAGTATCATTTAAAAATATAAAAAAGATATATAGATAAGATGGATGGATGGATAGACAGATTCATTTTTGGATTTGCTATGTAATTAATAATAGAATATTTCAAATCACTGTAGAGAAGTTAATCTGGCTGGATTTTATTACATCCCCAGAGTTATTGCGCCACCCAGTGGAGGACTTTGAAGGAACGCTTTGACTCAGGCCTTTATGCCTCACATGCTGATCTTCACAGGTTGAAGTAAGTTGCACAATCAGAGAACATTCCTTGTTGGTTTATAGGCTTACCACTATATCCAATCTCAACATTATGTCATCAACATTGTTTGTGCAGGTACCAGTGTTTTAAATCATCCTGGATGTATGAGGTATTCCACTCTGGCTTCTCTTTTCCTACAAATTATAAAAATCTGAAGACTGCACTGTTGGTTTATGAAAAGGAGGTGCAGTGGACACTTGGAGCCATCCTCTACAGAACACGTTTTCTTCCACTGAGGTAAGACGCATATTTAATTAATACAGTGGTTGGAAACAGCGGGGGTCACAGCAGTAACAGTCGACAGTGATCTGTTCTAAAACATTAAATTCTCAGACGGAGCGTCAACCATGATAAAAGTTCTCGATGTGGAAAATGCTCACACACCCTTATGCCAACACTTATTGGCTCAAAGGTGAGCAACTGAGCACCAAGAAGGATTAGCATTTAGTGGCATGGCATTTTAGCTTTTGGTCCAATGAATCGGGTCCCTTATGCTGGTTCCAACTACAGACGAAAATATGCATACACCAAGCAGAAACACTCAGAATATCTGCTATTTCCGCCTGACCGTTGGATTTGTGCATTTCAAGCTTTTATATTCGTTAATATCACCTCTCTTGGCTAAGCCTGTCTAACAAAAGTGTTTGAATTTCCTCTTCCAGAGACATCCCGCAGGAGAGCCTGAAAGGAGTGCATTCCCACTGGCGGCATAGCTTCTCGTTTGTCAACAACCACTACTTATTCCTGGCCTGTTTCCTAGTCGTGCTGTTGTCCATTCTGCTGTATCTATTGCGTCTTCGTCGCATCCACCGACGTGCATCACAGCGGTGCACCCCCTCCTCTGTCCCATGGTTGGAACAGGGCCTGGGCTCCCCTACTCTTCCTCTCACCCTTTAAAACTGAAAGTAGAGCCTTAAAGCCACTGGAAACCCAAATTCATGATCTATGTATTTAGCGGCTTATGTACATAATAGTAAGCAAAAAAAGTATTAAACTGGTATCCATCTAAAAAATTTAAATATTGTCATTTAAGTTTTACAATCTTGGGTTTGAGGATGGGTGTGGTTATGCTCAGATATTTATTACCAAAATTATGCAATTCAGCTAACCAATCAAAAATCCACGTCAGTGGAACAAATCTCTCTGTTCTCGCTCAGTCTGAACCAACTCATCTCTCATCACGTCAGCTGATCACATAGTATGTCTTCTATGCTCATTCAAACGTTACAAGAACAATCCCTTACTTCTATGATGAAGTCCAAATAAATACAAATTTACCACAGTCAAGTTGAACAACCCTAGTTTTACAAAGGAAACAATCTGTTTCTTAAGGTGCATGAAAAAAGAAGTAGCCACTGCGGTGTGACTGTTGAGATTTCAGTCATAATGTAATCTATTATACCTAGACCGTCTTCAGAAATGCTCTTTTTCCCACTGTTATGAATGTTTATTTTCACTCTTAATAATATGACACTTAAGTTTGTTATAATACATTCATTTTTATTAATTTAAGTTTCCAGGGGTTTTAAGGCACAATGGACAATGTGTATGATTCTCCCAAGTCAGTCTTCTCTGCCCTAACCCAAGTACATTGAAGAGAGCGATGATAATGAGACGAACATTTTTGCATGATGCATTTTCAGACCTGGTTCTTTTTAAGATTTTTATTTAAAGTTTGTTAACTTATTTTGAAAGATATTGAAACCTATGCCTTTCATGTACTACAAATGTGATTGAGTTATAAAAAAGTATACATATTCTAGCCTTATATGCTTCTACTCCATGACGTTCAAATGGCAGCTGCCCCTATTTTCTATGGAAAATGAAAATGTCAAAGGCAATTCTTTCTGGCAGTTTGCAGACAATTTCTGCATTAGTCCATGGAATCTCTGTTTTAGTGAATATCATGACTCAAGATCCATTATCTGGGGATCATCATCTGGGGATTTTCTTTTTTATCTTTGTGTGAGCACTTTTATTTTGCCTTTTTAGATGCATGATAAGTTTTGTGTGTTTTTTTTTGTGTCATGGTGTAGGTTAACTGCCATTTCCACAGTAACCTCTGATCACAGATGCGTTGCCAATCTGGCACGAATGCAATATGATGATTTTATTGTGGAAAGGAGCACTTTGTGTGGAAAAAAGAAACAGAATGTATGGTACTGCTGTGCAGGAAGGGTATTTTGTCATGTAATGTGTAGCCTTGGAATGGCTACACCAGTGCAATATTTCTTATCACTGTAGAGAGTGCATTTCACATCAGTTTAATTTACTCTGTCAATCACTGTAGACATCCTCATGTCATGGGATGTGGTTCGATTCATTTTGATACACTTCCATGCATTTACAGATATACTGAGCTTCATTTTCTGGAGCTGTCATGATCACTGCTGTAAGGGGTGGTAAATGAAAGCACATATCCCATTATTTTTTATTAAAGTGTAGTTAACTGTTTGCACAAACAAGAGATTTTGGCAACCCAATAATAAAAATGTATTATACTGTGTTTTTCTTTTCTAGTTTCCTAAAAGTTTTGTAAGATTGGCTAAAAAAAAGCAAGCTTCTGATCAGAAGGTTGCTTGCTCAAGTTCCTAATTCGTCTTGGATTTATCTGAATTGGATGAAACAATCTACCCCCCCCCCCCCCCACACACACACACACACATATGCTTTTAAACTGCTCTTGGGCAAGGCTCTTTACTGGCAGTTGCTTTATTAGACCTATAATGGCTATTTTACTGGGTATGTTACCATTACAAACTGGTGCCTCCACATTAGAAAGGAGATGCAGTATTGTGCAACAATAGGTTTGCCATCCTAATGGCTGGGATTAAAGCTGAAGTTTATTGATGGGTGTTTTATCAATTTAACAGTATGCTGCAGACAGTCACTAATGCCCATGTCGCATCAGTACCAACACCAGCAGATGACATGGCAGTGATGGCACCCAATGCCCGAGCTTAAGTTATCAATAAACTTAAGCTTAGGAATTTGCCACCTGTCACCAGATTTTTGAACATCAAATTCCTAGATGGTTTGAAATGTGATTCAAAAATCTAAAGATGCCTCAGTCTGAATACTCAGACACTGAAGCCTGTCTTTTGCTACTTCCTTACTACTAACGAAGCCTACTTCGTAGACTACTCAGTATATGACATATGGTGCAATTTGGTGCTCAAGCTAAAAAAGGTCAAGGACATTGGGGTCATCTGGTAACCTGGCTTAATCTTGACCTATCACCATAGGGTCATATGTAAATGTATTAAGTATCGTAGTAGGCTATAAGACTTCTGAGAAAACAAAATAATTAAAAATATATAGTAGTGCAAGTATAAGAGCTAGCAACAGCTCTTTCATAATTTAGGTCTCCTGTAGCAGAGCTGAGGCTGTAGTTTACTAACTGGAAGTGTGATGGCCAGCTGTAACAACACTGGACAAGCGGGCAGTTTAGAACCTCAAGTTACTTGTGCTGACTGCTGAGTCATGTCTGCTTTGGTGAACACACCCACAGCACAGCGACACTGCAGTGGGAGAAGCCAATGAGTGACACAGGATACTTAACAGATCCTGCCAATTCACAACCAATTAATTAAGACAATGATCAAACATATCATACATCAATAAAGACCTACATCAACCTGTGGATATCAAATATGCAGTAGAAAATTTTGTTAACAAACCCTCCTACATTTTGACATTTTTTACTTAGTTTTACATGGTAAAATAGGCAGCACTGCTGCCTGTAATTGTAAAGGCATTATCAGTATGCCGTAATGTCAAGACTATCTGTGTCGCATCAGGGATCACCTCCATTGAAGGACAAGGCCCCTGAATTGGGAAACAGCTATGTCAAGGCAAATGTTGCCTATTAGTCCACTTGCCAGAATGTGAACCCAGGCATGTTGAGTAGGCTACACCAAATAAGTTGGTGTAGCCTATGGTGTAGGAATGTTGAGTATGGGTCCCCAGCATGTAGAAACTGCTGGATGCTAACTTGCATAAAACCTAAGGAAAATAAATCTAAATTGAATGATGACATTTTTGCCTTTTATAGGTTGTTAATGGTATGGTCACATATTATGCCAATTATGAAAAAAGCTCAACATATGCAAGTTAGCATCCGGCAGTTTCTACATGCTGAGGACCCATACTCAACATAAAACCTAGTACTCGACATGTCACAATGGGGCTCTAATACGCTCTATGGGCTGGCAAGTAGACTATGGGCATTCAATTTTAATCTCAAGGTGAAATTCAAACTTCCGGGCTGCAACAAGAGTCAGCTAGGGGATGACACTGACTAAATGCAAGATTATCAATTATTAAGAGTCAAGAGATGTAATGTAATGAGAAAAAAACCTAAGTCAAAACCATCCCAGGTGGATTCAAATGTCTCAGGATCTTTGGAAGCATTGTTTCACCATTATTAATCGACACGGTTTGAAACTTGGTATGGTCTCCTCAAACTGAAACTAAAGGATCGATGCAGTGTTCCTCCAATCTGAAAGACTTCTCTATGCAACCCACCCTAGGCTTTTTCATATGACCACCATTCACATGACCAAGCAGGGCTCGAGTTGTACTGTACTCTACCGTATAATTTGTTCAATTTTAACAAAGTTAGCCGTGGCCTAGATCATGTCTGGACTCTCATTGTTGAACCTGTGTGTGAACACAACACACACAGGTTTTGTAATCAGTATCCCCCTTTTGGTTTTCTTAAAGCATCTTTTCTCCAGTTAAGAAAAGGTACGTGGGTTTCCGTGAACAAGAATGCAAAAAAAAATCACAAGGTCTGAGGCATGTCTACTAAAATGGAATCCGTATCCTTTCAGTAGTTTCCACAAAAATGTTACAAAACAGATGATGTTGGATAAGCAGCAGACCAAACCTACTTATAAACAATGCATGACTGAGTGATTAGCCTCATATGGGGTCAAGCCCATTCAAAAAGTGTATGAAGAGGGGTGGCGGCCCGGGGCGAGTAGTACACATGTGTACACTACTAACTGAACTGAATGTCATGTTTGATGGGAAGAGGGAACCCAATAAGACAACTTTTCATTGGCCAACTGAGGCTGATATCCCGCCTCGTTTTTGCGAGTCGCGAATGCGATTGGTCAAAGACAGCCAAGGTCCCGGGGCTCACGCCGCTGACGTCGCATGGGCGCTGGAACTCCAGTGTGTGATGCGATGGTGATGATGATGTTGTGGTCGTCCACGCTGGTTGTAGACTGTTATCTCTAGCAACGGCGTCTATTAAGATAACGCCGTGCCACGCATGGAGTTGAGCGCACGCCCTGCGCTGGCAACACTGGAGATGTCGGAGCTTCAAAGCAAGGACGGCGGCGAACCCTCCGACGGCGACGGCGACCACGACTACGAGAGTTTGCCACCTCATGTCTCAGTAATGACCCACATGACAGCGGGCGCCGTGGCGGGTATCCTGGAGCACACGGTCATGTACCCCGTGGACTCCGTCAAGGTAAACACTGGGAGTTGGGAGGAGGTGGTAACCCCCTACTCGGGGGGACACGAGGCTTGAGCGACAGGCTAGCATTCCAAAACTTTGCCATCCTCCCTACTGGCGCGATCAGCCCTGTGCTGTGTGTCAATTCGGATGCATCGTGTCCGCATTCGGATACATTGCTACATGCTAACGTCTGGCTAACGTTGGCTTCAAAAACACACTACAGATGCCTGGTTCAGCTAACCTTCACTGTAGCGCATTGAACGCGACACAAAATGCAATGCATGCTCACTTTTACTGTCAAGTGGCGCCCGCCGCCCATAGTCCATAGATGTAACGTTAGCCAAATAGCCAGTCAACGGCTCTATTAAATGGAACCTCATAGCGCGTTAGGTTAGATAGGGACGACACGAGTTATCCTGGTCCCTTCCTTTAATTCTCCATTCATCGTTAATCACTTAACTTGACCAACTTATCCGAAGCTTAGCTTCATTCACGTTTCTTAACCAAACATAGCCTGTCTAACCCAGACTATGTTGCATGACGTTGGCCGTCTACAGTACAAACGCGTCACGTTGAGCGCTAAAATGTACACTTCTAGTCTAGATTTATATTCAGAATCACTGACATGACCTAAGTTACTTGTTACAAGTGTCCTGTTCTTGCCATTGAAACAGTTGAAGGTCAAGTGCATGGTTGTCATCTCTAGACTATGTCAAACCACTGACAAGACTTGTCACTGTGACATTTGTGAATGAGTGAATGCATATGGTTTTAAAGGCCAGACAAAGCTCTATTTAGACTGTAGATGTAGGACAATGGTCAAGCTTATGTAATGGCCTCTTGTATAGTATACCTTGTGTAAGGTGTCTAGGCTAGCCTTAATGGAATTCACTGGTGAATTGAAAGACATTCTAATTTGGATTTCCTATGTGTTCAAACCAAACACTATTCGAAAAAACAAATATTGCTCATTATAAATAAATGTCTTTCTTTCTGACACAGGTTTTGATACTGTTTTTGGGATTGTCAAATGGGTTTACTGGGTAGATTTGAGACAGCCAGACAAGCTTGTATGTACACAAGAACGTGCTAACCATTTGCTTGTTTCAGTGAGCTTTGCCCCTGAAATCTCCTCTATATTGGTCAGCTATTGTTTTCCAACAATGCAGTATTTTCATAAATTGTCCAGTCTTGCTGGCTAACTCAAACAATAACGTTGACGCAACGCAACAGATGCATACATTAACAATCTTTAAGAAATAGTGTCATGATATTCTCCACGTCACAATGCAGTGATCTTGCCATAATGTAACTCCTATGTCTGGTCTACTCAATAGCATTACACACACAAGCAGTTGTCACAATTTCCTCTTGAGGTTTCTATGTGCTGCTAGATGATTGAGTTTGTGGAAAGTACAGTGTATGACAGGAAATGCAGAGCTGAACAAAATTGGACGAATTGATAATATTTACATGGTTTGATTTTTTTTTATACCCTCAAACTATCTGACATAATTTAGTACTGACATAATATTCTGATTTCCATAACAAGTGAAATAAAGTAATGGACTGATGTTGAACTTGAATACAAGGACATACACCTCAAATGTAATCATTCAGACAGAGAGGCTGATCATCCTGTTTGGTCTGCTTCCTTTTTCCCATCCTACAGTAACTATCAGAGGTTAGTGAGTGCAGTTAAGAGTAGTGATGGGCAAAACGGATCATTTCAGTGAGTGAGCGATTCGATTCACGCTCACGGCAATGATCTGATTCAATGTTTTGATCACGTTCACGGTTCAGTGAGGTAGAAAGGGAAAAGCAAGTAGTGTAGTGTACACTTCCATTTGTATAAAAATATGTGGTTTTATTAATTTTTTTGCACTAGTATACTGTTGTGTGGTAAATGTTGGATGACTGTTTTGGACAAAATACACACTTAGTAGCCACTCGACTCCAATACAGTTAGCATACCAAATTACCAATTGCATTCCCCAGAACTATAATGTTGCATATTTGCATCTCGTTAGTCATAGCCTATTCATACTGTTGTAGTGTTGTGTGGTATGTTGGATGACAAAAGACACACTTAGTAGCCACTCGACTCCTATACAACCAAATTACCAATTGCATTCAAGGCTATACACGGCCAGTGAGCCTGCCTCAGACTTTCTAACACAAGACACAGGGAGTAGCCTCTCTGTCTTGTACTGATGCTAGGAGGGATCTTATCAGCATCAGTGTCACACACCCTCGGAATCAGCTTCACACAGAAAAAGGGTGTGTGGATGATTGCTGTCCTGTACTAATGATTAGTAAACTGTCACTCAACTTTTGCTAATTCTGAATTGCAGAAATTGTAGAACAGTATTGTGGTAGATAGAATTTAGCCATATAACACAATAGTATTCCAAAAGGGATACTGATAATTAATGTAATACTTTAATTGGCTATAAGACCAAAGTGGTAAACTGCAGAGTGAGAGAATGCAATTGTTATATCTAGTGTTAACACAGCACTCTTAGTCTTCAGGCAATTGTGGATTGAATCCCACAAATGCAAAGTTTCTCTTGCATTTGTATTGTGTACAACCCTAGTTTGAAGAATATTGATTCGGGGTAAGCAACTGTAGCATTTTCTCCCCTTCTTACAGTGTGGGTTATTTTGTCTTATCTGGCTTTAGTTCAAGTGTGACAAAGGGGACAGAATGCATGGCATTTCTTTTTTTCCTTTAAAGCCAAAAACGATAACAATAACATTAATAATAAGGATAAGTCAGTTATTCATTAAAAGTATTCATTGTATTAGTCTTTTGCAATACATGTCTCTGAAAGGGCTTTTGTGAAAAGAGTAAAACGACTCAGGTAGAAAAAATATGAACAGAGTATGATCAGATAAAATAAAACTTACACAAGGTAACTAAAATAATTTGTGTACAACTACACACTAAAACACATTTAGTAATAAATAGCTAGAGAAAATAGTAGTTTTCAACACTGGTTTTAATTAACCAGAATTTAATTAATTTAGCAACAAAGTGATTTAGGTAGCTAGCAAGTTCCAGGACTTTGATCCTTTCCTAGAAATAGCTGTCTGAGTAAAATATGTTTTGCAGAATGAAACTAACAGTTGCAATTTAAAGCTCCTCCTCTGGATTTGCATAACAAATTCAAAAACACAAGCTTTACATAATTACAATCAATAAAGATTGTAAAACTTAAATCTTGTAATTAAGTAAACTGTGGTACCTTGGGGTGCTGATGGGTTCGATTTCTGAGCTGGGCAGACACTTGCTGTCGGTCACTCCCCGACTCCTTCCCGTTTCCTGTCAAATCTCCACTGTACTATCAAAATAGGCAGAAAAGCCCCAAACACATATTTAAATAAAAATAATGTTGTACGTTATTTGTTTTTTGGCCAAACATTTCAAGGCCCAATTGACACCAAACTGAGTGGTTGGTTTTGAACCAGTATGTTATAGAAGTTAATCTCGAGTGCAAAGCATTAGTTTGAGTCAAACATTTGGTTGATCTTGAGGGTGTTAAAGAGGATCTGATTATTTAGTCATAGACCTAAAGTTCACACCATTAAGGGTTTAAAGACTCTGGCTCAGTCTGCCTGGAGAAAATACATTCATTTTATACTAGGTATTATCAGTTGTGCCGACTTTAAACATGAACTGCCCAACCAGTAACCACAGAGAGCTTTGTGTCCAAGTTCCAAAATTTGAATCGAACGGAAATGAAATTGATATTATATTGTTAAGCAGAAGGAAGGAAACACATGGGAATATGCTGAGGGAGATAGACTTGGCCTATCTCCGGAGCAGCCTCCGTACCACTTTGACAAATAAAAACATGCTTTGTGCTATCCAGATAACTTGGCATGGTGGAGTTGGTGTATAGCAGGGCTGCATCATGCACTGAGCATGAGCACTCCCTCACCCCAGGCTTGGAAGTGACACATAATGGTGTGTTCACTTCAGATTGGCAGATGAAACGATGCAAAAATGCGTCTCAGCATAATTTGCGGCAGCTTCACGTGTCATACCTGGTACCTTCAATTACATGTTTTATTAAAGTGTCAAATATTGCCGCAGTGTCAAATAATACCTTACTTTCCACTTGGAGCTACTTGCAGTCACTTTTTGTTTTAGCCCTGCTAGTGAGAGTGCAGGGCTCCAAGGATGGCATTGTTGATAGGTTCAAGGCAAGCCACTCGGGTTATGCGAGGTGTATGAAGCAGCACAGATTCTAGTGGCCACGGCCAGTAGGGCATTTAGGGCAGATTCACACTATGGTCCCAGGTGCGCACTCGGGACCACTTGGCAGATGTTGTGGTAGTGTGAATGCTGCCTACCGTTACCCAGAGGGGATCACCCAACCGTTCCCGGGAGTCGGGACCACATGGAGGTACCGATTGAAGTGTACTTGGATATGGATCGATGCAATATGAAAGCATTGAATACAGTTGAATGAATTGTACTCGGGTGCGGAAGAATCAAGGCCAATGTGAATCATGGCCAGCGGGGACTAGGAAATCGTATTCGGGAACAGTTTGAATCGAACAGACTCAGTGCGAATCTGACCTTGGGCCTCTTGTTTGATGGAGTAAAGTGATGTGTTGTGCTAATAGCTACTGATCACTGTTTACACGCAGTATATACACACATTTTATATTTATATATATTCCCACTTTTAGACCATAGCGGCCAATGCGTTCCTCCAGGCTTTCATTTTTTGCGCCAACGAAAATGAAAGCCTGGTACCGAGGCTACCCTCAAACTAGAATTCTCTCTTGTTTTCATATTGAGTACTACTTACACATGCAGAAGCACATGCTGCTCTGTACAAACATACCAGTTCTCATATGTGATTGAGCTAAACCAAGCGATTAAAAAAAAAAAAAAAAAAAGAAATTCATGCATTTTATTTTTCCCCCGTTTTCTTTTTTAGACGAGGATGCAGTGTCTACAGCCAGACCCTAAAGCCCAGTACAGTGGTGTGTACGAAGCTTTGAAAAAAATTATTCGGACAGAGGGAATCTTCAGACCGCTCAGAGGCCTCAACATCACCATGCTGGGAGCAGGACCGGCTCATGCACTCTACTTCGCCTGCTATGAACGGGTCAAACGCTCACTAAGCGATGCCATTCAGAAAGGAGGAAGGAAAGGAAACAGCCATTTAGCTAATGGTAGCTTGTCATTCTCTTGTTGCAACTTGAATACACAATTCAGCTCAAACTCTTAGTGAATATGTATATTGTATGAATATATGTAATATCCTCTCATCAGACATGAGCTGGCACTATGTCTTAAATATTTAATCAATGATGCTGACTAATGATTATTCATGTTCTATAGCACATGTTTCTTCATCAGTATTCTACTGTGTTCTAACAGGTTTGGCAGGCAGTGTGGCCACTGTTCTTCATGATGCTGTCATGAACCCAGCTGAAGGTAAGACTGAGTTGGAATCAGATTTAATTTGTGTTCCCTGGATTGAAGCATAAAATTGACCTATTCATATCCACATATTATTGCATGTGTGCTCAACTCAACGATTACTTTCTGGAAACTATTTGCTTCAGTCTCTTTCATTGAAGTGTTCTGGGCATAAATAAAATAAGTACTTATAGTCATAGTTGATGCATACTAGTTGTCTTGTAGGCATTGACAGTGCAGTAGTATTCATGAATGTTTAGGATATAGTCAAAACATCCAAGAACATAGTGTCATATTATTTTTGACAGCGTGATGTGACAATATAGGTGGCAGCTTTCAGAGATCCTGCACAATGTCTTCACTTAGAGCAATAAAGGTTTATAATGCAAATTCAACATTTCAGTCACACTGACCTTCATCAGGTAACCCATGAAGGTCAGTGCAATGTTTGGTGCACAACACCAAAAATATATCTGGTTTTTCAGATCGTTAATATTAAATAATAACAGAAATAAAATAATAGACAAAGCTGTGATATGCCTTTTTATATACTAAATATATATATATTGTTGGGGTAATAGGGTATGGTATTGTTTGAAATTTCAAGAGCCACTGTTCTAAGCTTGCTGAGGTGATACCAAATGGTGATGTGAAATACAAAACAAAGACTGATTGGTCAAAATGAATTGTCACTTGCATAACTTCGTCCAAACAAACTCCCAGGCTGCTGAATACTGTTAAATGTTTAAACTAGCCTTTATAAATGTGACATCATTAATTAATATTGAGCAACTACATGGCCCGTTTCTCACCTAGAAACAGTGTTGTAAAGCAACATGGTTTCAAAGTGAAGCAGTTATCACTATCAGCTGTAACCTAAACCCACTTAGTTTCGGCGCAGCGCTGCTGGAATAACGAATGATCATATCTTTACTGTTCAAAATCCTACTAACATGTAACCAAGGTGCTCATGACTTTGCTCGCAGTTCCGCATTGTCCACAGTCTGTGATAGCAGAGAATCCAACCCATATAGACCTGTTGTAACCTATCGTTATACCTTTCAATCCGGATGCTACCTCTGTGTCTCATTAGTTGTTATGCATACATGTACGTCGATATGTTTCATATCAACTTATGAATCATTTGCTCACTCTCTCACTTACGGAATCATCACACTGGGTAGGCTGTCTAGCCGGAACCTCCATGAATATGCTGCCACTAAAGAGAGTGTGAGATGAGCTGAATGTTTTGAGGGTGTGTTGTTCTGACCGCTAAATGATTGCCTCTCTGTTCCTGCATGTCTGCAGTGGTGAAGCAGAGGATGCAGATGTACAACTCTCCGTATCGAGGCCTGTTCGACTGTGTTCGGACCATAACGCACACTGAGGGCATCGGGGCCTTCTATCGCAGCTACAGCACACAGCTGACGATGAACATCCCCTTTCAGGCAGTGCACTTCATCACATATGAACTGATGCAGGAACAGTTAAACCCCCACAGACACTACCACCCCGGCAGCCACATAGTGTCGGGCGCCGCAGCAGGGGCCATCTCGGCCGCCATAACCACTCCACTTGATGTCTGCAAGACCCTGCTCAATACGCAGGAGAATGTAGCGCTCAACTCCGTGCACATCAGCGGCCATTTGTCAGGGATGGCTAATGCTTTCAGGACGGTGTACCGACTTGGCGGTTTGGCAGCCTTTTTCAAAGGCATTCAAGCTCGGGTGATCTATCAAATGCCCTCTACTGCCATTGCCTGGTCAGTCTACGAGTTCTTCAAGTACTTTTTGACCCAGCAACAGCTGGAGCGAGAGGCAGGCACCCGCACACTTTAACTGCAGGGTGTGAGGGGAGGGGGGTAGGTAAGACACACTAGTAGTAGTCACACCTTGACAGCAGTCGCACTAGTCACTCCTTGACTGGAATCAAGGCACGAAGCCTGGAGGCTGTGTGTGCGTGTTTGTCTCTATGTTGCCGAGTAAATGACCTCTGGGGTTATTGTCTCAAAGGGAAGTTTGTTACTGTCAGTTTTCTCTGCCGCATGTAGTGGTGAATGTCCTCACCCATGCAAAACACATCGTGTGAATGCAGGGAGTCATCTGGTAGGGAATCCATAGACTCATTTGGAGGGCAGCACTCCTACTTTCCACCCACCAAGCCTTCGTATGTTCTCACTGACCTACAGAACCTAAATATTTAGTGGAATGGCAGTATTAAAATGAACAGGAACGTTCTATACATCCACTGCATCAAGCCCCATAGCTTAGAGAGCGTAGTTATTGTCCGCAGAGCACGGACGGCCCCACCCTGTTCGTCATCCCTCCCCAAATCACACCTTAATAACATACAGAACACTCCCAGCACTCCTTTTCGGCATATGTTTGACTGGATGTATGAATAATGAGTTTGCCTTCATTGATGTGTTTATCATAATATATATTTATTTTATTAGCTTTTCAAGGCTTGCATTTTATGGTTGTTGAAGAAACACATTGGCTGTTTGCTTGTTTTATTTGTGTGTGTATATTTATAAAGAAATATTAGGACACATTCCTTAGTTTGGGTTCACAGTAAACAGAATAATTGCACTTTCAAAGTGCCTCTTGAATGCGTCAACGCATTTTTTTTTCTCATTGACAGAAATATGGGGGAAAATATAATTTTGCAATCTTCTGTTGATGAAGATATCAAATATAGTGGCTCTTCACTAATGTCACAGTATAGTATATTGTTCAGTAGAAAGGACTTATTAATATCATTTCCAAGTTTTATTAGCCTTTGGTCATGACTTTGTAAACTTTCGGCTATTAGCCTACTTTATTAACGTTCAGTGGATCCATCGTGTGAGAGAATCGCTTGCGAAAATACGCAGATCTACAAGTTGTCAAGTGGGTGTGTCCTGACACGTAAGCTTGTAGATCAGTTCATTTTGATGAGTGATGACGTGTTTCGTCTGACTTTGTTTCCGGATACCTTTTATGGTCTTAAATGGGGTGTGGAACAATGCAAATGATCTCCATGTGACACGCTTGCGACTTGAGATACCGGTACACCTGTGACACGCACACACCAAGGCTCTGTACCTCCTTTCATGAATCAAACTAAAGAATTGATGTATGCGTACACGAAATATACGGCCATACAAAATTTACAAGTTACAACCAGGTTTGTGAATGAGGCCCCATGATTTATTTTCTGATCCATGTCATAGTCGAATAAGCTGTCAAAATCCCAAAGTGCAAAATAGAGTAGATTTCTTTCCCTTTTTTTATTGTTTAGATTGGTGAAGTCATCAGTCATAGCTCACATAACCCCACTTATCCCTCCCCTGTCATTATTTGTTTTGTCCCCACTTATCCCTCCCCTGTCGTTATTTGTTTTGTTTAACTTTATTCTCTCCAGAGAGATCATCTCTCAGAATCAAAAGTATGTAGACCGCAACGGTCCGATTATTTGCCTTGTTTAATGTTCAATGCTCTTGAATCACGCACAAAAATTGTATAATATAAAAATCCTATATGTTGCAGAGAGAGAAGGCATCTTTTATACATAAGTATATACATATATAGTTTGTGTGTGTGTGTTCGTGTGTGTGCGTGTTCATTTTCTTAAGTCGAACTTTTTCAATGACATCATTATGCAGTTATATCATTCAGGGCTGTTGCTTTGGATTATGGCCTTGTCAGTTGTCACAGCATTCGGATATTTGTGATTGTGTTCATATTTAGTGTATAAGTGAACTGTTTTTCTTGTTTGCATAAGTAAAGGTGGAGGACATGTCTTATACATTTAACATTTTATGAGCCAAGCCTTTGCAGATACATTCTGGAAAAGCAGCCTCTTTCAATGTGTTAGCCTGTAGACCTTTCTTACCGTGCGTCATCTCCCTCAGCTAATGCCTGATCATACTTCATCGTACGATGATCTGCAATTTTTGGCGAGACATTGTTCTATGTTAAATGGATCATGATGAGCCCACATCATCATCCATGAAGCCAGTCAATTCATGTCCTAATTCAGTTGGCCAGCAAGCATTGTTACATCATTTTTGTCCTGCTGTCTCCCATTTTAGTTGTGCATTTCCTGTCTGCCTCCTGGCTCTTCGTTTTCCACTCTTGTCAAGACATTCCTTCAGATATTGATATAATCCACCACGATTTGTTTGTTTGACTTTGACAATTAAATGCTTACATTGTCTTCTAGTGAAGGCACATTGTCAGATTAGATCACGCACAACTTTATCACGCACAACTTTTAAAGAATTTGTTACTATTGCTAAAGCTAGGTTATGTTAAAATCCCAAAGAGCTGCATTATTTTCTATGCATTTTACATTGAAACATATTGGTTTGTGGACCAGATTTTATGTGCCTGCACAGTAAAATCGTCATTATTAATTATAACCATTGAGTGTACAGATGATAAATAGACTTTACTGTGTACCTGCTATGAAAAAGCAATTCCTGTTGTCTTCATCCATTCTCTATAGGTTTTACAATATTTCAGCTTCCATATCAAATCTAGCTCAATGTGGATCATGGAATTCATAATAATTAGTCTGATACTACACTAATTTAAATGTTGGTTAATGATTTGTAAGGGCCTTTATTATAATAATTAGAATTACAGACTTATTGGTGGGTAGAAGCTTGTGTTCAATGTTTTGATTGTGCCAAGTTATATAAACCTAGTCCAATGTATCAAATCATTTGAGATGTCAACAAAAGTGAAATCTTACTTAGTTTATTCAAATGGTTTATACAGTAAATCTAAATAGTTAACTATACAGTTGCTCATTCCCCTATACATTTTTATGGCATTATTCTTTATTCACTGTAGAGATTTACCCTGCTCAAATAGTTTTAGTAGAAAAAATAATTTTAGACCCAAATTTCAGATTTTTATGGTTTTATGACTGTTATTATCCAATACCATTGTTATTGGATAACAATGTTGATCAAAAGAAAAGGCTTTGACATCTTCATGATGTACGTTTTCATGCTATTTGCAAAAACTATTCTAGGGGATTTGGGAGTTGTGAGTGCCATTTACAATTATTGAAGAATTAAGAACATAATGTTAAATGATTGTGGAAATGCTGCTACAGTATGTAACACTGGAGCTCAAATAAAAATGGAAGTGATCAATGTTGCGTTGTCTTACTGATCAGTACGTCTTGACATGACTGAGTTTATACATGAGATTCTGCAACATAGACGTGGTGTTGAACTATATATTCCACTTATAATTTTTATCTTTTCTCTTCCAACACTTGAGGTTCATAGTACAGTGCCTTACATAGGACAAAATAATTACACCAGTTGGCCTCATGGCAGTGTTATAACTACGTTTTGGACTACAACTCATGAACCATAGGTCATAGAATTTCATTGATCCTTGGATCATGATAAACTCCCCATATAGGCCACGCCCATTTGCATCTGTATAGATTGTCCGCCGTTTTGAATTTTCTTCAAAACACACTTTGGCTCAGACAGATTTTGTCCAAATCTCACAAAATAGGCCGTAATTGGCTTCCAGAGTCAGATGCTGAGTAACCTGGCCCAGCCATAGAGTATTAAAAGGATAGAGACTGAACCGAAGCGACAGCCCCGTTGATCGCATACTCATGAGACCTCTTCCGTTGGCCCAGACTGTATGATGAAGCGTTTGGAAATCGCAGAGGCGGTAAGGCGAGACTAATTTGGACACCAAAATTGGTTTATCAATCTGAGCGCCCGCCCCCCTCCACCCCTCCCCTGCCTGGTAGAACACAAGGGGCCAGTGAGGCTTTCCAACGTTGAAGCACTGGGCCCTAGTGGTAATAGGAGGGACTGCAGGCGGACCCGTGGAAGTATGATTGGGAAACCCCGTGCAGCTGGGCTTTAACGTTGAGCGCGTTTGCACTTCCGCATTTTGGGCCCAAATCGAAAAAAAGGCGGAAGTAGAAGGCTCTTCCGGGTGCTTCAAAACGCCACTGAGCAACTTCCACTGACATGAATAGCGGAGGGGGCGGAGCTTCGCGCCAGATCAGTCTCTATCCTTCTTTATACTCTATGGTAGAAAACAGCGGACAACACTGACATCACCAAATTTGGAGCTACGCCCCTCTACACTGTAGTTCAATCCCACTCCTAGAGCGACCAGGAAATGTGTCTTGCTCTCGTTCCCCCAGGCTTTCATTTTATGAGCCGAATGCAAACACAAATAAAAGCCTGGGTACCGAGGCTACATGTTGAGGGACATGTACTCAAAGTGCCATAAGCATGTTCTACTTTAACCCATAGGAGGTGCCACAAATGCGCAAAATACCCTTTGATGCAAAAAAATATTTTTGGGGGTGATCAATCCCCTGAAATACACACATCATGAGTGACGGGACAACGTAATTAGCTTGTAACATTAGTGGGAGGGGCCTATTTCTTAAAATCAAAACGCCACATATTACGAAGGCAAGATCCGATCAGCACTAAATTCGAATCGCAAGTCGCATGGCCTCCAACGACATTCCTCCCAGCGTAGATTTCCGCTTTTGTAGTTATATTGTATTGTGCACTCATTGTGTGTTCAAGCGCACAATACATAACCATTGTACCAGTTAAACCGATTGTCCACCACCATTTTTTTGGCATACAGTTTCTTACACAACAGTAGGGGCCCTACAAACTACATGTTTCCGTAGAACTACAAGAGAATTTGCCTTGAGAACCCTGTACAAATTGAAGCATGGCCATGTGTCTTAGCTGACTGATTAACTAGGCACAGACATTGACATAGTCGTAGTGATCCATTTATTCAACACTTTACCAAAGCACTATTGGGCAGAGTCATCCATCCAATGAACTACAATCTCTTTGTGACCAGGAAGGGAATTTTATTAGATTTTCATCTGAGGCTGTCAAGTCACTGTACTGTGCCAAAAATATAATTGACTCCTAGAACAACATATCTAGAAGCCGTTGGAGCTGCTGTGCTGAGGTGGCACAGTTTTCTTCTCAGAGAAACACTGAAGATAATTTGCTTCACTAGTGCAATAATCTCTGTACACTCAAAGTAAAATTAACAGAGGATTTTACTGTGTAGACTCCCTGGATGGTGTGATTGAGACAATGATAACATAAAATAAACAGTGTTCTAAAAGATGAAAATGAGGTTTACAGTGAACTTCATTCTTGTTTACGGTGTAAAAGCGGTGCCAAACATTTTTGAAATCATGTTAAAATCTGCATTCTTGACAAATGTCACTATCCTGTATATTACCACGTGTGTTGGCATCTCATGCCTGCAGAGTGCTTTTCTCCAGCGTTTACAAAAACACCAACACAAACAAACCTATTATAGAAAATAATACAGTTAAAATATGTTTATCTGTCTATTTGCGTTGCTATTAAGAGCTTAGTTGGTTATTAAAATATGTCTCACTCTCCACTGCTATTCTTTATTTTTCATGTAGCCACCGACTATTTGTTCAGTTTTCTGGTTATAAAGCACTATCATCTGCTGGAATTGTGTAACACCAACAGAGGGCACTACAATACCTTGGCTTGAGGTGCTTGAGGAAACAGGGATGATGTGAAAAATGCTGGGGCTTAACCAACCGGTGGAAAATGTTTTAATTTTCATTTTAACTTGGTCTTCATGTTGATTTTGTGTAACATTGTCACCTTATGCCCATATTCTTAAATAAATTCCAACAAGGGAGAACCTTATTCTTATTATTACATTACATTACATTACAGTCATTTAGCAGACGCTTTTATCCAAAGCGACTTACAATAAGTGTATTCAACATAGGTAGGGAACAAAAACTACTAATCACCAGAAGTTTTTAGTGCATTTTCTGCAAAAACAAGCAACCAAGAGTATACCTAGCGCTAAGGTAAAAGTGCAATATATCAGCTACCTATTTCCTTAACCAGATGAGACAAAATAGCTAAATCAAATGAGCATGAGCTAAAACAATTAGGTGTATCGACTAAACAAGATCCAATAAACAATACAACAATAGAAAACAAGCGTTCGTACAACTAGTTAACAACAAGTAGGTATTATCAACACCAACTTGCTTCCTTCATGCTATGTACATTACCTCAACATGCTGAAAATGTTTATTTTGAACACATTTTTCTTATCCTTTTTCATGAGGGGTTACTTATTACACTCTGCATATCTTTCTAAATCTAACATAACTTTAACCACAGTTTTCTGTTCCCACAAAACATTTTTAAATAAAAATGAGCATGAGCTAAAACAATTAGGTGTATCGACTAAACAAGATCCAATAAACAATACAACAATAGAAAACAAGCGTTCGTACAACTAGTTAACAACAAGTAGGTATTATCAACACCAACTTGCTTCCTTCATGCTATGTACATTACCTCAACATGCTGAAAATGTTTATTTTGAACACATTTTTCTTATCCTTTTTCATGAGGGGTTACTTATTACACTCTGCATATCTTTCTAAATCTAACATAACTTTAACCACAGTTTTCTGTTCCCACAAAACATTTTTAAATAAAAACGGACATGCCTCATGGCACGTACACAGGTGTAATGCTATATTGTCCATGATTTGTTTATCTTTTGCCCTGGTGTATGTGAAACTTGTTTATCTGAAGCGCACAATGAAAAAAAAGAACTGCCCGTTTCCCCTGTCGACAGTACATTTCTCCAATCCCGTATCTGCAATAAACTGTCCCACCACTTTATGTCTGGGAGATAACGCCATTTAAAGATTTCCACAGATTGGTCTCTCTGTCTGTGCTTTCTAACAGAATTGGACACTTCATAATTTCCAGCCACACACGTCGTTCACAGGCAGATAATGTGATCAACGTTAACCATCGCATAAAGTTGAATCCCGCAGTCTATCTGTTGATAGGAGAAGAAAGGATCTTGTCTGCTGGTGCCGTAACATGAGGGATCTAGTTACACTGTCCTAGGAAGTTTATGAATCTTCCCTTGTGCAAAGGCTGGGGCCATGCTTTTAAACCCGCCTTATCAACTAAAACAAATTTGTCAGCAAGTCACGGCATATTGGAACACTGACAAAGGCAGTCTTTGTGGTTGACGTTTGGTTCCCCCCATCTGTAAAGGAGATCTGTTTGTTTCCCAAAGCATCAGTGGGCACCTTGAAGAGCTCCAATGATGGCATGGCCATCCTGTACGGACCATTCAAGATTCCCAAGAATATGAGAGACAGTTAAGCACATGGGCATAGACCCTTGTATATCTAAGATACATTTTCTTTCCTGCGCCACAGTTTAGATTGTACATACCGATGTAGACATATTTGACAGCTGCTAGTATTCTTCATAACAAATGTTCTAGCTAACTGAATCTGAATACATTTCTGATCTAACCACATGAACTCCAGTGTTACTATTCTGAAATTGTCATATTAGGCAAACATTCTGCAAAATTGGCTTGTAGACCAGCTATTTTCGGCAAAGACATTTGGTGTAGAGGGAAATTGAGGGCACCCAGAATAGACCCCTGCGAGACCCCACTCAACAAAGTATACAGTGTTTAAGTGGTTAAACTTCCCTGTACTGTTATTTTATAGAATTCTCGATGGCCACAATGCCTGGGAGGAGTATGTCTTTAACATGCATATCTTTTGGTTGATAGGACTATATTTGGCATTTCTTGACAGGCAGCTCCTTCTTCCTTCCTTTGAGTGGAGATAAGGCTTCAAAATCAACGCTTCTATCAAGGGCAGTTATGTTGTAATCTCCACCTAACAGCTTTTGATCTATGACTTAGAAAAGCCAGTTAATCCAGATGGTAGGAAGAGACCTGGTGGCACTCCCCTAAAAAAAAACATAAAAGAAAGAGAGTGAGAAGGAGAGGATGGGGTTGTTTCTTTCAGCATTTGTGAACCAATGTACCGTGTCCCGTTCAGCCTCTGGGAAGTGTAAGCATTACAATGGCAAGTAGAATACAATAGTTTTAACCTTCAGCTTTGCACATCAACAAGCGTCTTTATCAGATGCGCAAGGTCTTATACAACCTGGCTGGTGGCAGAGACACACAGAGATACTGGTCAGGCTCTCAATGCCGTCAAAACAGATGCTATCTGCTCACTCAATGTCTAATTACCTGTTTACTCGAAAGACTTGGCTTGAGTGATTCAGCTGTTGGCAGGTGATATATATATATATATATATATATACTATACTGTATATATACTGTATATAGTATAGGAGTAACAGGTATAAATAAGTAAAGGAAAATAGAAGGAACACATCAAGCAACCAAAAACAGGAACATTGAAAAAGACTGAAAAAGACTGATCAGTCCTTTGAATAAAACAAACAACAAACATTATCTGTGACACTTGCGTGGCAGGTGCTTCCAAGGTAGTAGGCTACAGTCTGCAAAGTGTCAGACAGGTCACAGCTGTGAAAGCCCTCAGACATTGTATCTCAAGTTCATCTCATTTCTGCTTACACTTGACTTATGCTACTGTAAACATGCCCTCCCTTAAAATATGTACAGTATTGCCCTAAATTCTTCATGTCATCTTATCAGTTCAGGACACTATACACTCCTTTAAATCAGTCTGGGCAGGCAACCTGCGCAACTACAATGTTAAAAGCTGCAATATGTAACTTAATTAAGAGTAAAACGTTATTTTAACCAATCTGTCTGGCAAAGTTTGCTATTACATTATAACTACGTATCTACAGTAGTATCTAGTGCATCTGCTGTGGTTGGAGATGGTATGCCTATACTCTTCCACTGATGCATTTAGAGCTTGATAGGACATGAAACGTTCGGATTGCAGCTTTATGTATACAGTTGTCTAGATTTAAACCACCCTTTATATGAGACAGGAACAGAAAGGACATTTCAAGGAATTGTTCCTAGTAAAAGGAAAATTGTGGTGACATGTCATAGGTGACAAATTGAAGTTACAGAGCATTTACACAACAGCTTGAAATGTAGGGGCAGTCGGCGAGTTCTCAGTGCCAGATTAGTGATAATGTATTTCAGTATAATGTTTCTACAAACCGCCTTCCTTCGTACTGTCCACTCCACTCTCTTTAGTCTCATTTGAGTTCACTGTTTTAAACAATACTATACATTAAAGCTTGTTCAAACTCTTGTCGTTGAGATGATCGGAAGTGGATGTTGTAGGCATACCGTAAGCCACTTTTCGCATGCATATTGTCGGAGGAGTGTGCTTCTGATGTGGGTGCTAATCTCGTGCTATGCATGATTGGCAGATGGCAACATGTGAACTGCATGCAGGCTCTCCCAAGAAGGGATTAGGGATGTCCTTACCTTTTTTGAGTGGTGCAACCACTCCTATATACAGCTATGTGTGTCCCTCGGTTCCTGGGTCTGTCCCCGGCTGGCTGGGTCTGTCCGAGCACGAAAGTCCCTGGGTCTGTCCCTGGCTGGCTGGGTCTGTCCTAACACGAAAATTGCTTTTGGTTGGTTTTCACAACCAGTGTCACTGTTGCGCAGCCTAACACACACACACACACACACACACACACACACACACACACACACACACACACACACCCTCACATGGAGTTGCACCACTCACTTCACACGGGTGTGATTGTTTACTTGTTTTAGATTTTGAACTCTGGGTCAGACCATGACAAGCTGAAGGAGAGGTGCACCACACTCCACACACTGTATCTGCCAACTGTCCTCTTCAACAAACATTCCATAAACACTATGCATTGAATAGTCTGTCTAGCCTTTGAAATGAAAAGTTTCACATGAAAATCTGTCCTGTTATTAATTTTGCCGAATAGCGTCATGTTGTGAGATCTTGTGAATAAGTAGCAGGTATAAATGAGCCTTCCTTCACTCACTTGAAAATGCAGTGCAGAAACTACTGTATAGGTTACTCACTTGTTGCCGCTGCTGGTAAAGAAAAGATCCTGTGTCTAGGCTGGACATGACGATCCTGTTTCTGGTTTGACACAAATTTTGAAGCACATGAAGAGATGTCTATCCTATTATACCACACTATATTGAATGGAATTTATAATTTGTATGAGATATTTATCAACAAATTCACCATTCATGTTTGTGCAACAATCTCATAATCCAAGTTTTAAAGCGACAAGCACAAGGTGCAAGAAAACGAGTTAGCTTGTCATTTTATGTATACTTTTCCTCATCAATGGGGTAGGGTAGGCTATCCTATTACCCATCCGCCATGCGTAGGGAGGTAAAATATGACTCATCTTGGATATCAGTCATCAACATAGTCCTTCTACATTATGTCATAAAAAGGGCCGGATGACAATCAAGTGACATTGAAGGAAAGTTAAGCAGGGTATCTTACTTTGGTCCAAGCTTGGGAGATTTGTGGCCCTTATTTAGGGCAACAAAGGGGCCATGAGATAAAGGAGACTCCTATGTCATGGATGATATCAATGCATAAAAACAACAATTCTGACTTGTCTACAAAGATAGTAACGAAAAATAAAGGTAATGGATCGCACTCAGTGACGAGTGAATTTCAATTCATTTTACATCATACTGACGACAGACGTTTCGGCTCTCCAGCCTTCATCAGTGTGTCACACTCACATTGTGATGTTGATTTGAGTAGATGACGCACCAGTCATGTCACCAAGTCAGAGCGCAGTGGTTACAAGAAAAGTAATCAACAAAAATTGTAAGCCATCAATATCTCCATGTTGGAGGTTATGAAAACCACGCTCTTCTCTTTGTGTTTAATGTGTAAGGTCATGTAATGCAGTCTGGCTCCATGGCAGTGATTTTTAACAGTGGCATACTGGCATAGAAATGCTTATGGTGGGATATGTGGGGTCTAAACTAAAATGATATTTATTTTCTTATAGAATAACCCAATCATTTGCCTTGCAATGTTACATACAACCACTCTTATCCTGTTTTGATTGTCTGCGTATCCAATGTGTCACACAGAGCTTTAAGCAGAATGTGGCTGTAATCAAAATCATGTGTGCTATTAATGAATAGTACTGATTTGATTTAATACACTAACAGGTGGAATCAGCGGCAGCCTCCTGTCAAAAGCGACAATTTCTCTGCTTGGTTTTAAAGCTGATTTTGCATGATGTCACCGGAAGAAAATTAACGTTAGCATAGCTTAGGGTGCAGAATGACTCCATTTAAATGGAGGGATAGGGGTAGGGACTTTTTACCTCATTCTTTAGACAGGGCCCTCATCTCTGCTTCAGATAGTGCAGATGAGTTATCTAGTGTATGTGGAGTTTACCTGTATTATCAGAGAGATCATTTGTTCTCTTCAAACATGCAGTTACTTCTATAAAACCTTTCGCTGCCTATAGGTAGTGGGGACAAAGAAAATTATGTTTGATAATGACTTTCAAGAAAACAAATCCATTCCAATGGGATAATCTAAACAACTTTGAAAATGTAATAATATGCCATTCCACAGTGAAGTAAATCAAAGTATTATTCTGATAGTTTTCATTTTAGAAACGGATTCCAATGGTCACCATCACTTCCACATTATCTGTTTATTTTGTATCCTGTGTGAGTTCTCTGTCCTAATTAGATAAAATTGGTATATGGTATCCTGGCCTGATTTTTTTGTGGACCCCTGTTCCTGAACCCTGGTGTAACCGGACCCGGAACTCTCTTTGGAGACAACCTCCATTTATTCTGACAATGAATAACAAATAACACGTCTCCATTTTTGTAGTGTAAGGACTCCTCTCATTCCAACATGGAAATACACAAGGAAGAGGTGGAGGTGTGGCAGGGCATTTATACGGGGACAGACGGAGACTGTGACCCTGCACTAATGCACTGTATTCTTTATACACATAAACCATGGAGAATTAAGTCAGCTGGTAGAAGCACTTATTTCTATGATATTTTGTGTAATTAATATAACACTGTTACATTGGCCTATAGTAATGATTACTGTGGGAATATAGTTAAGTATTAACAAACACAAAAATCACTTACAAAACCTTTAATGCAAAAAAAACAAGTGTTAAATATAGCTCTGAATGTTGATTCTGTTGCTATAGCACTAGCTATATAGTATGAGTGTGTGTTTAGTTCAGTCTCCCTGTCTCAGCTTTTTAGGATTTTAGGGCGACTTCGCCGGGCTTTGGGGCGACCGTACCGGACCGTAGGGGCGACCGTTTTTCACTTTTGGGCGAGAGATGGAAAAGGGGCGACCACACCTGTTACCGTCTCTCCAGCTCTTTAGTAAAGAGAAAATGCATTTTCAAGTCCCTTTTTTGTATCCAGTCAAAGCCACAATTAAGTGATGACAAAGACAAAACACTATACATTTTAAGCTTATAAATGGGTAGCCTACTCTCCTGAATGGATGAAAATGTCTGCTTAATAAAGAGCTGTAGAGCCCTCTCTATCTCTCTCACACACGCACGCATGCACATCGTGCGCACGCACACACACACACACACACACACACACACACACACACACACACACACACCACTTGTTTTACACTAACTTTAAATTATAGATCTGATGAAGCTATTCAAACACTGGAAATTACCTAGCTTATATCTTTTTTTAAAACATAGAAATTATAGTAAAATAAAAATCAAATGTCATCAAGATTCAATTAAGATTTAATGATAAACCTATAGAGTGATTTTAACAGTTTTTATGATACAGTCTGCAGATTACATTTCATGTACAAAAATAAAGAAACAAGCATAATATTCAGAATAGCCTAGGACATAATATTATAATAGCTTAATAAGTACTGTATCAAGAAGAATGCGTCTGAACAAACGAAAACTTCTTGGTTATAAACCAGCGTGCGTCCCCACACGAGTCCCCTTTGGTGTCATTGTCACATGTCAGTCACCACAATGTCGGTGTCCAGTGAAGTCGAGGAAAGTCACACAGGTTTGGAGCTCGGTACGTGTGCGTTTTGTAAAAAGTGGCCAGTATTGATGCTCTGACAAATTCGTTCTCCAGACCCAGTCCTTCCGACTTGTAGATGTCCTTGCATAACTCGTTGGTTTGCTGTTTTCGTTTGGTCTTGTATCTCCTGTTCTGGAACCATATTTTCACCTGGGTCTCGGTCAGTCTCAAGGTGCCGGCCAGGTGAGCCCGCTCCGGGGCGGACAGGTATTTCTGGTGGTTAAATTTCTTCTCCAGTTCAAGCACCTGCAGGTGCGTAAAGGCTGCGCGCGATCGTTTTTGTTTCCCCGAGGTTGTGAAGCTGCCTGTCGCCGAGGTGTTGGGATATGATGTGTCGCAGGACTCTGCGAACGAGAAGAAAATAATACCATCAATCGGGTGAAATGCAATTCACTCTTTATGGGATTTTCATTTTCATAGCAAACGCCGATGGTATAGCTGCACTCACCTCGCTCTCCAAATGACATCTCATTCTCCTGTGCGCCCAACTGTTCTGGTCCACTCTCGGACTTTTCCCACTGTGCAGGACACATTCCCGTCTTTGGCTGTTTGCTATTAAATCCTGTGCTTTCTGTAATTGAGAGAATGTCCTCTATGAGGAACGACGTAGTCCGAGGTTTTAGTGTCTCCGACATCTCTCGGTGCAGTAAAGTCGTCCACCGCGTGGCACACACAACTGTTCAAAGTTGTAGTTTGTGACATCCATTTAAGTGCATGCGGGGGGAGTAGCACTGTCAAGTGAAGGAGGCGGGGCAAACAAATTCAACTTAGCCCACATCATTGAGGAGCCCAATATGAATTCAGTTTATGACCTAGACTAGATTTTACGCATACTATGAATTAAAAGGAAAATATAGTAATATCTGATGTAGTAAGTTTAAAAAAATAATAACATGTAACATTTGTAACTAAATCTGCAATAGGCCTTTGACGGCCCTGAGATTTCGGACAGCCTCACAGTCTGAGTGTGAATGACCACTGACCCTGGTGTGTGTGCCTCCAGGGGGGCTTCCCATCCTCTCAGAGAGGGTCAGTGTGGGTGGCCACCCTGCCCTGATGCTATAGTATGGGCTAATGTGTTCAACACATTTAGGTCTGCTCCCAAACTGACACATCCATTCATTGTTCAGTGGCTGTTTATTTGTTGTTCTCCATTCTCCTAAGTGACCTTTTTTATTTTTTTTATTTTTATTTTTTTGAGGGGAAGGGATGTTTTTACTAGTGGCATGCATAGTCCTCAGATAATTCACGCTCTGTTTGGAATAACATGAATTTAGGAATGCCAAATATCCTGCCCTGATGACACTTTTTATAGCAGTCAAACATAAGTGTCAACTAATATTGAAATTACAAGGACCCTGAAATGGTGTTTATAAGTATGCTCTTATTTCTCTACATATAGTTAACTAGTGTTCTTAAGCTTCTTCATGTTGTGTCAGCAGTGCACCGTGTTTAGATGATAGGCTAGATATCACTCACCTTGAATTCTTCTCTGTCTGGAGTCCTTTCACTGTTACAGGTACAGCAAGTGATATTTTGTTAACAACAAAAGTACAAAGTACATCATCAGTAAATCATAAGGATAAAAAGCGCATAAATGGGGACTCTCCTGATTGGGTGAAACTGGTGACTGGTGCTAAAGAGCTGGAGAGATAAGGAGACCCTGCCCTATTACTGAACAAACACTTATATATATATATATATATATATATATATATATATATATAATGTGTATCACTTACACATTGATATTTATATACCTCTACCTCCTACCACCTGGAATGAGTGGCACTATCAACGACCTCTTCCATCCTGACTGGATCCTAAAAGACTATAGCTCTATAGACTATAGCTCTATCTTAACTCTTTCATTTATTCCTGCTTCTCTGACTGCTACTTTGTACTGTATATGAAGCAGCTGTCACTGAACGGGGCAGATGTTTAGTTGCAAAGTGCATGTCACTTCTTTAGGACCAGGCATGTCGTTACAGGTCATTATGACCCTTTGCCCTAGGAAGGCATTTGTCTTCCACAGTACATAATACACATTACTGTTGTTATCCTTGCACTATGTCTGTCAGCCAGCTATCAATCAACTTTTGTTTTCTATTCAGGTCTGTTGTTATTTCTTTGTCGGGGATGAGTAGCAAGGCAATGCCTTGTATACGTGTGCCTGTCTGTTGGACTTCCTTCCTGTTATCTATGAAGTGCAAGTGTTGATTTGTGATCCTTCGGTTGTGAACACACTATGTGTTTCTTTATTTCTTATTGTTTGTTTCCTCCCTGGATAAAGACATAATGGTATGAGGTTGAAGAGTTGGGGCTTATCTTATCTGAAATAAATTGGTAGATATTGACATGACATAGGCTAGATATTGACACATGATTGGAGCTTCATATTTATCTACAAAATATGACAAAACGGCTGATTTTTGTAGTGCAGAGTGTATGGTGCACTATTATCAAAATGCATTACATTTAAATGTATACACAAACTATAATATTGTATTTATAGAGCTATGCCTAACCAGAGACTTTGAACAAGTTGAAAATGATCTTGCTGGAAGTAAAAACAACTACGAATTCCAATCTGGCTTCAGAATAGACTAATTCATAACATCCCATTCCACTGACACATGTCTTCTCTATTTGAACGATCACATCAAACACGCAAACATTCCTTTGTACAATAATGTTAATAATGTTCTTTGATTCTAATGCAGGTATTATTATTATTATTATTATTATTATTATTATTATTATTATTATTATTATTATTATTATCATAATTTAACTGTGATAGCTATGGTGTGAAATCATGCACTTCTAGAATGTATTATTCCATAGGGAAGTGAGTGATCTACAGACAGTCCAGTAGAGGGCGCTACAACGCCATAGATCAGCTTGATGAGCAGCTGCAATTAGGATTGGCATTTGACTGAAGAATTTTGAATTGTTGTCAGTTGATTTATCTACATTTAAAGCCCTTCTCCCCACTTTGAAGTCTTTTAAAAATAAGTCCAATAAAAAGTAAAAGAAAACCAGCAACAAAAACAACTCACACAACTATAATATTTTATTTGGATTATTACACATAATGCTTTTCAGTTCCTGTACCTTCATCAGGGAACCGTACCACCCCGGGGAAGGGAAGTTTACAGATTGTATAATGGGTGCTATAGACCAATCCCTATTAAATAGCTCAATTCAGTGCCCTTGGGACTTTGTGAAAAGTGAGAAAGCACTTGATTTGGAAATGTGTTGTTCCATCCCCATTCAAGTTGTTTGTGATTTACTGATGGCTCTATGGTGTCCTATAAGTGGGCAGATGAGTGTCATATGTTTTTATTGTTAAATCTGAAGCAATCCCCTAAATCTGTCAATTATCACATGATATAATAATTGCATGGACAGATTAGACACTTCGACTCTTTGCTGCACCTTACATAAGCCTATATGAGCTAAACCCCTTTCAAAGACTACAATGAGATGATACATTTGCAACCACAGTAACCACTGACAAGATCTTATTCCTTGAAAAAGCACTAATTGAGCCTTTGATACACACACAGATGCACTTACAAATTCTAAGCTAAATTAAATATAAACACATGCAGTGTGAAGGCAACTTTATTTTAGTTCCTTCAAGCTTTTATTTTATACGAGTACATGTGCTATCAAGGTTGCACCTCATGGTACCACAGCACCTCAAATGCCCTCAAAACAATTAGGCTCTTGAACTGGTCAGACTATACTACTTGGCCTTACTCCCAGAACCCACCTCACCCCTGTCTATTTTGATAGGCTGGAATGGCTTAGGGTTGACGACAGAGTACAGCAACTTGCAATGGGCCTAGTCTACAAGATTTGCTACAACACTAGATACCCATGTAACTGCAAATACGTCCTTAATGTCAACAAAGTCCACAATCACAACACCAGAGGGAGTGCAACAAACCAGATGTGGTTGTGCAATCCAGATTCGTCTCAAACAAGGGGTTAAATTAATTTTGCTCCTATGCCACTAAAATGTGGAACTCCCTACCAACAGCCATAAAGAAATGTGAATCCCTAGACTCCTTCAAAACCGTTCTCAAAGTGCACTTCAAAACTGGCCCCTGTAAAAAAGTCAAAAGTCCCCCTCTATTTCAAGTCAAAGTCCCCCCCTATTTCGTCCACACTGAGGCCTACACTTTTTTCTTTCTTCAACTGTATATGATTTCCTTTTTTTCATAGAAGTGTATATTTGTATGTCTTTAAATGTTCTGATTAATTGAAAATGGAGGACCGTGATGTAAACAAGTCTTAGTGCTTTTTCTGGTTTATCCTCTTTGTATTGACCTGTACTATCGTTTGAACTGTAGCCTACATATTCTACAAACTGTGAATACAATTTTCAATCAATTAATTTGCAGTTAAAGCACACTGATAACCATCAGCTTGTGTAGTCAAAGATTAAATCATATTCAAATCCCTGACATGAAAATTTGGCTCATTGAAAAGTGTAGGTTTTTCTTGCTCATGTTTTTCTGTGGAATTGAATTGTATATTTAATTAAAAACTTCTTGAAACACATATTTGCATATACAAATCTTGAATCGCTCTTCTCCCTTTGTGTCAGCTGAATAACAACAGTGGACCCATTAATTTGTTCATTAGTTCTTTCTTTCTTTCTTTCTTTCTTTCTTTCTGTGTCATGGGGAAACAAAAAGCTAAAACTATTTGACTGACTCTGTTGCTGTTCTGTGTGTATGTTTGAATGCATACAGGTGCAACACTGCATGCATATATAGGCATCTGTGTGCACAGAACAGGGATAAAAAGTTCATGAAGCATTTTTCCCAAGGCTAAGCAGATTTTCTGAACACCTCAAGTCTTCCCAGTTCCCACAACCTCAATGCAGAGAAGAGCTTCTCTTCTTACCTGCAAAGTCATGCCCCCTGGATCTTGTTCCAACTTCCAAGAACCTAGGTCCTGTAGCTGTCCTTTAATGCACACAATTCAGGGATCACTCGATCCTGTAGGTTTGCTCTATACATTTGGTCATCTCCAGAGTAGACTTGACTGCTGCAACTCCCTCCTTGCTGGTCTGCAATGCCTGCATTGCCTGGTCTCCAGCCTCCCCAAAGATGTCTCCCCCTTTTGCGTTCCCTTCACGATTTCTCTGCATCAAATTCAAACACTGATGATTGCACAACGCAGTCAAGAGCATTGCATCCCCTTGGGACTTCATCTATTCTACACCCATTCCTGCTCACTTACATGACATACTGTCAAACCCTTCCCTACCCTGGCCAAGTGGCCAGTGATCCAAAAAGTGTACACTCTTCTCCCTCCTGGCTCCCTGTGGAATGACTATACCTCCCTCAGGCAGGACTGCAGTCAATCCCTATTTCACACTGCAGTCTGACAACTCACCTCTCATTGTTTTTTTTGTTTTTTTTATAGATGCAGAAAGGAGTTAACTTAAATATGTCGATTATAGTTGCTTAATTGTTTGTTGTATAATCTACTGTTTGCCACAAATGCTAGAATGTTTAGATTGCATGTATTTATTTTAGACAGATCTTCGCTAGGATCTAGGCCTATATGTTTACCTGGTATCCTATTACTTTGAAGGACTAAATAGTTTTTCTTTGCACTCTACTTAAGTTAATATTTACTCTGTCATTTGTTGAGGGTTCATGCATTTACTCTGATCTTGCACTTTTGTAAATCACTCACTCTGGATTAGTCAAGGTAGTGATTCGATTCATGATTGTAATGCAAAATGAACCAAACTGGTTTAATGAAAAGATCTTACTCAATGCTGCCATGTATATATATACACACACACACACACACACACACACACACACACACACACACACACACACACACACACACACACACACACACACACACACACACACACACACACACACACACACACACACCTTATCTGATCTACTCAAGAGTGTGTTGTCTCCTTTCTGTCTACAGCCACTGTGTCTGTCCTTATCTGAGCCTTCACTCCACTGGTAGGCTATTTGTAGTCCCACAGGGCTTTGCCTCTCTTTTAACCACCTCAGGCTCACTAATTGAGTATAGGCTAATGGGCTCGTTACACTGTTAGTGAATCTCATCTATTTGTTGGACTTGGAATAGTTTTGTTGTTGTGTGTGTGTGTGTGTGTGTGTTGTGTGTTGTTTGTTTGTGTGTGTGTGTGTGTGTGTGTGTGTGTGTGTGTGTGTGTGTGTGTGTGTGTGTGTGTGTGTGTGTGTGTGTGTGTGTGTGTGTGTGTGTGTGTGTGTGTGTGTGTGTGTGTGTGTGTGTGTGTGTTTTATTTTATTTTATTTTATTTTATTTGTGTTAGTATGTTGAGCATGTTATGCAAAATAAAAGTAGCCCAAAGTGTTCAGTCTGAGATTTGTAATATTTTATATATTTTATTTTGTAAAGAAGTCCATCTCATACCCCAATTCTGTAGGAAATTGGGTAATGAATACTAGCCATAATGCATAATAAGTTCGGTGCAAGAACAAGTGGTGTTAATTAGGCAATATATATAGGCCTATCGCTGACTGAGACTGACAGGTCAGATTGGAGGCTCTCTAGCTGTTTCCTCGTTTGATTGAAAGTTAAAAAGTAAAGAGCCACTGTGTCTGCGAGTTTGTTTACCCACCAAAGACCCGCGACAGGACAAGCTCTTCGGCCCTTATCGCAATTGTTCAGCGGCTTTGTCAATGGACAAATAATGAGCGCGGTTATTATCGCATTTAGATTGCATCGGATAATCAGTCTAATCTATATCACATATCCATTAGCATGATGGGATTATTTGATAGCATGCCGTTTTAAAATAATAACCGTATACATGGTGCCAGTTTAATAGTCTTATAGACTAGACCTATAATTGAGCGTTTTACAGCTTTGTCTGTGTTCAAATTCATTACAATGTTTTCGGCCCGAATATAGGCTATAGGCGGCGGCCCCATTTCTGTTTTATGTGCGTAAAGGTTTACATAAGTCTGTGTATGTATGCACACATTTAATTCATTTTCAAAATGAATTTAAAATACATCATAGTAGCCCGTTCGTTCCATTAAAATAACCATTTGGCATTTAAAAAAGCTTAGTTTAAGGATTATTAAAGCTACTCCTATACTTAGCTTATAATTGCGATTTGCGATACAACATTGTGTAATTTTTAAATGGAAATGACAGACTAAATCAAATAAACGTATAGGTGTGTTTGGTGTGAATCATCTAATTGTTTTATGTCTAAAAATATATATAAAAAAGCTTTTAGAAAACAAAAATATATTTTAGGAGCTTGTGTTGTAAACGAAATTGACAAAAAAACAATGTCACGTTTTTCACATGAATTCATGTGAATATATAGCCTAGGCTACTTAATATAAAAAATGGGAAATAGTTGTACATAAACATTGCATTATAAAAACAGTAGACCTAGATAAGCATGGCAAATGTTGCCATTTTATCCATTTATTTGAAGCCGACAATTCCAGCATATAGGAACTATAGGTATACATATACATATAGGTCACCACAGTTTATAAAAAATAAAAATAATTATTTAAAAAAGTAATCTAAAAAACCTGCCTGATTTTCCTGTAGAACCATTTCGCTCCTCACCAAGCTCTTAAACCCGGTAGTGAAGCTTGAAAATGTCCTTGGCCGAAGCCTCCCTCTGCAGAATTCTCAAACATGTCAAGCAGTTGGTTATTAGACAGAGTGGCGGCTTGGAGTGAATGCGTGGCGGGCCTACTTGAAGCAGAGGGCAGTGAAACATTGTGGCAGTTATAACCGTACAAGCTGCCGTTGCCATAACCATGAAACACTGAATTATAGTGTCCAATTGTCACGTTGTATGGCGCTGCGTGGTGAGAGTGAGACCCGCCGCCGGTGCACGGCTTGCCATCCCGAACCAACACGGGCACTGCCACCCTTCTGGGCGGAGGCGCGGCGTAACCCGCCATCTCCAGCGACTTGTCTTGACGCTGACGCTTGCATTTGTACCTCCTGTTTTGGAACCATATTTTGACCTGCGTGGAGGTGAGCTTCAGGATGCTGGCGAGGTGGTCTCGCTCCGGCGCCGACAGGTACCGCTGCTGCTTGAAGCGCCTCTCCAGCTCCAACACCTGCGACTGAGAGAAGAGAACTCGCGGCTTTCTGCGCAGCCTTGGCTTATTGCTCTTCTCCGTCGTGTCGTCGTCGTCCTCGTTGTCGTCGTGGGATGTTTTCTCAAAATCAAGTGAACTGTCGAAGCTGCACATTTCTGCAACAACATAGACGACACAGGAAAATAAAACAGTCGGCATATGCTAACTATATGAAACCTTTGCGGCCTTGAAGTCTATTTAAAATGTTGCGGCCTTGAAGTAAAACTACAGACTAGAGTAGACGTCCTGTGACACTTTTGCCAATTTCGTATTTCATCACTAATAGGATTTTCTTCTTGTAGCTACACATGATTATAACACGATTAATAAGACAAGATTAAACACATTTATTGAGCGGTGCTGTTGTTACTTAATGTTTTAGGCTACTTCCCCAGTCCCCACTCCCCACTCCCCACTGCGGGCTATTTCCTATTTCAATTAATGATAATGAATAAAACATGTGTGACTGAGTAACACAGCCTCCCTAGTTGACAGTGACAACTCACCTTCGTTACGTATCTCCTCTTCTGCGGCTGAATGTCCCTTCAGAGTGTTGATGGTGCGTTTCCCCTGCATCCCTGCTGGGACGCACTGCTTTTGCTGCTGGTAGTCAGAGAAGTCCAGGCTTCGAGAGGCACGGTGCGTGGCCTGGTGGGGCACCTGTGTGGTCTGATGTGGCAAAAATAATCCATTGTTATAAATATGATGATGTTCCTGCTTCAGAATATCCTCAACCGAAAATGGCGTCGATGTCAACGAAGTATTCATCCCCTTAATTGGCTAGCGAACGATTGATTTGATCCTGTTTAAAAAATATGCCTTTATAGCTGCTTGTGATGCTGCTCTATAGCTCGCTAATGACTGAGAACCTTAGAAGACAAGTCAATCTGGCTGTCTTGAGACTGAGCTGAAGGCGTCTACCTGTCACTTCTCTCCAAAAGTCCATCCAAAACATTGGCCAATAGGATAAGGCGCATCAACTCCTAAGTGCTGTGTGGATTAGCTACCACTTCTCTTTTTGCCACAATTTTTCGAATGGACGTTAAGAAATAATTCTGTTATATATAGGATGAAAGTGTAGTGTAGTGTAGTGTACTGCGTGAGAGATTGACATATTTCTATTTTAATTCAACAAACTTTAGCTTCATGAATAGGCTACATTATTTGACCTATAGGTCGCCTATATTGCATGCTTGATATTTTATTATGGTCGGGGCCAGTTGCAAACGCTATGACATTTAGTCAATTAGCCAAACCATGCCTCTTGGTTAACCGGGCCACTTAATTAATAATATGCAGATCCTCGGTTGAGTGATTCTTCGCAGCGAAGCGATGTTGTGTGCTGCTTTCAACACCGTGGCGTAACCTATTAGGCTTAGCAGGCCAGAAGGCCACAACAAACAGTAACATTACACCTGATGTTGTGGAAGTGCAGGGGCAGCGGCGCCAGGCTGTATGCATGACTGCTGCCGAGACGCGCGCCAGTGTTATGCCGAGACACATGTTCTGAAATCAATAGGTCACCAATAACTCTCTATAGGTCACTAATGCAGTGGTTCTCAAATTTGCTAATCCGGGTCCCTCTTTTGAAAATATTTTGTGCCAGGGAGGGACCCTCAGAGAAAAACGTCTTAAAAAGAAAGGAATCTATTTTTTTACTCCCAGACTTTGCAAATTATTAAAAAAAAGGCAGTTCAACAAACTTGTCAATGGTGATGGTGATGTATATTTCAATATTTCGAATATAGCTATTAACTAATTTATTGGGACCCCCTTGAACCCACAAGGACCCCTGCACTCTGACTGCACTAATGAACTCAAATTGCTGTTCTATATGTGTCAGGTTGATATAACTAAGGCTATTTTAGGTTTCTTATTTTCACTTTTTTCTGAATGGTCAAGCATTTAAAATGTCAGAATTAGAATAACGGAGGGCGCCTGCTGGCCTAGCGGTCCAGGTCTCTCTCTTCACTGTGTCCCAATAAAGGCAGAAAAGCCCCAAAAATATCTTAATAAGAAAAAAAGAATCAGAATCAGAATAACAAAAACTGATTTTAACCTGCTGTTTTACACCTGAAAACCTGTGATTTTTCAATAAAGGTAATGCAAATAAAAGCCTGGGTACAGACTACAGGCTACAATAAAGGTGATTCTGATTATTCTGCATTTTAACACCTCCTTTATAATGAGCCACATTTAAAAACAACAGGAGCTGACCCAAAGTCGAAGCACATCACCAAACAAACAGAAAACATGATAAGATCATGTTGATGATGAGTTATAGCAGATCAGTCATGTATTGTGGAGCGAATCCATTCTGTAATTCACTAACCTATAGTATGCAGGTGAGCCAGAACAGCGGTAATACTGTATTTTCTATGTTCCTGTTAAATCTAGACCGTTTCCGACAATTCCATCTAGTCGGTCCCCCATGGTTCTGAGCTGATACAAATTGCCCTTCACAACATAATAAACACTATTATTAATATTCAAAGAGGTGTCCAAGAAGACACCAAGATTTGTAACCACACACACACACACACACATACACACACACACACACACACACACACACACACACACACACACACACACACACACACACACACACACACACACACACACACACCATAAACAAACATTTAAAATAAAATTTACACCAATAGCTTTGATAACTTTGAAACGATTAGTTACGTCACCAACAATAATGGCACTTTATTAGCCAGTGGAGAACATCAACATACTGTACATACATACCTCAATCTCAACCGGCCACGTATGTCGGTGTTGTCCCTCGGCCAATCAGGGACCACTGTTCTCACCCCAACATACATACATATCACGCTGGGCAAGACCTACGATGTAGACGGTATCATTTGTTTAGGGCGGAAGTTGCGGGATCACTTCCGCTGATACCGTCTCTGCCTTAGGTTGTGGCCAGGCTTTTCTCTTCGCAGATGAGTAAGCCTGGGACCGAGGCTACCTACATACATACATACATACATACATACATACATACATACATACATACATACATACATACATACATACATACATACATACATACATACATACATACATACATACATACATACATACATTTTTTTTTGTGGCTTTCGCCTTTTATTATTATTATTTTTTTCATGTTTTTTTGTGGCTTTCGCCTTTATTTTATACTTTTTATGGAGGGACAGACAGTAGGCTGACAGGAAATGGGGAGAGAGATGGGGGGTGACATTCAGTAAAGGCCGTCGGGATCAGGAGTCGAACCTGCGGCACACTGCCAGACTGGATTATCAGCCCTGGACCGCTGAGCCACGGCCCAGGCCCATACATACATACATACATACATACATACATACATACATACATACATACATACATACATACATACATACATACATACATACATACCCAGCCGATCACCCAGCCAACTAGAAATGCACTCTGTTGAGGTGCAAACAGAGCGTGCAAGTACTGCAACTAACTAATGTCTATTGCAACTGCTGTTGTAAATCCTTTAGACCCGTATTATTGACCTTATACCAACCTTGAAAGGTACCCTAGTTACGTCACCATCAACAGCCAATAACATTGAAACATATCTTAATTACGTCACCATCAATAGCCAATTAGGGACCACAGAGGACAGGCATACATACTATACATACATACCATGCATACCATACATACATACATACATACATACCATGCATACCATACATACACAGCCGACCACAGTACTTGCACGCTCTGCTTGCGCAAGTAATGACCAAACGTACCTTAGTTACATCAGTCATCAGCCAATCCCTGATTGGCCGAGTGACGCCACCGACATACGCAGCCGATTACAGTACTTGCACGCTCTGCTCGCACAAGTAATAATAACTAGAAATGCACTCTGTCGAGATGCCAACTTGCGCCTTACGCACAAGTAGGCTAGGTATGGTCTACTTGTGCGCTAGCAGAGCGCGCCATGAGGTGTGCTCATCACTGGCATTGACCTTATACCAACCTTGAAACATACCTTAGTTATGTCACCAAGAATGGTGGTCCCTTATTGGCTGTTGATAGGGACGTAATGCTGGTCCCTGATTGGCTGGTGGAGTACACTGACATTCATACATTCCCAGCCGATCGCAGTACTTGGTCCCTGATTGGCCAGTGGAGTACACCGGCATACATACCCAGCCGATCGCAGTACTTGCGCCGCTCTGCTTGCGCAAGTAATAATGGATTGCATTTTTATAGCGCATTTCTATGCACTACGTGCCTACTAAAAGCACTTACAATGGTCCATTCATTCATACATTGGGATCTATACATCTTGTAATGTAAAGAACACACCAAATGTTGAGCTTGAGAATATAGTGAACAGCTGGGCTTTTTGAGTCATGGTTCCCAACCTGGTTGCTTACTTCTTGTGTTCTGAAATCCTTGTTTTTCATGGCCTTTTCTTACTGATATACGAGAGCCGAAATGGACACTTTAACATGTAGATGACAGTTCTAGTGCTACATGTGATTACCCCATTGATTTTATTTGACTCTGGTGAGAAAACATGACGAAATCTGAACTTCAAAAGGAGCAAAACAAATCTAAAACCTCATCAAAGAATAGCTTGTTTTTTTCTTTTCTTTTTCTTTTTTGGTCAAGACAGAAGGCTACCTTGGGGATTTCAAGGTGTCCAGTTTGATGAGTAAATTACTTAATTACTGCACCTGTGTTCTCTGAAGGCTTGGAGCAATGTTCTCTGAGTTTCTGTGGATCCCGTACCCTCAAGTAAGCCTTGCCTCTTGATTCCACCATTTGTTCCTTCACTGTAACATAAGAAGCTAGCTAAGTACCGTTTACCACAAAATACCCTAATTCATCATACAGTAAAATAGAGAAGTGATAGCATTTGAAAGGAGAGACACAGTCAGGTGAAACAGAATCCCTTCCTGCTGTGACCAGCATGCCACTAAAGATACTCATCAAAATGTTACATGAGATTTGGATACCATTCAATGAGAGTAGGACACTTGTGAGTGAAGGCCCTGACACAGAGTGCTGTAATCCCATCCAATGGGCCCAGGGAATGTGTAGAGCATTCCCTGGTGTGGTTTCAGGGATTTATTGTGTTTTTTCCATTCCCAGGATTGCTGTCAGCTGAATTGATTGTTCATTCACACTATTAAACAATCGTACTGTATGGCAGCACTCATGAGAGCAGAGGCCTGCACTGCAGAATTACAGCTGTCATATTGTTGTTATTATTGTGCTTAGGAGCAGCCCTGCAGTTAACTTATTTATTTATTTTTCTCGTAACTTTCTGGCCATGCTTGGCATCTGGTGGAGTCTAGTATGTTTGTATATATTGGGATTACTAGTAGGCCTACTCTTCATTATTGATGGTGTGTTCCTTTTGTGTGTGATGTTTTCTTGCTGTATCCTGCATTAGGTTACTTCTCTTACCCTGTAACTGTATCTTAACTGCTTTAATCCTTCTGGCAGCTGAATTCCCCCCGTGGGATCAATTAAGGTCTATCAGTCTATCTATTGAAACCTTTGCATGAAGGACAGGTTACTTATAGCATTTCTCCTTTTTTCAAATTGTTCATGTTCTAATTAGTATTGTGCTATTGCTATATTTTGAAATAACCAAGCTGCTCCTTCCACCCCTTCACCGCCCTAATGAAGCAGGTGGTTGGGCATTTAGGTTGACCACATCACCACCTCCATCAACCTCGACCACCTGCTTCAACTGTTTCGATGCGCCCTTCCCAGACAGATATCACTCCATCCAACCTGTCTCTTCTTGTTCCCTCTCCCTCTTTCTGTCCCTTATCCCCCATCCCCACATATCCAGTCTACACCCTCCATGCGTCCCTGGTGTGCTAGTCCGCTACCCCTGCAACTCCCCTAACCACACTCACTACCCTTCAGTCCACCACCTGGTATCTATACCACCTCTACCTGTAGGCTGTTGACCACATGAACCCTGGCCTGGCGTCCCTATTCTGGGTAGGTCATAATAAAAGGTGGAAATAGGCATTTGAGATTTGGCGTCAAGGGGAAAAAGGAGGGGAACAAATATAGAGCCCCCAGGCAGCTAGGTATAAAGGTTTTTTTTTACGATATTCTTTGGCTTGTTCTGCCTTTTATTGATAGATATAAAGTAAGTTGACAGGTAACGGGAGAGAGATGGGGGGAAAGACATACAGCAAAGTTTGTTGGGATCGGGATTCGAACCTGCGACGTCATGCTGGATTGTCAGCCAAGGTGCCTGGACCGCTAAGCCGGCCCAGGCCAGGTATATTGAGTTTAAGACAAGTGGTTAACCAGTAGGCCTACCACAGTACCACTGTACTCAGATGTCTGCCTGATGGAGGGGAAAGGAACTGGTTGGAATAACGTGTTCCTTCCACACGCTACGTCCAACCAGGGAAACTCCCCCCTGTCGGGTGTGAAGGAGCAACTTGGACACTCATGCATGAAGGAAGCATGAGTTCAAGTCCGTTGCTCTCCCCCGGATGGTGTGTAGAGCCCAAGATCACATTAGATAATTGACAAAGGGGTGAAAAATGGGCTACAAAATCGTGGGATAAAAAATTATTTAAAAAAAAAAGATATAGGCCTACTTCTAATCCATTCCTATAATACACAGTTGCCTCAAACTGCACTACACAGCAACATTCGTTGAAATGTAATTCTTCAGAAAGATAGAGAGATTGTGACTCCTAAACATGTATGTAGAGTGCTTCCCATGACTGTTTGCCCTCCACTGCTTTAAGATTCAAGATTTGTATTTGTTCCTACCACACATCAACGTTGTAGCAACAATAACACATTTTACTTAAGGAATAACTACAGAATAAAGTAAATATATACCCAGTAACTTTGAGGTGCTTTATAAGGTGCTGTGTGCAGGGGTCCTATAGGTACGCAAGGCCTCCTAGCATCAAGGGTTGGATTGGGGGTAAATCCCTGCATGCGACATACTAGTGTCATTTCCAGGGGGTGTACAAGCTGCCTCGGAAACAGGAGATTCTGACCTAGTATGGGCCTCATGGCTGGGGAACCTCAACCGTTGGGGGGTGTGTGTGTGTGTGTGCGTGTGTGTGTGCGTGTGTGTGTGCGTGTGTGCGTGTGTGTGTGTGTGTGTGTGTGTGTGTGTGTGCTCGCTGTGCACGCTATAACTTTTTAAATTATAAATTAACAATTTAATTTTAGGAGGTATATTACAAAAAAGTGTATTTATTTATGCTTCTTTTTTTATTATTTTATTATTGTATTATTTTCGTATGGGTTCCGCCATTTCCCGCTGTTTTGGCAGTTCTGTGTTTTTCCCACGAAATTCGGCAACTGAAGCTCGCAGTCAATTATATGATTTGCTCGATCCACTCTTGACGACGTTAAAGCGATGTCAAGGAATTTCGTAGCCTGGTTAACTACTCTCCCTTGAAATTGGATTTCCATTCATTTGTGTGGAGTCTGGACCCTGTTGGTTCCGAGAGTACAGCGTTGACAGACAACCCCTTCAGCCAATCAGCGTAACAAAAAAACTGATGTCATCTCCAGTCTCCAATCAGTGAATGACACTAGCCCGGAACACGGAACCTGATTGGGTCCAAAATCTGGACCCTGCTAATGCATGGTTGATTGGTGGGGATAACAAAAAAGTGACATCATCTCCAGTCTCCAACGTGTATGTAATTGAGTATGACATCACTCCTCTCTATATACTGTATATCATTACTTGTTAGTCGTTAGTCCTAAAGTGGTCAATGTAGTTATCATTGTATTGAGTATCAATACTAATACTAACTAGAACTGTACTCTGTCGAGTGTCTACTTGCTTGTTGCACACAAGTAGGCCATAAATGGCCTACTAGTGCGCAAGCAGAGCGCGCAAGTACTGTTGACCGCTACAAACTGTCAAATCTCAGCTTCTCTGTGAAAGAACGTTTGAAATATTGAATTATTGATTATTGATTTAGCTATTTGCTACGTACCTAGTTTTTGGAGGTAAAAAAGTAGTATTGTGAAATATGGTAAAAGCGACGGCTTTCGATGGTGACGTATATGTCGATCAGTGTCGGGTGGATTAAAGGAAATGCCTCTATGTATTTGTAAGTAATTTGTGATTAGCGGTATACTGTGGTTACTTTGCGCCCCTTTTGATGCGTATGTATCGTCCCAGCATATGACGTCAGGGTATAACTGGTATAACTAGCTCTCAATGATGAGGTAATAAAGATGTGGATTGAAGGACCCAATGCCAGGGTGTAATTGGTTTTCGATGGTGACGTAATGACGATATGTTTTAGTGTCGGGAGGATTAAAGGTAATGCCCCTATGTATACATGTATGTAATCTGGCACCACTGCCGTATCAGGCACAAGTAGTCATTACGTCATACGCTGGGACGGCGCATAAACATCAAACATCGTCCTGGACGAAAACTATTACTTGCACGCTCTGCTTGCGCAAGTAATTAGAAGACAGGCATTCCGTATATCTTTTTCTTTATTACTTTTATGGCTTGACCCTGTCTTATAGCTGCTTGCAGCTATATATATTATTTTGGCCATACCATAGATAGTTTTGTATTCAATAGACACACATGACTGTTATTAATTTAGCCACTAGATGTCTCTGTCAGACTGTTAATAATAATAATACTGGTGTCTTGAACAAAACACACCAGTAGCCTATACAAAGCCTTCAATAAACTCCAATATGTTCAGAACTCAGCTGCTCGCCTGCACACCAGTACCCACTCCAGAGACCATATCACACCAGTACCCACTCCAGAGACCATATTGCAAACAAAGAATCCACTTTAAAATGCTGCTCACCACCTATAAGGCGCTCCACAACCTGGCTCCCCCTACCTCTCTGACCTCCTCCAGCCACATGTTCTGTCCCATAATTCCCTCAGGTCCAGTGATGCCGCCCGGCCTCCTCCAGGTCCCCAAGACCAGGCTCTGAACCTGGGCGACAGGGCTTTCTCTGTGGCTGCCCTCTCCCTCTGGAATATATCAGAGGTGCCCCCTCGATCCCTACCTTCAAAACCGCCCTGAGTTGACTTTGATTTCATCTTTATACTTATCTTATTTGTTATCTGAGTTTTACAGTTTTCCCCTAATTAAGCCCCCCGAGTCTGACACACATGTAAATAAACTTTATACTTAGAATAGCGCCATATAAATTCCAATTCTTATATTTGAGGGGCGCTAGCCCCTCCTATACTCACTATTAGTGTAGATGTCTTATACAAACATTAAATTCCCAATGACAGTGAATGGAGATGATGTGCCATGATAAGAGTCAGTGATGTCAATAGACTTTATCCTTATTCTGTGCCGTTATTTACATTTGGAAATTTCAATAGATGCTGTTTTAACATAATACACACAGACACGTCATGTAACTTGTTTCTTTAGAAATTTCATTGATCATTGTAACCATAAACCAATATCACAGCATCCATTTATTATGGAAAGTGAGTAAGACTGGCATAATTTCAATGTGTGAAACATTCCCCTCTGGTGGTCATTAGATGTACTGTAGATGGGCCTACTACAGGCCAGTTTCACAGGCAGAGCCAGCCTGTGGTCTCATGAAACCATAACTGCAGTCCCATGAAAGAGATGGGACCAATGTGTGTGCAGTGAAGAAAAAAAAGAAGTCTCCCATGAGGAAAGGCTCAAGAAGAAAATGTGTGCTGGACATGGCTTGAAGGCTTGCTTTTATGTTCAACATATGGGGAATGGCTAAAAAGTCAGCCACTGTATTTTCCAGCTATATTCAAGAAGGTCTAAAAGCGCTTAAAGTTTATTTGAAATGTGCTGAACGATGGGACATAATAAACAATTTTATAGCTGAATGTTTTTGATGGACTATACACTATACCTCCCCACCCACCCACACATATGTAATGCTATCCATAAATCCTGCACCCTAAATTGCATTTGGTTACAAGTTTGAATACTCTATTCCACTGGTTCTTAAAGTCGGACGGGTTCAAAATGGACACCTGCAGGTCTCGGTCTGTAACGTTGAGTGTAAAATGGAACCAAATGGACCCCATTTGTACACCATTATAGGGTCCTTGAAATTGGAAAGTTTGAGAACCACTGTAAGTCTATTCCAACTCTGTTTCTCTGACTGAGCGTCTCTTTTTTTCTTTAGTAAAAACATATCTAATTTTTCATTCCCGTCCATGGGTAGTTCCCCACAGAAATGAAGGGAATAGTGGAAAGATTGCTGCTAAGATTGGAGAGTTTCTAATCCTCCGCACTGCTCTCAATCTTACTCCATATTCACTGCGCATCTGATTTGTCACGCTGCTGATGAACGCGCTACAAGTTTCATGGAAAAGAAGGGGACATAATGAATATATAATATACCGAAAGGAGAGAGGGAGGCTGTTGCCACACCGCAGTAACCACAGTGCATTGTTCATTTGGCCCATCAAATTGTTGACACTGTCCATGCACTGTGGTTTCATTGTTTTCTTGCCCCCGGAATTTGATCAAGAGGTTAAAAGAAGTAACTAAGATGAACAATGATGCTGTACATGTGTTGCAAGCATGCAGTTTGTGGACCCGAGGTCATTAGTCATTTCAGATTGTCCACCCAGGGAGAGAATGACCTCGTTCACCCAAAACCGCACAGTCAAATCCACTGTGTTAATTTAACTCTGGGATTGAAAAAAAAAAAAAGGGAAATACCTCCATATGGGTCCATTTGAGTCCAAATGTTACTCTCTCAAAGTTAAATGAATGCATATGATTTTATTGTGTAGCCAACCCTCATCCACACCCCCTGGCTATAAAAAAAGAAAAAATCTGAGGTTGCATTGGGTTGTCAGGGTCGTTTCTAAGAATCCAGGGTGTCTTGAATATTGAAGCTGTGCCTGTGAGAACTGTATGTGTTTGTGGTTAACGTTGGGGTGAATGCTGTGGGTGCATATATTCCATAATTGGGTCTGGGCAGACATGCTTGAAAGGCATACTTTATAAGACATTACTGTGAAGTAGAAGGTCCCGTAGGACTTGATCTCATGGCTAAAAAAGAGTGCTGTCTCATTACCAAAGTCTTAAGAGACAGCAACACAGAGTTAAAAACAGTAGCAGATGGTATGAATTGGAACTGCATAATGATATTCTAATTTCATCATTATTCTTTATTATTCTCATTGTGGTTGTCAGGGAGGAACCCCTTAGGGTGGCGATACACTGGGCAGCCGTCCAATCAGCATGCAACAGGGTGAGACTTGGGGTCAAAAATCTGCTCAAATGTTTCCTGGTATTAAATGAGATATTTGATTAGAAACCATGTGTATCTTCAACATTCAAGTTACACATCGCCCACTCATGTAACTCAAAATGTTGTGTATGTGTACTGTATCGCTTTTGAGGGCTTAGAGACTCAATTTTAAGAAACAAAATATTTCTCCTTGTGTTAAATTGAAAATATGCCGCCCCCCCTCTCTCTTTAAGTCAAACAAGCTCTCCATTGATACAGCTTCATAGATCACCCAGGAATAAGGGAAGAGAAATATTCCATGTATATTTTCACACCATAGACAAGAAACAGGAATGATAGGGTGCCAAGAGAGGAAGTGTGGTACTGCATGAGGAAGTCAGGAGTGGCAGGAGTTTGTTCCACGCCGTTGGCCCATAGAAGCAGAAAGCTGCTTCACCATGTTTTTTGTAGCCATTGTTTTAGGCACATCGAGCAGGCCAGCATTGGAGGACCTGAGGAGGCGTTTTGGGACGTAGGTAGGTGCGAGACCAAAGAGCTTCATAGACAAGTCAAATTATTTTTAAATCAATCCTAAAAACAACCGGAAGCCAATGGAGTGAAGCTAAAACTGTAGTAATATGTTCTCTCATCTTAGTTTTAGTTAAAACTCTGGCTGCCACATTTTGGTCTGTCAGTTGTTTTCTTTGGCAGTCCAGAAAAAGTGCATTGCAGTAATCAAGGCAATCTTGGTAACCTGATTAATGTGTGTATTACAATTCAACTCAGAATCAATAATGACCTCCAGGTTCTTTACAGTACTTTTGCTTTTAGATGAAGTCAGGCAGGAGGCACTGTGTGGACTATGATGTTTGTGGACAACACCATTGTGATATGTAGTGAGGGGAGGGAGTCTGAAAAGGTGGAGGCATGCATTTGAGAGAAGAGGAATGAAAGTAAGCAGGAGTAAGAGTATGTGTAACGAGACAGAGGACAGTGGACAGTGGTCAACTATACAAAGTAATAGTAAGTGTGGAAGAGAGTGCAGGCAGGGTGGAATGGATGGAGGAAAGTGTCAGGAGTGATTTGTGACAGAACTTCCAGAAGGTTACCAGCAGGAGTGAAGAGGGAAGATGTATAAGACACCAGTGAGACCAGCCATGCTGTATAATAATAATAATAATAATAATAATAATAATAAACTTTATTTATAAAGCACTTTTTAAAACAATGTTACAAAGTGCTTTCCAATACAGGTTAAAATACAGTAGTAGAATAAAACAACAACAATAAGCAATATTAATACAAGTAAACAGGTAAACACAAAATAAAACGATCAATAATTTAAGTAAAAGCCATCGTGAACAAGTGGGTTTTTAGCTGTGATTTAAAAGAGCTCAATAGGGTGATTTGTCTTAGGGCCTCTGGTAGGGCATTCCACAGCTTAGGTGCACGGGCCGAGAAAGCCCGGTCACCCATGGTGACACGCTGGGTAGCCGGAACTACCAGGAGAGCCTTGCTTGCCGATCTAAGGCTACGTGTTGGCCTATGGGGCTCCAGCATATCTTTTATGTAGATGGGGGCCAAGCCATTTAGTGCCTTAAAAGTGGTAATTAAAATATGGCTGTATGGCTTGACAAAGACACAGGCTGGAGATGGCAGAATTCATGATGCTACAATTCTCATTAGGAGTGACAAGGATTGATAGCATCAGAAATGACTACATTGGAGGATCAGCCCAGGTTAGAAGTTTTGGGGATAAGAGACAAGAAAGGTGAGGTTGAGATGGTTTGAACATGTGCATAGGGGGGGATGAGTGGTACATTTGGAGAAGGATGCTGAAGATGGAGCTGCCAGGCAAGAGGAGAAGAGGAAGGCCAAAAGGGAGGTTTATGGATTCAGTGAGAGAGGACATGCAGGTGGCAGAAACAAATGGAAACTCCGCTGTGGTGACCCTGATGAGAATCTGCCGAAAGAAGAAGACAAGAAACGAATTATATAATAATAACGTTCCCAATCCCTTTAGTCCATATTGCTTGCATTATAGTGAAGTAATTGATGACTCAGACTATTTCTGGGCCATGGCTCAGTGGTCCAGGCACCTTGGCTGGTAATCCAGTCTGGCAGTGTGCCGCGGGTTTGACTCCCGATCCCGACGGCCTTTAATGCATGCCACCCCTCCATCTCACTCCCCATTTCCTGTCAGCCCACTTTCTATCTATCCCTCTACAAAAATAATAAAATAAACGGCAAAAGCCACAAAAAAACATTAAAAGAATTGAATGTAGACGATAGCCAGCGAAGAGGTGATCAATAGTGAAGAGGTGCTGCCTTGCTCATTCAGCAGACTGGAGCGTTGCTGATGACAAGGTTCAAAACCTCCTTAATGTCCACGATGCTTGTATTAAAGAGACGTCATTGATGAGCTGTGGGGTGAAGAGTGTCTCTTTAAAGAGGATGATGATAGAATCTCTGAATCTCAGAGCTGCTGCATCACCTATCCATGAGACTCGGGAGTCGTTGATGAGAAAGCCCTACAGGACTGTTCTCTAAATAGGCATGAAATTATATCTCCCTCTGACTGAGATTAGCGGCCATGGAGCCACTTTGCTCGCATTCTGCTCCCTCTTTTTCCTCGGGCCCTCCAACCAAACAGACACTTTGCAGTTTCAGCTTGTCTGTGCTCAAGTTTAAGTTTAAGTTCATTTTCTTCAGGAGGTACGTTCTCTCTCCGTGTCCTTGATTTAGCTTCATGGGTATACTGCTGTACACTCATCAAGTACTAGGTTGATCTTCTCTGCCTTCTCTTTAATTGTAAAACATGATACTAGTGCTATATAAACAATGCATTAGATTTGTATTGGCACTGGCATAGCAGGCCTATGTACTGTCTGTGCTGCTGATGCTTTCCATTTGTGCTCTCCTGCTATTCTGTCATTTCACTTCATTAAGTTCACAGTTCACTTCTTGAAGCATACTACTGTACATACATAGGAATGTTTCTGTCCATAATGCTGATGCATTAGTGTTTATTTAAACATCTGGAATATAATAGAGGTACTGTATAGGCAAGAAGGGTTATTAGTGCATATGGTAGTATAGAAGAAGTAGATATATTAGTAGGGGTAACCGTAGGGAAGTAGGGATTCCAGTTGGGGTAGTAATGAAGAAGTAGGGATACTAGTAGGGAAGTTGGGATCTCAGTTACTAGTAGTAGTAGGGAAGTACATACATACAGTATATGGTAGATATACATTTAGATATGGTAAATGGTAAATGGTGCATTTATATAGCGCCTTTATCCAAGGCGCTTTACATAGATTGTGCATTACATTAACCCATTCACACACACATTCATACACCGATTGCGGCGGAAGCCATGCAAGGTACCAACCAGCACATCGGGAGCAATTTGGGGTTCAGTGTCTTGCCCAAGGACACTTCGACATGTAGCCAGGAGGAGCCGGGATTCGAACCGCCGACCCATGGATCATTGGACGACCTGCTCTACCTCTTGAGCCACAGTCACTTTTGCTTTCCATTGGTGACAGCCACATCAATGTGGCTGTCATATTGTTTTAGGGAGAGCTGTGCCTCCGAGTCCTAATGCATGTGTTTCCCATGCATGTCTGTTGAAGCAGGAGGTCTCTCTACAGTTAACATTCTCAACCTATTTTCACGCGGTTTGGTTTGTTGCAGATGTCATACTACTTGACGGTATGTCATGATACTAGGATACTTGGTCAAATAAAACACAAATGCTATCTTACATTTATAGTAACAGTAACAATTATGGTTATAAAACAGAAACAAGTCTTCAGCTCTTCTATTGATATACAACTCAGGCATATTTCTTGCAGTGGAGTTATGGAAAGCTGCCCTACATAATATGGGGGGATTGGGGGCAGGGCAGATGTGCGGCCCAGTGACCAATGTATTTATGTCTGTAGGTACTTAATCATCATCATCATCAGTTTAAAGTCCGCTTTCCAGGCACCGCTGGGTTGGGCTGGATTCCTGATATCCTCAGGCCGGCCACTGCATGGGTCTTGTCCCTCGGCCTTCTGATATATAGGTATAGGTATACTACAGTATTAGGGGGTAGTAGGAAGTAGGTATAGTATGGGCAGTAGTGGGAAAGTACAGCAGGGATACTGATAGGTGTTACCTATTACCTATCCACTTTGTGCCTTGAAGGCCTTTACTGATTGACGTAGTATTACTATGGAATTAGGCATACTAGCAGGAGGTAGTAGTATAGTTCTGCATAGTCCATTTTGAGATAGATGCAGAGGAATATAAGGTACAAAGAGAGAAATACTGTGGTATTTTACAGTGCTGAAATGTTAGACCTACTTCATGCATGCTTACCTGTGTGACATATATGATGGGTTTATGTCTTCAAATCGAATAGAATTGGGACAGGGTCCCTCATAAAAAAAAAAAGAAAAGTTAAAAATGTCCTATGTCCTTGACTACTGCAACGTACTTCTCACCGGGATCCCTAGCAAGAGCATCCAGAGGCTCCAGTACATCCAGAACAGTGCTGCTAGGATCCTGGTGAGAGTGCGGAAATACGATCATATCACACCCATACTCCATTCCCTTCACTGGCTTCCTGTCTCCTCCAGGATAGAATACAAGGTCTGCCTCCTCACCCATCAGTGCATCCACAGCAACGCCCCTTCCTATCTGAAGGAACTCATTGAACCCCCAGCCTCCACCCGCTCCCTCCGCTCTGGAAATTCTAACACACTCAAAACCTCCAAAACAAAACTTCTGTTCAGCTGCTCCTCGGCTGTGGAATGCCCTCCCCGCTCCCCGACCACCTGAGAGCACCACAATCCGTGGACGCTTTTAAAAGGGGACTTAAGACATTTCTTTTTAACAAGGCATTTGGCCAGTTGGACCATTAGATGTACTTTTAATCCTTTTAGCAGTATACCATGAAATGCATGAATTGTGCTAATTTTAGTCCTTTTATTTACTCATGCATTATTTTATCTTATTCTTCTTCTCTTGTTGTAGCACTTTGAGATTTGCTTCAAATGTAAAGTGCGTTATAAATAAAATGTATTATTATTATTATTATTATTAATATTATTATTATTATTATTCATAACGATTTTCTGGAAATAAAAGGTGAAAACAATCCCTCAAAATACACTGCTATAGGTGTTTACCTACAGTAGAAATCAATGAAATAACAGCAAGCAACACATTTTGTACCATATACCAGATATGATAAATATTTTATTTCTGATCAGCAAAAGACACACAGTTGATGCATTTGTATCTTTCATGACATTTCAGAACAGAGAAAACCCAAACATATACACAGTATGGGTATATATGTCTATGGGTATATTTTAAAGTGCAAGTGATTCACAAGGATCAATCATGCGTAACATAGCATCTGTATCAGAAACTTCAGCAACCTCTTCAAATCCTCAATAACATTTGATAGTAAAGTCATTCATCACTCATATGAATACAAAATATTGTTTACGAGTCACTGAAGCTGTTTTTTTTTTGTTTTTTTTAATTGAAGCACAACATTTATCTATCTATTTCAAGTCTTGAGGAAAGTGTACCATGAAGTTCCAGAATTGAGGGAGCCTGCAGGCTTATTTAATATAATGTCACACAACCGTGATGCTTGACAAAAACACAGAACTTTTGTCATATGACTCTTGGTGGAAGGGTTGTATGAGTACAAATTAAGCCAAAATCTCCAGTTTGCCCTATATGAATAGAGTCTGGAAAGGAGAGTTTCACAGATCTTACCATGGGTCAATTCACCAATAATGCCGTACCACCATAAGCACCCTTTTTACTGAATTAAAATGAATCTGAACGGAAAAGATGAAAAGACATTTACTTCTCCCACTTTGCGTTTTCCCAACAGCCTTCATGGGAGTCATCTTGCTTTGAGCACGTCCTCATCACAACAGACATTCAGTATACATTCTTCTCTGAAGCTACCAATGCATCTGCTTTGCAATCAAGGGGTGATAAAAGGTTTAAGAGAATAAATAAATAAAAAGATGAACATTAACATTTAAATGTTAAAGGGCAACCTTGCTGGTTTTTAACTATAGAACCATATTGTTCTATTATAAGGAGGGCATGTGAAAATACATTGATACAACACTTCCCAGCATGTTCTGAGTGTCAAGAGCTCTCTCTCTGTCTCTCTCTGTGTGTGTGTGTGTTTTACATCACAGAATGCGTTGGTTAGTTTTACAGCAGATTTCCACCTGTCCCCAATATAAGTTATAGAATGATCATACTCATGTTAAAAAATATTGATGTTGCCCTTTAAAATGCACATTGACTGATGCCAAGTTCAAAGACTGTTGAACAATTAAAAGAACCATGGCATCAGTCCAGTAGAACTTAAACTGGACAGGTTCACATGGAAATAAAACAGGCTATAGGTTAGCAGCAACTGTTGGGTTGATTTACCCACGGACAATGGAGACACACACATCAATAAATGCAAAATATTCAAACGTATTCCTACTCGTCGGGTAAATAAAACATGTCTCAATTGCACGTGTCCTGAATGTTTCAATGCCCTTTATAGTGGTTAAGATGCAAAGTGCATATCATGTAACATGAAGTAATAGGCTAGGGTATACTACAGTGTGAATACGGTTCTTAGCTTTCCGAATGTTTCCTTCAAAGCTTCTAACCTCACCCCCCCCCCCCCCCCCTCCTCCCCCCCAAAAAAGAGTATTCACAGAAATAAAAATAAAAAAACAACAAAGAAAAAAACGAAATATGCAAATTAACCAAAGTCACATAAAGAAGAAAGGGGATATAAAGGAATTTCTTTCATACTGGTGGTACAGTACGAGAGCATACAGTTGGAGGCCATCGATATTGTCCTTTTCTTTTTGCTGAGGTTTGCGTGATCTGCGCAAAAGGACAGTTAACCCATTTTGGGCGGGAACCCCTTTTGGTGTTTTAAACATTATGTTATAATTTAGCTATTGAAAAATAGCAGATCTACAAGCTCATAGCGCGCCACCGAGTGGCGCGCTACGAGCTTGTAGGTCTGCTATTTTTGAAAAATCGTGAAAATATTTATTTCAGAAAACTGGAGGATTTAGAAGGATTTAAAAAAACATTGAGGTCAGGCCTAAATGGGTCAAATGATAAGGGACAATATCGGTGGCACACAACTGTACGTGCTGTTGCTTTATTCACACAGCATCAGCTGGCACTGAATGGAACAAAGGTCAATCTGTGTGTTGCTCTGAAACCTTTGTGCCAGAGATTATTGCATAGTTTGGAGTTCTTATAACACCACTGCTAATTTGACATCAAACCAAAACCAACACGTAATTTTTTTTTGGCCTGTAGTGTCACCCAAAAATACAGTTGTGGAAATACTCTGATCGAAGCAGCGTTGGGGTCAATTCACTCTTAGTTTACTCCAGTATTTAAACTAACTAACTGCATGTCGCTTTTGAATGACAGAAACCTCATTCTCAGTAATGTTGTAGGTTGGATATGAATCCTCTTATTATGACTAAAGGTTAACAGTTCATGAATTTTAGAGAAAATTCACTGTCTGTGTTCACTGCATTCTATTGAAATGCATATCGACTCCAACACTGATTCCAATTCATTGTAATTTCCAAGTAACACTGACTCTGAGAATTTGCCTTTGCACAACAAATGCAGTTTAGTCTTTAACAGAAGCTAATGTGAGCTGCCCGTTAATGACGTCACACGACCAACCAGCTATCTGCTTGATATGAAGAAAAATAAGGAAACTTCAACATTAAGATTTTCCTTAGTGAGGTGATTTTACAGCGATTCAAGCTTGATACCTGTGATGTTGTCTCAAGTTGATTTACTGTATTTCTCAAACATATCAAATATGATCTTAAATATGGATAGTGTGCTGCTATTGTGCTGGGATATTTTGTTGTCACAGTGCACATTTACAGATGTCTTACTATGTACAGTACATACATCAGTAAAGGCTTGTGGAATACAGTTGAATTAGTGGCAGTAACCTAAGACAACTAATGAGCCATCAGGGTGAAATTACTGCAAATACCCTGTGTGAATGAATGTGCAGTGTCATTGGCAATGGCTCCCTCTAAAGTTTCCTTACAAGTTTATTGTTTTTTCACCCTGACTTGTGCTGTTTTGTGCCTGCGGCTAGAACTCTGGACTCTCTTTTGTGAACGTAACTGAAATGTCTGACCAAAGTATTGAGCCAAGTGCTCAGAGTTAAGGTCTCCACACACCGAGCGCAAATTCAGATTTTTAAGCGGCGTTTCTCCATCGGTTTTCCAAAAAACGCGGCCGGTGTGCAACCACCTTTACTGGACTTTGTTTTTTTGGGATTCATCCAGATTTGGCAAATATATTGATCCTCTTTGCTTTCTCTCTGTGGAGTTATTCTCTTCAAACCACGGGGTGACCCATTGATACAGAATCCACTTTCAGCAAACTAAATATAAAGTGGGGTCTTATTGACATACAGTAAACCTAGCAGGCTAAAGCACATGCAATCATGTTGGATGTCATACTTTCTCCTAACATAGCCTACTGTAGATTACAATTACTATAGTTCTGGTTGCCCTTTCGGACAACCACACTAATAAGACATGTATGGAGTAAAGCTCATCTTTGATGTTTTGTTATATGGTCCTCTTATGGATTGTTGCCAGGGAAAAACTCTGGCATGGAGCATACTTCGATCATACTTTATGTTGATGTTTCCTTTATTTTAATCATACCGCGTACAGCGATATTCAGAAAGTAAAGTACACAAAACCTTAGCACTCAACAAAGCAATTATCACTTTGCCATAGTATATGTATTAAAAAATTATGGTAAACTATCTTATTTTGTATGTGGTCCCATTTAACACCCTTAAAATAGATCACCTGAATTTGAATGACCAACTTGTTCCCCTATGACCAGCACAGAGTCATGACACGGGTCCTATTCAGTCACCGCATATTGGCAGCTCACCGATGTGACGCTGAGCGAGTTGTAAACTTGTGACCAAATGGCATGTTATCTGCAATCTAACTAAAACTACAATTAATGCCATAAAATAAAAAATAAAAAACAAAAATTAAATAATATAGTAGGAAAATAAATATCATATCATTCCAACAAGGCTTTTTAAATAGTCATTCTCATTCTCAACACTGGAAGCCAGTGTGCATGACACACAACCCTCTAATATGTTATTCACCTCAGAGAATGACGAAAATCAGTCCAACAAGATGGCTGCTCTCAATCTCAGGGGGTGAACTTTCTGACCAGACACCACTGCTTCACACACGGTTAAGAAATATGGATACAGATTTTCACTCAACATGGACCCCATGTATACAGTAGAGCTCAACAGTCTTATGTTTTAAGAATGTCTGCACTGTAAAATACAGTGTTAATTTAAGTCAGACAGTGTATAAATGTACTATTTGTACTCTCTCAGACTTAAATTAACACAGGATTTTGCTGTATGGAGACAAGATATTCAAAAAATGACTTCAGAGAAAATAAGCCATGCCCTAAAAAATCCTTAAACGCAGGATCATGAAGCAAAATGCATTTAGGTCAAGAATCACGGCTTGATCTGCCACCAGAAAAACTAATATAAGTGCTATAGCTCTACAGTTTTGGTATTTCATGAATAGCATTCAGGGCAGTTTGAAGTTATTTGGTCAGCTTAAGGTAACCACTCAAAGGCTATTGTGAAACATCTAGGCCTAGGGGACCTCTCTCTTTATAAGTGCTCCCTTCCGGGGTCTGGATATGGCTGTCTCATAATCTAGTATACAGTACATTAAAGTATTATGTTTTGTGAGAAAACAGATACGCCACCCATTTCCATAGCACATGTTCACAATTTGATTGGTCTCGTGCATGAAATATTAATAATAGTTTCCCATTCCTATCAATTAACTACTGATGCAACCGTTGATTACTTATTAATGAATATGTGCTATGATGTTCTAGTTTTGTCTTTTGAAAATACAGACCACTTGTGCTCTAGAGGCGTGAACCACTATGGCTGTTTTGTGCTTGGCATCACCGCAGCTCTTTAAGGAATTCTTCTCTGCTGTAGAGAATGGTGAAGTGAACCGGACCATATTGTAGATGCAGCAGCCATATATGCTCGGCACTAACTGAGTGAATATGTTTGATGTAAAGGGGATGCTCTCAAACCTAAAGTGTAGAATGTACAGTATAACAGCAATCAAACTCTGATATAAACTTAGTTGGAACTCTATCGGAATTCCCTGGAGATGCATGTTTCTGCAACTTCCAGCCTGGTGGTGGAGGAGGAATGGATTTATAGTCACCGTTAGGGAATAGCAGAGCTTAGCTTGCTTTTTTCATGATTCTGAGGAGTGTGCAGAGTTTTTGAATCTGAGTGGGAGTTAGGAGCTGTCGCTGGCAGAACGCTTCTTGCCAAAATGGCTGGCAGAATCTCTGTTTCGCAGATTAGGAGGGATCTTGTACATGTGGGGACCCATGGACCAACGCCAGCTCCCACGGCCCTCCACTCCAGTCGGAACGGCAGCAGCTGCAGCCGCAGCAATGGATGGGCAGGGCTTGCTCTGAAGCAGCTGAATAAGCATAGTCATCTCTGGGCCCATCCGCGACACCATGCTGGTCCTCACACGGTCCACTGTGTCCTCGTCACAGTCCATCAGGCTCTGTAGCAGCTTACCATAAAACCTGTGAAATGATGCATCACATAATGCCTTTAAGTCTAAATGTCAATCAATACATTTGGCCATGTTGCAGTAAAATGTTTCAATTATGTGACTACTTTTAATGCTGCATGCAGTGATTTGCTGTTGCTCCCTCTAGTGGTACAAATTGCAAGGTTTCCTTTGGTGTGTTGATATAATGGTGTTTTCATAATAGTACAGTAGGCCTACATTATATAAATGTCAATGTGTGTTCATTTGTTTCTGACTTTTATATGAGTCCATTTGAGTCGATCTTTACAGTCTCTAAATACATTAACACTTAACGTAGAGCTCACCTATTGGGGAAGTGACTTGGCAGCTGTGCCACTTCACCAATGGCATCTGGATTGGTTCGGGCAACAGTACAGATATTTAGCTTGGTGTAGCATTCCTCCTGCACCTCAGAAATCATTCTTTGGAAGGTGGAGCAGCGGCGAATGGTGGGGAATGCCTTGGAGGTGATGCCATTGGCAATGCACTTAAGGCTCTCCTTCACAAACGCTTTACCCTGCACAGAAAACAAGTTTCAATTAACTTCATATCTAATTTCTAATCGCACACATTCGGTCCGTTGCAACATGAAACGGCACTGCCCCCCCTCCTTTCACATTGGTGCTCACCTAACAGCAGCAATGTGAGAAATTCTCATTTTGAGGGTATAATCCAGGAGTTATACAGTTATAGGTTTATAGGCATATACTGCTTACACAGCAAAAAATATCTTCCCAAGATGTCATTTAAGAATCACAGTACCTGAGTATCAAATTTAGCAGCACTGTAGAGGAAGGACTTGCAGATGTCGTGCATGCCATCTGTGTCACAAGTTGAATTCTCCAGACAGGCAAAGGCTCCGCAGCCAACTTGGAGGGCACTGTTGAGACAGCGTGCCACATCTGCTGTGGGTACAGAGAGTGAACCGATCAGCAGGGGAGCCATCAGCAGGTTCAAAAGGGATCCCTGCACAGTGCACACCCATTAAGCTCATGACACAAATAGTGGGCTTTTTGGCTATAACCAATGATGCCATCAGAACAGAAGATACATTTGTACCTCGGTCGCGGTCACACAGCCAACTCAAGGTATGGCCACTGAGCCAACTTGGGGACCCAACGCAGCTCCTCCAAGGAAAACAAACAAATTAACGGAGCTGAACGTGAATCCCCCCCACCGCCCACCCCTTTTTTCCCCCTCACTGTATATGTTTCTTTTCCCTTTTTACCTCCTTTATGATGAATTCCTGTTCTGTCTATAGAAGTGTCTATTTGTACGTCTCTAAATGTTTTGATGATTTGAACATGGTGGACCCTATTGGAAACAAGTGTAATGCTTAATTGGGTCGTCCACTCAGTTAACAGCCTTTGTATTGAGTTTGTGCTTGAAATGTACTGTAATTCTGCAAACTGTTAAATAAATAAATAAATTCTTCAATCAATCAATCAATCAAACCTTATATGTATACCGGTAATTAGAATATAATTGTATTTTCTGACCATTGGTCTTTGGACATAGACACAGTCAAATCCTTAACAATGAACAACTAATATATAGGGATGGGGGTTAAAGTTTGGTTAATGGCATTTTTAACCTATTTTCATGAATCTCTAAAGAGTTGATGGTTGCATGCCTAAGGCAAATAGTACATTTAAATTTGGATATCTTTCAACTTTCTGAGCCTTATAGGCATTATTTGGCCTTATTTCACTATTCTCTGGTCAAATGGGATATATTTGAACTACATATTTGAGGACCAGGGATCAACATACAAAAGGTAAAGCCAACATGCATGCAGATATAACCCAAATGCATAGCACGCACGCACGCACGCACGCACGCACGCACGCACACACACACACACACACACACACACACACACACACACACACACACACACACACACACACACAGGTTTTCAATACCCATAGATGAATGAGATAAATATTCACTGACAGCTAAGCACCATTTACAAAACAATAATTAATCCCTCTCTCTCTCTCTCTCTCTCTCTCTCTCTCTCACACACACACACACACACACACACACACCAAGATCATATATCTTTTTGTGATGCAAAGCAAAGGGTTAGTAGTGTGTCACTGCATTTATAGACAAGATGCGGCCTTCAAACTCACTGGGCATATAACTTTATCATGATGAGCTATAGGCAATTCATTGCCTATACATTGTAACGATCTTCAGGCTTTCTAAAATTAACCATTGCCAGTGGCCATGTCTCGGAAGACAAGATGAAAAGACATACACAAATCTGTTAATTTTCCCCATCGTCGTGCTCCAGTTGTCAACAACATGATAGCAACAGGTTAAATTCAAATAGCAGTTAGGACATAGCCTATTATACAGGATTCAATTAAAGCCGTGGCCCCACGCTGCCTTATTGAAGGCTGGCGTACAGCGAGGGGCCGCCAAGAGTTCTGAAAAACCTCCGCTATATTACTACTAGTAAGCTACACAGCAGGAAGGCGTTTTTGGAGCAGACTAATGCACCATGTAAAAGCCCCCAGAGTCAGTCCAATATATTGAGGCGCTATGTGTAACATAGCCGCCGACCGTACAGAGACACAATTGACATGACACAGCCTGCAGGCGCAGGTGTCAGCAGCAGCACGAAGCTCACTCTCATCTGTTGCCGGTAAAACACCGGCAAACCACAGCCGCTCCTGCTAACCCTGCAGCCTGTTCCGTGAATCAATTCAAAGGCTTCGTTTGAGGGGGGAGGCTGCATATAGGCCTATAATGCTTGTGTGTGTGGGGGGGGAGGAAATTAAATATCCACAGAGTATAGACATGAAAGGTAAGAAGGCTGCCAATCACCATAGAAATCTGTGCTATAACAGCTGCACTCTGCCTCTGAGAGATGTAGTAGCCTATAGAGAGAATGTTACTTACAAGGGCTGTTTGCAGAAAAGCGTGTTCTCCTGGGTGAATAGGACTCGTTCTGATCCAGTTCATATGCAGATGCGTTCAGCACCATCAGAAGAAAAAGTCCGGTCCTCAAAGGCATCGTCCCCTTAACACAGATAATATAACAAAATGTAAAGAAATGTGTCCTGGATGATTGATCATTCATATGAATGCCGCTCCAAAGCTTCTACAACGCCGTGACAGAATATGTAAGCTATGCCAAGTAGGCTACCATCTACCTAATGCTGCTATGTTCCCCCCTTTCTACATTGGACTCAATCCTATACTCTATCCCTTTTGACTTGCATGACACATAGCAACGGTGTCAAGTCTGCATGCGTTTATATGGAAGCGCTGAACATTACGAGTGAACGGTTTGGACCAATCAGAACGCAGTGTTCAAGCCCGTGCTCCAAGTCTTTCCACTACTAATTGACAAATCATTTCACAGTAGTAGGCTACATGGCAGGTGTAGAATATAGATCACGATCAAGGATTTGTACAATATTTCTTTAATGGCTAATTATTTCAAAGTTTAACCTGAATATGTATCAAGTTTTAGAGTACATTATTATTATTATTATTATTATTATTATTATTATTATTATTATTACATTTATCAAGTTTTGTGTGCATGAAACATAGTGACTATGGCCGGTGCACCAGGCCAAATTTCCGGGCCCCACCGTGCGGCCCATGGGGGCGTGAAAATTCAGGGGGGGGACTCTACATGTCCTCTGGGCCCGACTCTTCGCGTGGACACCACTTGTTCGCCCATCAGTCCAACGGATGACCCACACTGATTTGTTTCTCTTTGTTTATTATTATTACATTTTTAGGGCCCTATCTTGCAGTTCAAGCATAATTCCACAGGGTGGCAAAAACTATTAGAACAGTGCTCTGTGTACACCTCCCACAGTATGCTATGGGAAACAGTGTTTCTGATATAGTGACCTCCCGTGGACCCTCACGCACGCACGCACGCACGCACGCACGCACGCACGCACGCACAGTTAGATGGCTATACTAGGCTGGATCTGGCTGGGAAAGGCTAGAATAGGGTCTACTAGGCTCTTGTCAGCCCTGTAGGTCCTCACGCTTGAGATGAACCACTGTAGTGTGTACACAGGCCATAGTTTTTACATGAGTTTGGGTGCACGGCCAATAGTTTTACATAGACTATAGTACAGTAATGTCCTGTAGGTCCACAGTATGCTATGGGAAACAGTGTTTCTGATATAGTGACCTCCCGTGGACCCGCACGCACGCACGCACGCACGCACACACGCACGCACGCGTGTATAGGGTCTACTAGGCTGTACTAGGCTCTTGTCAACCCTGTAGGTCCTCACGCTTGAGATGAACCACTGTGTACACAGGCCATAGTTTTTACATGAGTTTGGGTGCACGGCCAATAGTTTTACATAGGCTATAGTACAGTAATGTCTCGTACAGCCTAGTCCAGCCTAGTCCAGCCTAGTACAGCCTAGTCCAGTCTAGTCCAGCCTAGTCCAGCCTAGTCCAGCCTAGTGCAGCCTAGTACAGCCTAGTCCATCTTAGTACAGCCTAGTCCACCCTAGTACAGCCTAGTGCAGCCTAGGCCAGCCTAGTCCAGCCTAGTACAGCCTAGTCCACCCTAGTACAGCCTAGTCCAGCCTAGTGCAGCCTAGTCCAGCCTAGACCAGCCTAGTCCAGCCTAGTCCAGACTTGAGAAGCCTAGTCCAGCCTAGAGCAGCCTAGTCCAGCCTAGTACAGCCTAGTCCACCCTAGTACAGCCTAGTCCAGCCTAGTACAGCCTAGTCCAGCCTAGTGCAGCCTAGTCCAGCCTAGACCAGCCTAGTCCAGCCTAGTCCAGACTTACACAGTTAGATGGCTATACTAGGCTGGATCTGGCTGGGAAAGGCTAGAATAGGGTCTACTAGGCTCTTGTCAGCCCTGTAGGTCCTCACGCTTGAGATGAACCACTGTAGTGTGTACACAGGCCATAGTTTTTACATGAGTTTGGGTGCACGGCCAATAGTTTTACATAGACTATAGTACAGTAATGTCCTGTAGGTCCACAGTATGCTATGGGAAACAGTGTTTCTGATATAGTGACCTCCCGTGGACCCGCACGCACGCACGCACGCACACACGCACGCACGCGTGTATAGGGTCTACTAGGCTGTACTAGGCTCTTGTCAACCCTGTAGGTCCTCACGCTTGAGATGAACCACTGTGTACACAGGCCATAGTTTTTACATGAGTTTGGGTGCACGGCCAATAGTTTTACATAGGCTATAGTACAGTAATGTCTCGTACAGCCTAGTCCAGCCTAGTCCAGCCTAGTACAGCCTAGTCCAGTCTAGTCCAGCCTAGTCCAGCCTAGTGCAGCCTAGTACAGCCTAGTCCATCTTAGTACAGCCTAGTCCACCCTAGTACAGCCTAGTGCAGCCTAGGCCAGCCTAGTCCAGCCTAGTACAGCCTAGTCCACCCTAGTACAGCCTAGTCCAGCCTAGTGCAGCCTAGTCCAGCCTAGACCAGCCTAGTCCAGCCTAGTCCAGACTTGAGAAGCCTAGTCCAGCCTAGAGCAGCCTAGTCCAGCCTAGTACAGCCTAGTCCACCCTAGTACAGCCTAGTCCAGCCTAGTACAGCCTAGTCCAGCCTAGTGCAGCCTAGTCCAGCCTAGACCAGCCTAGTCCAGCCTAGTCCAGACTTACACAGTTAGATGGCTATACTAGGCTGGATCTGGCTGGGAAAGGCTAGAATAGTGTCTACTAGGCTCTTGTCAGCCCTGTAGGTCCTCACGCTTGAGATGAACCACTGTAGTGTGTACACAGGCCATAGTTTTTACATGAGTTTGGGTGCACGGCCAATAGTTTTACATAGACTATAGTACAGTAATGTCCTGTAGGTCCACAGTATGCTATGGGAAACAGTGTTTCTGATATAGTGACCTCCCGTGGACCCGCACGCACGCACGCACGCACGCACGCACACACGCACGCGTGTATAGGGTCTACTAGGCTGTACTAGCTCTTGTCAACCCTGTAGGTCCTCACGCTTGAGATGAACCACTGTGTACACAGGCCATAGTTTTTACATGAGTTTGGGTGCACGGCCAATAGTTTTACATAGGCTATAGTACAGTAATGTCTCGTACAGCCTAGTCCAGCCTAGTCCAGCCTAGTACAGCCTAGTCCAGTCTAGTCCAGCCTAGTCCAGCCTAGTGCAGCCTAGTACAGCCTAGTCCATCTTAGTACAGCCTAGTCCACCCTAGTACAGCCTAGTACAGCCTAGGCCAGCCTAGGCCAGCCTAGTCCAGCCTAGTACAGCCTAGTCCACCCTAGTACAGCCTAGTCCAGCCTAGTGCAGCCTAGTCCAGCCTAGACCAGCCTAGTCCAGCCTAGACCAGACTTGAGAAGCCTAGTCCAGCCTAGAGCAGCCTAGTCCAGCCTAGTACAGCCTAGTCCACCCTAGTACAGCCTAGTCCAGCCTAGTGCAGCCTAGTCCAGCCTAGACCAGCCTAGTCCAGCCTAGTCCAGACTTACACAGTTAGATGGCTATACTAGGCTGGATCTGGCTGGGAAAGGCTAGAATAGTGTCTACTAGGCTCTTGTCAGCCCTGTAGGTCCTCACGCTTGAGATGAACCACTGTAGTGTGTACACAGGCCATAGTTTTTACATGAGTTTGGGTGCACGGCCAATAGTTTTACATAGACTATAGTACAGTAATGTCCTGTAGGTCCACAGTATGCTATGGGAAACAGTGTTTCTGATATAGTGACCTCCCGTGGACCCGCACGCACGCACGCACGCACGCACGCACGCACGCACGCACGCACGCACGCACGCACGCACGCACAGTTAGATACAGGCTATACTAGGCTGGATCTGGCTGGGAAAGGCTAGAATAGGGTCTACTAGGCTGTACTAGGCTCTTGTCAATCCTGTAGGTCCTCACGCTTGAGATGAACCACTGTGTACACAGGCCATAGTTTTTACATGAGTTTGGGTGCACGGCCAATAGTTTTACATAGGCTATAGTACAGTAATGTCTCATACAGCCTAGTCCAGCCTAGTCCAGCCTAGTACAGCCTAGTCCAGTCTAGTCCAGCCTAGTCCAGCCTAGTGCAGCCTAGTACAGCCTAGTCCATCTTAGTACAGCCTAGTCCACCCTAGTACAGCCTAGTGCAGCCTAGGCCAGCCTAGACCAGCCTAGTCCAGCCTAGTACAGCCTAGTCCACCCTAGTACAGCCTAGTCCAGCCTAGACCAGCCTAGTCCAGCCTAGTCCAGACTTGAGAAGCCTAGTCCAGCCTAGAGCAGCCTAGTCCAGCCTAGTTCAGCCTAGTCCAGCATATTTTGTTATCAAAAAAGTGTTTTGTTATAAAACTATTGGTTGTGCACAGACATGTAAAAACGATTGCCTGTGTACACAGTGTTTATAAGTGCGAGAAGGTTCAGGACTCACAAGAGCCTATAGTACAGCTTAATAGAGTCTATTAGAGTCCAGTACAGCCTAGTCCAGCCTAGTGCAGCCTAGTCCAGCCTAGACCAGCCTAGTCCAGCCTAGTCCAGACTTACACAGTTAGATGGCTATACTAGGCTGGATCTGGCTGGGAAAGGCTAGAATAGTGTCTACTAGGCTCTTGTCAGCCCTGTAGGTCCTCACGCTTGAGATGAACCACTGTAGTGTGTACACAGGCCATAGTTTTTACATGAGTTTGGGTGCACGGCCAATAGTTTTACATAGACTATAGTACAGTAATGTCCTGTAGGTCCACAGTATGCTATGGGAAACAGTGTTTCTGATATAGTGACCTCCCGTGGACCCGCACGCACGCACGCACGCACGCACGCACGCATGCACGCACGCACGCACGCACGCACGCACGCACGCACAGTTAGATACAGGCTATACTAGGCTGGATCTGGCTGGGAAAGGCTAGAATAGGGTCTACTAGGCTGTACTAGGCTCTTGTCAATCCTGTAGGTCCTCACGCTTGAGATGAACCACTGTGTACACAGGCCATAGTTTTTACATGAGTTTGGGTGCACGGCCAATAGTTTTACATAGGCTATAGTACAGTAATGTCTCGTACAGCCTAGTCCAGCCTAGTCCAGCCTAGTACAGCCTAGTCCAGTCTAGTCCAGCCTAGTCCAGCCTAGTGCAGCCTAGTACAGCCTAGTCCATCTTAGTACAGCCTAGTCCACCCTAGTACAGCCTAGTGCAGCCTAGGCCAGCCTAGGCCAGCCTAGTCCAGCCTAGTACAGCCTAGTCCACCCTAGTACAGCCTAGTCCAGCCTAGTGCAGCCTAGTCCAGCCTAGTGCAGCCTAGTCCAGCCTAGACCAGCCTAGTCCAGACTTGAGAAGCCTAGTCCAGCCTAGAGCAGCCTAGTCCAGCCTAGTTCAGCCTAGTCCAGCATATTTTGTTATCAAAAAAGTGTTTTGTTATAAAACTATTGGTTGTGCACAGACATGTAAAAACTATTGCCTGTGTACACAGTGTTTATAAGTGCGAGAAGGTTCAGGACTCACAAGAGCCTATAGTACAGCTTAATAGAGTCTATTAGAGTCCAGTACAGCCTAGTACACCCTAGTATAGCTTAGTACAGCCATCTAAATACCCCCCCTCCTAGTCTATTCTCCCACTAGGCTGGACTAGGCTAGACGTGGGTGTACATGGCTGTACCAGACCCTACTGGCCTCTAATAGGCTGTTTTCGGCTCTAGTAGACTGTGCTAGGCTGTACTAGGGTCTATTAGGCTGTACGAGGCAGTAAAGTACTATAGCCTAGAAATGTTCATGTAAAACTATTGGCCGTGCACACAAACTCCTGTAAAAACTATTGCCCGTGTACACAGTGGTTATTTCAAGTGCGAGGAACTACAGGGCTGACAAGAGTCTAGTACAGCCTAGTACACCCTATTCTAGCCCTTTCCAGCCCGATCCAACCTAGTATAGCCTAGTACAGCCATCTAAATACCCCTCTCTCCAAGTCTATTCTCCCACTAGGCTGGACTAAGCTAAACTTGGGTGTACAAGGCTGTACTAGACTCTACTGGGCTCCAATAGGCTGTTTTCGGCTCTAGCAGACTGTACTAGGCTCTATTAGGCTGTACGAGGCAGTAAAGTACTATAGCCTAGAAATGTTCATGTAAAACTCTTGGCCGTGCACACAAACTCCTGTAAAAACTATTGCCCGTGTACACAGTGGTTATTTCAAGTGCGAGGAACTGCAGGGCTGACAAGAGTCTAGTACACCCTATTCTAGCCTATTCCAGCCTGATGTAGCCTAGTATAGCCTAGTACAGCCATCTAAATACCCCCCCCCCCTCCTAGTCTATTCTCCCACTAGGCTGGATTAAGCTAAACGTGGGTGTACAAGGCTGTACTAGACTCTACTGGGCTCCAATAGGCTGTTTCCGGCTCTAGCAAACTGTACTAGGCTCTATTAGGCTGTACGAGGCAGTAAAGTACTATAGCCTAGAAATGTTCATGTAAAACTATTGGCCGTGCACACAAACTCCTGTAAAAACTATTGCCCGTGTACACAGTGGTTATTCCCAAGTGCGAGGAACTACAGGGCTGACAAGAGCCTAGTACAGCCTAATAGAGGCTATTAGAGTCTAGCACAGCCTAGTACACCCCATTCTAGCCTTTTCCAGCCTGATCCAACCTAGTATAGCCTAGTACAGCCACCAAAATACCCCCCTCTCCAAGTCTATTCTCCCACTAGGCTGGACTAGGCAGGACGTGTGTGTACAAGGCTATACTAGACTCTACTGGCCTCTAATAGGCTGTTTTCGGCTCTAGTAGACTGTGCTACGCTGTACTAGGGTATATTAGGCTGTACGAGGCAGTACAGTACTATAGCGTAGAAATGTTCATGTAAAACTATTGGCCGTGCACACAAACTCCTGTAAAAACTATTGCCCGTGTACACAGTGGTTATTTCAAGTGCGAGGAACTACAGGGCTGACAAGAGCCTAGTACAGCCTAGTACACCCTATTCTAGCCCTTTCCAGCCTGATCCAGCCTAGTATATCCTAGTATAGCCATCTAAATACCCCTCTCCCCTAGTCTATTCTCCCACTAGGTTGGACTAGGCTAGACGTGGGTGTACATGGCTGTACTAGACTCTACTGGGCTCTAATAGGCTGTTTTCAGCTCTAGTAGACCGTGCTAAAGCTGTACTAGGGTCTATTAGGCTGTACGAGGCTGTAAAGTACTATACCTAGAAATGTTCATCTAAAACTATTGGCCGTGCACACTAACTCCTGTAAAAACTATTTCCCGTGTACACAGTGGTTATTCCCAAGTGCAAGGAAATACAGGGCTGACAAGAGCCTAGTACAGCCTAGTACACCCTATTCTAGCCTATTCCAGCCTGATCCAGCCTAGTATAGCCTAGTACAGCCATCTAAATACCCCTCTCTCCAAGTCTATTCTCCCACTAGGCTGGACTAAGCTAAACGTGGGTGTACAAGGCTGTACTAGACAATACTGGCCTCCAATAGGCTGTTTTCGGCTCTAGCAGACTGTACTAGGCTCTATTAGGCTGTACGAGGCAGTAAAGTACTATAGCGTAGAAATGTTCATGTAAAACTCTTGGCCGTGCACACAAACTCCTGTGAAAACTATTGCCTGTGTACACAGTGGTTATTTCAAGTGTGAGGAACTACAGGGCTGACAAGAGCCTAGTACAGCCTAGTACACCCTATTCTAGCCCTTTCCAGCCTGATCCAGCCTAGTATATCCTAGTATAGCCATCTAAATACCCCTCTCCCCTAGTCTATTCTCCCACTAGGTTGGACTAGGCTAGACGTGGGTGTACATGGCTGTACTAGACTCTACTGGGCTCTAATAGGCTGTTTTCAGCTCTAGTAGACCGTGCTAGGCTGTACTAGGGTCTATTAGGCTGTACGAGGCTGTAAAGTACTATACATAGAAATGTTCATCTAAAACTATTGGCCGTGCACACTAACTCCTGTAAAAACTATTTCCCGTGTACACAGTGGTTATTCCCAAGTGCAAGGAAATACAGGGCTGACAAGAGCCTAGTACAGCCTAGTACACCCTATTCTAGCCTATTCCAGCCTGATCCAGCCTAGTATAGCCTAGTACAGCCATCTAAATACCCCTCTCTCCAAGTCTATTCTCCCACTAGGCTGGACTAAGCTAAACGTGGGTGTACAAGGCTGTACTAGACTCTACTGGGCTCCAATAGGCTGTTTTCGGCTCTAGCAGACTGTACTAGGCTCTATTAGGCTGTACGAGGCAGTAAAGTACTATAGCCTAGAAATATTCATGTAAAACTATTGGCCGTGCACACAAACTCCTGTAAAAACTATTGCCTGTGTACACAGTGGTTATTTCAAGTGCGAGGAACTGCAGGGCTGACAAGAGTCTAGTTACAACCTATTCTAGCCTATTCCAGCCTGATGTAGCCTAGTATAGCCTAGTACAGCCATCTAAATACCCCCCCTCCTAGTCTATTCTTCCACTAGGCTGGATTAAGCTAAACGTGGGTGTACAAGGCTGTACTAGACTCTACTGGGCTCCAATAGGCTGTTTCCGGCTCTAGCAGACTGTACTAGGCTCTATTAGGCTGTACGAGGCAGTAAAGTACTATAGCCTAGAAATGTTCATGTAAAACTATTGGCCGTGCACACAAACTCCTGTAAAAACTATTGCCCGTGTACACAGTGGTTATTCCCAAGTGCGAGGAACTACAGGGCTGACAAGAGCCTAGTACAGCCTAATAGAGGCTATTAGAGTCTAGCACAGCCTAGTACACCCCATTCTAGCCTTTTCCAGCCTGATCCAACCTAGTATAGCCTAGTACAGCCACCAAAATACCCCCCTCTCCAAGTCTATTCTCCCACTAGGCTGGACTAGGCAGGACGTGTGTGTACAAGGCTATACTAGACTCTACTGGCCTCTAATAGGCTGTTTTCGGCTCTAGTAGACTGTGCTAGGCTGTACTAGGGTATATTAGGCTGTACGAGGCAGTACAGTACTATAGCGTAGAAATGTTCATGTAAAACTATTGGCCGTGCACACAAACTCCTGTAAAAACTATTGCCCGTGTACACAGTGGTTATTTCAAGTGCGAGGAACTACAGGGCTGACAAGAGCCTAGTACAGCCTAGTACACCCTATTCTAGCCCTTTCCAGCCTGATCCAGCCTAGTATATCCTTGTGACACTGCCACATAAAATGTGAAATGTGAAACAATGTATTTCCTGGCCTGGTATGAGTATGAAAGAAAATTAAACATACTGGGGGAATAACAGGGGAATATGTTTGTTAAACCAAGGTTGAATATTTAACACTGAAATGTAGTGTACGGATATACAAGATAATGTGTTGTGTGAAATTGAACCATGGTCATCAATGTTCTGTTATGACAAGGGTTGATCACAAGGGGAGCTGTGGGGAAATGTGTGTGAGAAATATTGCCAGGAAACTATAAAAGACCAGGAAGTGAGGCGCCGAGCCTGGGTTCCATTTTGGGCAGTAAGGAGAGAGTTTGGTGTTGCTAGTTTTCTTTGCCAAACAGACTCTTTTAAAGGCCAATACTATGCCAATTCAGAGGTAAAACGCAAGAAATGCCGGTCTGACCGAAGAACTTTGCCAAGGGAAGGAAATAAAGTTTGGTAGGCCAGCTTCTGAGGCTTGGAGCTCTGTCAAACAAACAGAGCTGGTGAACAAAGGACCCAGCGGACCATGCCCGACTTAAAGGTTGGGTGAGCAGCATATATTTTTTCATCTTTCCGGTAAGCAAGGCATTGCCTTTTTGTTTTGTACATTTTTTGGACTGTCTAAATTGAACAGAAGAGGATCTACAGCAGTTGGATTAATCTGGATACTCTGATTACTTTTTTCGGGATTACTTTTGGAACACTGACTTTGGGGGCACCTTTAAAGGGACATTGCAGGGGATAATTTGAAGGGACTGGAACATTTAATTTACATTTTGAAGGGATTGATTGCCCAGTTTGTATGATTTTGGTTTGATTCGCTCTGTAAATATTATAAAGACCAGCCATTTCACCTAAAGGGAAATAGTTTTGCGTTTTCCTTGTGCTCTATACTACTGTTCATTTCCAGTATCTAGATTTACTGTCGCAGGTACAGGACCTTTATTTATTTATTTTATTTTATATAACTCAGACTTATACGCCAATAGGCCTGATTGTTATATCCTAGTATAGCCATCTAAATACCCCTCTCCCCTAGTCTATTCTCCCACTAGGTTGGACTAGGCTAGACGTGGGTGTACATGGCTGTACTAGACTCTACTGGGCTCTAATAAGCTGTTTTCAGCTCTAGTAGACCGTGCTAGGCTGTACTAGGGTCTATTAGGCTGTACGAGGCTGTAAAGTACTATACCTAGAAATGTTCATCTAAAACTATTGGCCGTGCACACTAACTCCTGTAAAAACTATTTCCCGTGTACACAGTGGTTATTCCCAAGTGCAAGGAAATACAGGGCTGACAAGAGCCTAGTACAGCCTAGTACACCCTATTCTAGCCTATTCCAGCCTGATCCAGCCTAGTATAGCCTAGTACAGCCATCTAAATACCCCTCTCTCCAAGTCTATTCTCCCACTAGGCTGGACTAAGCTAAACGTGGGTGTACAGGGCTGTACTAGACTCTACTGGGCTCCAATAGGCTGTTTCCGGCTCTAGCAGACTGTACTAGGCTCTATTAGGCTGTACGAGGCAGTAAAGTACTATAGCCTAGAAATGTTCATGTAAAACTATTGGCCGTGCACACAAACTCCTGTAAAAACTATTGCCCGTGTACACAGTGGTTATTTCAAGTGCGAGGAACTGCAGGGCGGACAAGAGTCTAGTACACCCTATTCTAGCCTATTCCAGCCTGATGTAGCCTAGTATAGCCTAGTACAGCCATCTAAATACCCCCCCCCCTCCTAGTCTATTCTCCCACTAGGCTGGATTAAGCTAAACGTGGGTGTACAAGGCTGTACTAGACTCTACTGGGCTCCAATAGGCTGTTTCCGGCTCTAGCAAACTGTACTAGGCTCTATTAGGCTGTACGAGGCAGTAAAGTACTATAGCCTAGAAATGTTCATGTAAAACTATTGGCCGTGCACACAAACTCCTGTAAAAACTATTGCCCGTGTACACAGTGGTTATTCCCAAGTGCGAGGAACTACAGGGCTGACAAGAGCCTAGTACAGCCTAATAGAGGCTATTAGAGTCTAGCACAGCCTAGTACACCCCATTCTAGCCTTTTCCAGCCTGATCCAACCTAGTATAGCCTAGTACAGCCACCAAAATACCCCCCTCTCCAAGTCTATTCTCCCACTAGGCTGGACTAGGCAGGACGTGTGTGTACAAGGCTATACTAGACTCTACTGGCCTCTAATAGGCTGTTTTCGGCTCTAGTAGACTGTGCTACGCTGTACTAGGGTATATTAGGCTGTACGAGGCAGTACAGTACTATAGCGTAGAAATGTTCATGTAAAACTATTGGCCGTGCACACAAACTCCTGTAAAAACTATTGCCCGTGTACACAGTGGTTATTTCAAGTGCGAGGAACTACAGGGCTGACAAGAGCCTAGTACAGCCTAGTACACCCTATTCTAGCCCTTTCCAGCCTGATCCAGCCTAGTATATCCTAGTATAGCCATCTAAATACCCCTCTCCCCTAGTCTATTCTCCCACTAGGTTGGACTAGGCTAGACGTGGGTGTACATGGCTGTACTAGACTCTACTGGGCTCTAATAGGCTGTTTTCAGCTCTAGTAGACCGTGCTAAAGCTGTACTAGGGTCTATTAGGCTGTACGAGGCTGTAAAGTACTATACCTAGAAATGTTCATCTAAAACTATTGGCCGTGCACACTAACTCCTGTAAAAACTATTTCCCGTGTACACAGTGGTTATTCCCAAGTGCAAGGAAATACAGGGCTGACAAGAGCCTAGTACAGCCTAGTACACCCTATTCTAGCCTATTCCAGCCTGATCCAGCCTAGTATAGCCTAGTACAGCCATCTAAATACCCCTCTCTCCAAGTCTATTCTCCCACTAGGCTGGACTAAGCTAAACGTGGGTGTACAAGGCTGTACTAGACAATACTGGCCTCCAATAGGCTGTTTTCGGCTCTAGCAGACTGTACTAGGCTCTATTAGGCTGTACGAGGCAGTAAAGTACTATAGCGTAGAAATGTTCATGTAAAACTCTTGGCCGTGCACACAAACTCCTGTGAAAACTATTGCCTGTGTACACAGTGGTTATTTCAAGTGTGAGGAACTACAGGGCTGACAAGAGCCTAGTACAGCCTAGTACACCCTATTCTAGCCCTTTCCAGCCTGATCCAGCCTAGTATATCCTAGTATAGCCATCTAAATACCCCTCTCCCCTAGTCTATTCTCCCACTAGGTTGGACTAGGCTAGACGTGGGTGTACATGGCTGTACTAGACTCTACTGGGCTCTAATAGGCTGTTTTCAGCTCTAGTAGACCGTGCTAGGCTGTACTAGGGTCTATTAGGCTGTACGAGGCTGTAAAGTACTATACATAGAAATGTTCATCTAAAACTATTGGCCGTGCACACTAACTCCTGTAAAAACTATTTCCCGTGTACACAGTGGTTATTCCCAAGTGCAAGGAAATACAGGGCTGACAAGAGCCTAGTACAGCCTAGTACACCCTATTCTAGCCTATTCCAGCCTGATCCAGCCTAGTATAGCCTAGTACAGCCATCTAAATACCCCTCTCTCCAAGTCTATTCTCCCACTAGGCTGGACTAAGCTAAACGTGGGTGTACAAGGCTGTACTAGACTCTACTGGGCTCCAATAGGCTGTTTTCGGCTCTAGCAGACTGTACTAGGCTCTATTAGGCTGTACGAGGCAGTAAAGTACTATAGCCTAGAAATATTCATGTAAAACTATTGGCCGTGCACACAAACTCCTGTAAAAACTATTGCCTGTGTACACAGTGGTTATTTCAAGTGCGAGGAACTGCAGGGCTGACAAGAGTCTAGTTACAACCTATTCTAGCCTATTCCAGCCTGATGTAGCCTAGTATAGCCTAGTACAGCCATCTAAATACCCCCCCTCCTAGTCTATTCTTCCACTAGGCTGGATTAAGCTAAACGTGGGTGTACAAGGCTGTACTAGACTCTACTGGGCTCCAATAGGCTGTTTCCGGCTCTAGCAGACTGTACTAGGCTCTATTAGGCTGTACGAGGCAGTAAAGTACTATAGCCTAGAAATGTTCATGTAAAACTATTGGCCGTGCACACAAACTCCTGTAAAAACTATTGCCCGTGTACACAGTGGTTATTCCCAAGTGCGAGGAACTACAGGGCTGACAAGAGCCTAGTACAGCCTAATAGAGGCTATTAGAGTCTAGCACAGCCTAGTACACCCCATTCTAGCCTTTTCCAGCCTGATCCAACCTAGTATAGCCTAGTACAGCCACCAAAATACCCCCCTCTCCAAGTCTATTCTCCCACTAGGCTGGACTAGGCAGGACGTGTGTGTACAAGGCTATACTAGACTCTACTGGCCTCTAATAGGCTGTTTTCGGCTCTAGTAGACTGTGCTAGGCTGTACTAGGGTATATTAGGCTGTACGAGGCAGTACAGTACTATAGCGTAGAAATGTTCATGTAAAACTATTGGCCGTGCACACAAACTCCTGTAAAAACTATTGCCCGTGTACACAGTGGTTATTTCAAGTGCGAGGAACTACAGGGCTGACAAGAGCCTAGTACAGCCTAGTACACCCTATTCTAGCCCTTTCCAGCCTGATCCAGCCTAGTATATCCTTGTGACACTGCCACATAAAATGTGAAATGTGAAACAATGTATTTCCTGGCCTGGTATGAGTATGAAAGAAAATTAAACATACTGGGGGAATAACAGGGGAATATGTTTGTTAAACCAAGGTTGAATATTTAACACTGAAATGTAGTGTACGGATATACAAGATAATGTGTTGTGTGAAATTGAACCATGGTCATCAATGTTCTGTTATGACAAGGGTTGATCACAAGGGGAGCTGTGGGGAAATGTGTGTGAGAAATATTGCCAGGAAACTATAAAAGACCAGGAAGTGAGGCGCCGAGCCTGGGTTCCATTTTGGGCAGTAAGGAGAGAGTTTGGTGTTGCTAGTTTTCTTTGCCAAACAGACTCTTTTAAAGGCCAATACTATGCCAATTCAGAGGTAAAACGCAAGAAATGCCGGTCTGACCGAAGAACTTTGCCAAGGGAAGGAAATAAAGTTTGGTAGGCCAGCTTCTGAGGCTTGGAGCTCTGTCAAACAAACAGAGCTGGTGAACAAAGGACCCAGCGGACCATGCCCGACTTAAAGGTTGGGTGAGCAGCATATATTTTTTCATCTTTCCGGTAAGCAAGGCATTGCCTTTTTGTTTTGTACATTTTTTGGACTGTCTAAATTGAACAGAAGAGGATCTACAGCAGTTGGATTAATCTGGATACTCTGATTACTTTTTTCGGGATTACTTTTGGAACACTGACTTTGGGGGCACCTTTAAAGGGACATTGCAGGGGATAATTTGAAGGGACTGGAACATTTAATTTACATTTTGAAGGGATTGATTGCCCAGTTTGTATGATTTTGGTTTGATTCGCTCTGTAAATATTATAAAGACCAGCCATTTCACCTAAAGGGAAATAGTTTTGCGTTTTCCTTGTGCTCTATACTACTGTTCATTTCCAGTATCTAGATTTACTGTCGCAGGTACAGGACCTTTATTTATTTATTTTATTTTATATAACTCAGACTTATACGCCAATAGGCCTGATTGTTATATCCTAGTATAGCCATCTAAATACCCCTCTCCCCTAGTCTATTCTCCCACTAGGTTGGACTAGGCTAGACGTGGGTGTACATGGCTGTACTAGACTCTACTGGGCTCTAATAAGCTGTTTTCAGCTCTAGTAGACCGTGCTAGGCTGTACTAGGGTCTATTAGGCTGTACGAGGCTGTAAAGTACTATACCTAGAAATGTTCATCTAAAACTATTGGCCGTGCACACTAACTCCTGTAAAAACTATTTCCCGTGTACACAGTGGTTATTCCCAAGTGCAAGGAAATACAGGGCTGACAAGAGCCTAGTACAGCCTAGTACACCCTATTCTAGCCTATTCCAGCCTGATCCAGCCTAGTATAGCCTAGTACAGCCATCTAAATACCCCTCTCTCCAAGTCTATTCTCCCACTAGGCTGGACTAAGCTAAACGTGGGTGTACAGGGCTGTACTAGACTCTACTGGGCTCCAATAGGCTGTTTCCGGCTCTAGCAGACTGTACTAGGCTCTATTAGGCTGTACGAGGCAGTAAAGTACTATAGCCTAGAAATGTTCATGTAAAACTATTGGCCGTGCACACAAACTCCTGTAAAAACTATTGCCCGTGTACACAGTGGTTATTTCAAGTGCGAGGAACTGCAGGGCGGACAAGAGTCTAGTACACCCTATTCTAGCCTATTCCAGCCTGATGTAGCCTAGTATAGCCTAGTACAGCCATCTAAATACCCCCCCCCCCCCTTTCCTAGTCTATTCTCCCACTAGGCTGGATTAAGCTAAACGTGGGTGTACAAGGCTGTACTAGACTCTACTACAGTACACAGTGGTTATTCCCAAGTGCGAGGAACTACAGAGCTGACAAGAGCCTAGTACAGCCTAATAGAGGCTATTAGAGTCTAGCACAGCCTAGTACACCCCATTCTAGCCTTTTCCAGCCTGATCCAACCTAGTATAGCCTAGTACAGCCACCAAAATACCCCCCTCTCCAAGTCTATTCTCCCACTAGGCTGGACTAGGCAGGACGTGTGTGTACAAGGCTATACTAGACTCTACTGGCCTCTAATAGGCTGTTTTCGGCTCTAGTAGACTGTGCTAGGCTGTACTAGGGTATATTAGGCTGTACGAGGCAGTACAGTACTATAGCGTAGAAATGTTCATGTACAACTATTGGCCGTGCACACAAACTCCTGTAAAAACTATTGCCTGTGTACACAGTGGTTATTTCAAGTGTGAGGAACTACAGGGCTGACAAGAGCCTAGTACAGCCTAGTACACCCTATTCTAGCCCTTTCCAGCCTGATCCAGCCTAGTATATCCTAGTATAGCCATCTAAATACCCCTCTCCCCTAGTCTATTCTCCCACTAGGTTGGACTAGGCTAGACGTGAGTGTACATGGCTGTACTAGACTCTACTGGGCTCTAATAGGCTGTTTTCAGCTCTAGTAGACCGTGCTAGGCTGTACTAGGGTCTATTAGGCTGTACGAGGCTGTAAAGTACTATACCTAGAAATGTTCATCTAAAACTATTGGCCGTGCACACAAACTCCTGTAAAAACTATTGCCTGTGTACACAGTGGTTATTTCAAGTGCGAGGAACTGCAGGGCTGACAAGAGTCTAGTACAACCTATTCTAGCCTATTCCAGCCTGATGTAGCCTAGTATAGCCTAGTACAGCCATCTAAATACCCCCCCTCCTAGTCTATTCTCCCACTAGGCTGGATTAAGCTAAACGTGGGTGTACAAGGCTGTACTAGACTCTACTGGGCTCCAATAGGCTGTTTCCGGCTCTAGCAGACTGTACTAGGCTCTATTAGGCTGTACGAGGCAGTACAGTACTATAGCGTAGAAATGTTCATGTAAAACTATTGGCCGTGCACACAAACTCCTGTAAAAACTATTGCCCGTGTACACAGTGGTTATTTCAAGTGTGAGGAACTACAGGGCTGACAAGAGCCTAGTACAGCCTAGTACACCCCATTCTAGCCTTTTCCAGCCTGATCCAACCTAGTATAATCTAGTACAGCCACCAAAATACCCCCCTCTCCTAGTCTATTCTCCCACTAGGCTGGACTAGGCTAGACGTGGGTGTAGAAGGCTGTACTAGACTCTACTGGGCTCAAATAGGCTGTTTCCGGCTCTAGTAGAATGTGCTAGGCTGTACTAGGGTCTATTAAGCTGTACGAGGCCGTAAAGTACTATAGCCTAGAAATATTCATGTAAAACTATTGGCTGTGCACACAAACTCATGTAAAAACAATTGCCCGTGTACACAGTGTCAGCCATCTAACTATGACCCCTCCCCTCCTAGTTAGGGATGCCAAATGACCATCAGCCAAATCGATTAATCGACAGCTCTCCCAATTATTAATCGATTTATTGATACCCGCCCTCACATACCATTACATGTTGATTGCTTTGATGGTTACAGTTGTATAATCAGTTTTGATGAGTGACAATCAGGATGGAAAATAAAATGATTTTGGATTTGGGGAGAGAGCTAGTGTGAAGTACTTGGTATAAACAGAAAATGTTCAGTTGGACACACACAGAGAGAGAGAGAGAGAGAGAGAGAGAGAGAGAGAGAGAGAGAGAGAGAGAGAGAGAGAGAGAGAGAGAGAGAGAGAGAGAGAGAGAGAGAGAGAGAGAGAGAGAGAGAGAGAGAGAGAGAGAGAGAGAGAGAGAGAGAGAGAGAGAGAGAGAGAGAGAGAGAGAGAGAGAGAGAGAGAGAGAGAGAGAGAGAGAGAGCAGCTTTGCTCAACTTGATTTATACTTGTATTCTCCACTCTGATGAAGGTACATGTTCAGGGGTCATCGAAATGCTGTGGTGTACAGTACATTTTTGTCAATTTAATTATTTTGCCACGAACATACAAAATGAGCGGACAATAATATTACCAGAAAGAGTAGTTGGATCTACTTAGGACCATAATAGTTCTGCAACTCTGAGAGTGTACAAATGGAACCAAATGGACCCTTACACCCGTAAGCGTCCATTTGGTTCCATTCGTACACTCTCAGAGTTAAGGGGGTGCTTACAAATAAAACATTTGAGAACCACTTGTACTTATTGGACTCATAATGTATATGGAGATCTCTGTATCTGCCTGTGTCTGAATAGTGAAAACTGACTGTGAAAAGTGTACTGGTTAAGTAATCAACCAGGCAGGTGTGGGGTTGCCATGGCAATCAATTGGCTGAGGCAGAGGCTGGGAATTCTGCAGGTGAGGGGACTTAGGCTAATTAGGTCCACTGGCAGAGCCTGACCAAAGCCTTTTCTGGTGTTTCTCCAGCTGGAATAGGCTAGACTACTAGACTAGGGTGTACGGCTGTACTTAACTAGACTATGTTTTACTCGCACGCACGCACGCACGCACGGACACACGCACAGTTAGATGGCTATACTAGGCTGGATCTGGTTGGGAAATGCTAGAATAGGGTCTACTAGGCTGTACTGGACTCTAATAGGCTCCATTAGGCTGTACTAGGCTCTTGTCAGCCCTGTAGGTCAGCCCTGTAGGTCCTCACGCTTGAGATGAACCACTGTGTACACAGGCCATAGTTTTTACATGAGTTTGGGTGCACGGCCAATAGTTTTACATAGGCTATAGTACAGTAATGTCTCGTAGAGCCTAATAGAGCTTTCGTACCCTCTCAGAGTTAAGGGGGTGCTTACAAATAAAACATTTGAGAACCACTTGTACTTATTGGACTCATAATGTATATGGAGATCTCTGTATCTGCCTGTCTGCCTGTGTCTGAATAGTGAAAACTGACTGTGAAAAGTGTACTGGTTAAGTAATCAACCAGGCAGGTATGGGGTTGCCATGGCAATCAATTGGCTGAGGCAGAGGCTGGGAATTCTGCAGGTGAGGGGACTTAGGCTAATTAGGTCCACTGGCAGAGCCTGACCAAAGCCTTTTCTGGTGTTTCTCCAGCTGGAATAGGCTAGACTACTAGACTAGGGTGTACGGCTGTACTTAACTAGACTATGTTTTACTCGCACGCACGCACGCACGCACGCACGCACGCACGCCACACACGCACACACGCACAGTTAGATGGCTATACTAGGCTGGATCTGGTTGGGAAATGCTAGAATAGGGTCTACTAGGCTGTACTGGACTCTAATAGGCTCCATTAGGCTGTACTAGGCTCTTGTCAGCCCTGTAGGTCAGCCCTGTAGGTCCTCACGCTTGAGATGAACCACTGTGTACACAGGCCATAGTTTTTACATGAGTTTGGGTGCACGGCCAATAGTTTTACATAGGCTATAGTACAGTAATGTCTCGTACAGCCTAATAGAGCTTTCGTACCCTCTCAGAGTTAAGGGGGTGCTTACAAATAAAACATTTGAGAACCACTTGTACTTATTAGACTCATAATGTATATGGAGATCTCTGTATCTGCCTGTCTGCCTGTGTCTGAATAGTGAAAACTGACTGTGAAAAGTGTACTACCAGGCAGGTGTGGGGTTGCCATGGCAATCAATTGGCTGAGGCAGAGGCTGGGAATTCTGCAGGTGAGGGGACTTAGGCTAATTAGGTCCACTGGCAGAGCCTGACCAAAGCCTTTTCTGGTGTTTCTCCAGCTGGAATAGGCTAGACTACTAGACTAGGGTGTACGGCTGTACTTAACTAGACTATGTTTTACTCGCACGCACGCACGCACGCACGCACGCACGCACGCACGCACGCACGCACAGTTAGATGGCTATACTAGGCTGGATCTGGTTGGGAAATGCTAGAATAGGGTCTACTAGGCTGTACTGGACTCTAATAGGCTCCATTAGGCTGTACTAGGCTCTTGTCAGCCCTGTAGGTCAGCCCTGTAGGTCCTCACGCTTGAGATGAACCACTGTGTACACAGGCCATAGTTTTTACATGAGTTTGGGTGCACGGCCAATAGTTTTACATAGGCTATAGTACAGTAATGTCTCGTAGAGCCTAATAGAGCTTTCGTACCCTCTCAGAGTTAAGGGGGTGCTTACAAATAAAACATTTGAGAACCACTTGTACTTATTGGACTCATAATGTATATGGAGATCTCTGTATCTGCCTGTCTGCCTGTGTCTGAATAGTGAAAACTGACTGTGAAAAGTGTACTGGTTAAGTAATCAACCAGGCGGGTATGGTTTTGCCATGGCAATCAATTGGCTGAGGCAGAGGCTGGGAATTCTGCAGGTGAGGGGACTTAGGCTAATTAGGTCCACTGGCAGAGCCTGACCAAAGCCTTTTCTGGTGTTTCTCCAGCTGGAATAGGCTAGACTACTAGACTAGGGTGTATGGCTGTACTTAACTAGACTATGTTTTACTCGCACGCACGCACGCACGCACGCACGCACGCACACACGCACGCACGCACGCACGCACGCACGCACGCACAGTTAGATGGCTATACTAGGCTGGATCTGGTTGGGAAATGCTAGAATAGGGTCTACTAGGCTGTACTGGACTCTAATAGGCTCCATTAGGCTGTACTAGGCTCTTGTCAGCCCTGTAGGTCAGCCCTGTAGGTCCTCACGCTTGAGATGAACCACTGTGTACACAGGCCATAGTTTTTACATGAGTTTGGGTGCACGGCCAATAGTTTTACATAGGCTATAGTACAGTAATGTCTCGTACAGCCTAATAGAGCTTTCGTACCCTCTCAGAGTTAAGGGGGTGCTTACAAATAAAACATTTGAGAACCACTTGTACTTATTGGACTCATAATGTATATGGAGATCTCTGTATCTGCCTGTCTGCCTGTGTCTGAATAGTGAAAACTGACTGTGAAAAGTGTACTGGTTAAGTAATCAACCAGGCAGGTGTGGGGTTGCCATGGCAATCAATTGGCTGAGGCAGAGGCTGGGAATTCTGCAGGTGAGGGGACTTAGGCTAATTAGGTCCACTGGCAGAGCCTGACCAAAGCCTTTTCTGGTGTTTCTCCAGCTGGAATAGGCTAGACTACTAGACTAGGGTGTACGGCTGTACTTAACTAGACTATGTTTTACTCGCACGCACGCACGCACGCACGCACGCACGCACGCACGCACGCACGCACAGTTAGATGGCTATACTAGGCTGGATCTGGTTGGGAAATGCTAGAATAGGGTCTACTAGGCTGTACTGGACTCTAATAGGCTCCATTAGGCTGTACTAGGCTCTTGTCAGCCCTGTAGGTCAGCCCTGTAGGTCCTCACGCTTGAGGCGTTGGACCCCATCGAGACCCATCAAGGACCCCATGGGGTCCCCGAACCACACTTTGATAACCAGCGTTGGACCCCATCGAGACCCATCAAGGACCCCATGGGGTCCCCGAACCACACTTTGATAACCAGCGTTGGACCCCATCGAGACCCATCAAGGACCCCATGGGGTCTCCGAACCACACTTTGATAACCAGTGTTGGACCTCATCGAAACCTATGAAGGACCCCAAGGGGTCCCCGAACCACACTTTGATAACCAGTGAAGGACCCCATCGAGACCCATCAAGGACCCCAGGGGGTCCCCGGACCACACTTTGATAACCAGTGTTGGACCTCATTGAAACCTATCAAGGACCCCAGGGGGTCCCCGAACCACACTTTGATAACCAGTGTTGGACCTCATCGAGACCCATCAAGGACCCCATGGGGTCCCCGAACCACACTTTGATAACCAGTGTTGGACCCCATCGAGACCCATCAAGGACCCCATGGGGTCCCCGAACCACACTTTGATAACCATTGTTGGACCTCATCGAGACCCATCAAGGACCCCATGGGGTCCCCGAACCACACTTTGATAACCGGTGTTGGACCCCATCGAGACCCATCAAGGACCCCATGGGGTCCCCGAACAACACTTTGATAACCGGTGTTGGACCCCATCGAGACCCATCAAGGACCCCATGGGGTCCCCGAACCACACTTTGATAACGAGCGTTGGACCCCATCGAGACCCATCAAGGACCCCAGGGGTCCCCGAACCACACTTTGATAACCAGTGTTGGACCCCATCGAGACCCATCAAGGACCCCAGGGGGTCCCCGAACCACACTTTGATAACCAGTGAAGGACCCCATCGAGACCCATCAAGGACCATAGGGGGTCCCCTGACCACACTTTGATAACCAGCGTTGGACCCCATCGAGACCCATCAAGGACCCCATGGGGGTCCCCGAACCACACTTTGATAACCAGCGTTGGACCCCATCGAGACCCATCAAGGACCCCATGGGGTCCCCGAACCACACTTTGATAACCAGCGTTGGACCTCATCGAAACCTATCAAGGACCCCAAGGGGTCCCCGAACCACACTTTGATAACCAGTGAAGGACCCCATCGAGACCCATCAAGGACCCCAGGGGGTCCCCGGACCACACTTTGATAACCAGTGTTGGACCTCATTGAAACCTATCAAGGACCCCAGGGGGTCCCCGAACCACACTTTGATAACCAGTGTTGGACCTCATCGAGACCCATCAAGGACCCCATGGGGTCCCCGAACCACACTTTGATAACCAGTGTTGGACCCCATCGAGACCCATCAAGGACCCCATGGGGTCCCCGAACCACACTTTGATAACCAGTGTTGGACCTCATCGAGACCCATCAAGGACCCCATGGGGTCCCCGAACCACACTTTGATAACCAGTGTTGGACCTCATCGAGACCCATCAAGGACCCCATGGGGTCCCCGAACCACACTTTGATAACCGGTGTTGGACCCCATCGAGACCCATCAAGGACCCCATGGGGTCCCCGAACCACACTTTGATAACCGGTGTTAGACCCCATCGAGACCCATCAAGGACCCCAGGGGGTCCCCGAACCACACTTTGATAACCAGCGTTGGACCCCATCGAGACCCATCAAGGACCCCAGGGGGTCCCCGAACCACACTTTGATAACCAGTGAAGGACCCCATCGAGACCCATCAAGGACCATAGGGGTCCCCGGACCACACTTTGATAACCAGCGTTGGACCCCATCGAGACCCATCAAGGACCCCATGGGGGTCCCCGAACCACACTTTGATAACCAGCGTTGGACCCCATCGAGACCCATCAAGGACCCCATGGGGGTCCCCGAACCACACTTTGATAACCAGTGTTGGACCACATCGAAACCTATCAAGGATCCCAGGGGGTCCCCGAACCACACTTAAGTGTTGGACCCCATAGAAAGTCCTTTCTAGGCTGGAGTAGGCTAGACTATGGCTCTCTGCTGCCCCCCGTTGACAAAATGTTGTAAACACAGACAGGTTCACGAAAAGCAGTGGCGCGTGTTCACGCTCCGGATGAACTATGGGAAGTGTTCCCTGCCGGGTGCACCGGCACTAGTTTGTATACGGGCCATAGTTTCTTACCATTGAAACAACCTGCTGTGAACACCACTTTAATTGTTATTATTATTATTATTATTATTATTATTATTATTATTATTATGCGTAGTAGTCGTTGTCGTGGTGGTCGTATTAGGCTACTATACTTTAAGATAGCATTTGTATGATACATTGTAGAATCCTTGTGGGAATAACCAATCAACTGATTTGCATTCTCATCTTTCAGGCTTAAAAACCTTTCTCTAACTTGTTTCATCCCCTTCATGAAGGAAGTGGATTTAACTGAAATCCATTAAAGAAAATTTGCTTTGAACAATTACTTGACATTCACCAGGCTATAGTTATTTCATGGCAAGAACCGGTCCATCCATGTATTTTCTTTTAGACTATTTATCTTGCACTGATCTTTATCAACAATGAGGAGATGATGCGCTTTGCAATGAGGCTTAGAGCCCTCACTGACTGAAATGTTTAAATAGTAGCTATCAGTATATCTTAGACAAACAAGGATAACATAATGTGGAGTCTTTCAAATGATTAGTGACCAACAGGAACTAGGCTATCCGGTCATTACTATCCATTACATTGGCTTGCTACTCAATGTTGTCTTATTGGCTATAGCTGACTGACAGAGCCATACCTCCATTAATCTAAACAAATGGAAAATAACGCATTGTGTTATGCATTACACAGCCCCAGTGGACCAATGTGTTTTTTACGCATCTTTTAGTCAAATGCGATACGCACTATGTCATACTTAAATATCTTTGTCCAAATATCAACCCAGAATATTCAAATGATGTCTTTTATCACTGTGGCATTTTGATGAACCACGCTTAAATAATGCGACCATTGTTGCTCTAACAGAGAAAATCTTCTCAACATTTGAGATAAACTGCATGTGTTATTGACATAACGTGCACTATGTGTGAATAGCGATTAATGTTGACGTTAGGCTCTATTCTCTCAACTTCTCAGGCTTTTGAAATGTTGGCATACAGTCAAGCATCTTGCAGCTGCACGTGCCAGGGTACAGCGAGAGGAAGATGTGTGGGCTTCTAATGATGCAAGTCATCCTTCAGGTCTCACGCCTCTTACTTCGGTTTGTGGATTCTTTATCGAGAGTTTTTTGGGAACAGTAACAGCTGAAACCTCTGAGAGCAGCGAAATAATTGGTTCAGGGAAACAAGAGAGTCCACTCAGATGTGACAGAGAGACGGACAGACAGCTATACATCTATCCGTAGCCTTTATTTTATTTTAATGCTCCTAAATCAGTCAACAAAACACTGCTGAACTATTCCAAGAAGTGGAATCTTACTGGGTGGTTTTATACCTAGCCATACAGGTCGTTTTGAGCCATAACTTCACCTAAGAAAATAATTGTTATATTTTCCCAACAGAAAAGAAAAGCAACATTTGTTCTTCTCTCTGAAGAAAATGCTCATAACCATAACACCATGACCCTAACTTCTCCCCAGATGTTGTCAGGAGTTGAGCAAGTTGTCAAGTTGCTGGCCACTTACAGTATCAATCATCCTTGCTTGGGTAATCTAACCACAGCAATACAGTCTCTGGGTTCATGCCAACAACCCCTTTAGATAATATGAATATTACAGCTTAATGAATGAACAATCAAATGCCATCAAAGCCACACTTTTTAAAAACTCATATCATATGGCATATGGCAGCCAAGTCTATGGACTTTTAATGTTTGTTTAGGGCACAAAATGACGTCACGTGGCCAATATATATACCTCTTGTGATCATGGTTTAGTTTTTAGGGAGCACTAGCCCCTCCTATGCACAGCTTTGTGTGTAGGTGTGTTTGTAGCACGGAATGTAATGATTTGATTGGATGATGTATGATAAGAGCGCCCCTCACTTCACACAGTGTGATTTTTGAGGGGCGCTATCCCCTCCTGTGCCCAGCTTTGTCTGTTTGTGTGAACACAAACATTGGCTGATCACCCCATAGCGATGATGTGATTGGCTGAGCAAAGTACACATTGACCAAAAGTGATTGATGATAAGAGCGTCCCTCACTTCCCATGAGTGTGATTTCTGAGGGGCGCAAGCCCCTCCTATATACAGCTTTTGTCCCCACACGTCTCAATATTTGCCATTGACAATGAAAGGAGAAATTGGGTCAAATGTCCACCAAATATGGCGTAAATCTTGTCCCCACACGTCTCATATTTGCCATTGACAATAAAAGGAAGAAATTAGGTCAAATGTCCACCAAATATGACGTATATTTGTACGATGACAAGAGCGTGTGATTTCTTTAATACAATAACACACTGCATTCTGTCTCGTAACGTAAATAGTGGCAGCGAATATGCAATGAATGAATGCCCCCCGTGATGTGGCAGCCACAGTGAACCCTCACTTCACACAAGTGTGATTTTTATTATTAGGGCACATATATGCGTCAAGAGGCGACAAGAAAGCGCCTCGAGCAGGCGTCTTTTCCTGGTTTTTAAACAGCTGGTGGATGGAAATGACGCTCGTGCACAGCTTCAACTTGCAACATGTTGAAGCTGTCGCAATAATCACACCTGTGGGATCTTATCATCGTACATCATCATACTCATCATCTCATTCCGGCCAATCATGATTTGCGTCCTCACCTTCGTCTTCAATTTTTGTGTTAAGCAATGTTTGTGTTTACACGGACACTCAAAATTGTCCATGCATTGTCAATGGGATTTAATGTTTCTGTGTAGGACAAAGTTTGTGTTAGCACATAAACCAAAAGCTGGACATAGGAGGGGCTATCGGCCCTCGAAAACGTCTGCTCTAGGCGTTTCTTGACGCTTAAGTGTGCTTACACCCTAAGTGTGGTTGCAGTAGGACACCAGACTATAGCAATTGTCTGACTTTATTCCGGATATTAACTTTGTTTTATTCCATATAAACGTTTGTGTCGCCATGTGGCGTCATGTAACGTAATGTGGGTCAATACATCATCATCATACAAGCGAGCTGTACGAGGGAAATTGCAACCACACTTGCAATTCCCCAGAATTGTTGGGGGTTTTTTCAGTGTAGAAACACATTTATTGCTTAACAAACCGTAACAAATAAAACATCAGTCAAAGCCATTAAAAAAATTACTTTTTCAAAAAGCTGGTCGTTTTTACGATGTTCAGGTGCTGAAGCTCCAGGTTCCAGGGATGTCTGCCATCGCGGAAGGGAAACTTGAGGACAGATACGCAAGTCTTAGCAACATCAGCCAAATCGTACACAGGGGTGACCATGACAGCCGGATTGTTTTCAGCCTCATAGTCGATTGCCTCATACAAACGTCATAGCAAGTCATCGAGGTCGAGTTTGTTGTCGGTATAGAAACTGGCATGCCACTCTTGAAGGGCACCTTTGGCAGCATCCAAAACCTCTTTAGTGAGAAATTCGATGACGTTGTCCACCTGCAACTCCCCCGTAAACTCCACAGCAAAAGATAAGAACAAGTGTAAACGTAGCCATCGTTGCTCTTCATCATTTCACTAGGCCATAACCAGGCCATCGTTGCTGGAAAGAAGATGTCCATAATCAGGCCATCGTTGCTCTTCACATGATGAGCAACGATGGCCTGGTTATGGACATCTTCTTTCCAAGATTCCAAGGCGCCCTTCACATTCCAACCTGCATTTTGCAAGTAGGCCTCTGCCAGCTCTTCACTAGCACCTAGTACTAGCTCTCCATCCATGAATTCGACTAATTCAGCAACCCTCAGGATTCTCTTCATTTCACTAGGCTCGTCACCGGAACTGTAGGTAGTACAAGTCGGAACCTTCACAAGGGCGTGTTTGAAGACTTTTATGACCGGCTTATTTTCATCATCCTCGCACAGCAGAATCGGGGTGTTGGCGTTTACGGCAATGTCGTATACCCGAATGGTCTCGTGGTCTGTGATGTTGTCCAACTCAGCAACAGCAGTCTTGTCGTACTCATCCGCTTGTATTGCGTCCCTCCACGCCAGAAAACGCTTGTTCTTAATGATGTACAGCTCCAGGAAGTTCTTCAAGGTTTCATTGGTGATGAACACCTGTTTCTTCATTTTCTTCTCGATGGCGAATTTTGTGAACTGAAAAACGGTGTCCAGTTCAGTCTTTCCCCTCGCTTCCAGGAAGATTTATTTCTCTATGAATCTCCATTCACTGTATTCTGTAGAGAATACGTCCATTCCTGTTTGTCGGTCTTTGTAGACGACCATTTTCGAGAAACACGTTTCTGGCGTAGCGGCTGCAGTCGCTTCTATCAGAATTGCACTGTTATTATTATTACTTACACAAGCAGAGCGTGCAAGTAAGGTGGTTGTGCCGGATTTCTATGCGTATGCCGTGGTATATACTAATTTTGAGAGTGACGTAATGAAGATATGTATCAATGCCGGGGTATAACTGGCTTTCGATGGTGACGTAATAAAGATATGTTTCAGTGTCGGGTGGATTAAAGGTAATGTCTCTATATGTATACGTGTATGTAATCTGAAACCTATTATAAAATAGCTCAAGGCTCTATTGCTGATTACTTAGGTTAGGACCCCCGCAGTGGTGTCCGGTTAGAACTTAAACCAGGATGCTTCGACTTCTGCCTTCTCCCTGAAGCCGACCCTCTATATATTCTCCGACCAGGCTTGTCACGATGACTAAGCCAGTTAGATCTATCCATATATGGTTCTACCATATCTATCTGATATCAGCACTAGGTCGGCTCGGGCCCAAATATAGGGATTGTCATACTAAACATGTCATATGTCATATAGCCCGACGTCCTAGTCAGAGTCTTCGTTACACCTATCTTTATTACGTCACCATCGAAAGTTATATGATATCCCGGCATTGATACATATCTTCATTACATATCTTGTTTTGCAAAGTCAGATATAACTAGAAATGCACTCTGTCGAGGTACTGCTTCTAACTAATGTCTATTACAACTGTAATATTACAATTAGTAGGCCATTTATGGCCTACTAGTTGTACAGAGTGCAGTTCAAGTTTATTTATATTATTGAGGGGCGCTAGCACCTCCAATGCACAGCTTTGTGTGTCTGTGTGTCCGTAGCACGGAATGTGATGATTTGATTGGCTGAGCACGGAATGTGATGATGTATGATGATAAGAGCGCCCCTCACTTCACGCAAGTGTGAAGGCGCTAGCCCCTCCTATGTCCATCTTTTGGTGTATGTGCACAAACTTTGTCCTACACAAACATTAAATTCCCATTGACAATGAATGGACAATTTTACGTCATAGTGTCTATTTTACGTCATGATGATGTACAATGATAAGAGCGCGCCTCACTTCACACGAGTGTGATCTTTATACAGTATAAGACAATAGCCCCTTCTTGTTTGCCATGGTGATGGACAGGCTGACAGATGAGGTTAGACAGGAATCCCCACGGACCATGGTGTTTACAGATGACATTGTGATCTGTAGTGAGAGCAGTGAGCAGGTAGAGGAAAATCTAGAGAGGTGGAGATATACCCTGGAAAGGAGAGGAATGAAGGTTAGCCGCAGCAAGACAGAATACATGTGTGTGTGAATGAGAGGAACCCAAGTGGAACAGTGAGGTTACAGGGAGTAGAAGTGAAGGAGGTGGAGGACTTTAAGTACCTAGGGTCAACATTTCAGAGCAATGGAGAATGTGGAAACGAGGTGAAGAAACGAGTGCAAGCAGGTTGCAATGGGTGGAGAAAATGTCAGGTATTGATGTGTGATAGGAAGGTATCAGAAAGAATGAAAGGTAGGGTGTACACACGGTGGTGAGACCAGCTATGCTGTATGGTTTAGAGACAGTTGTGCACTGAGGAAACGACAGGAAGCAGAGCTGGAGGTAGCAGAGGCTAAATCTTGAGGTTCTCGCCTGGAGTAATAAGGATGGATAGGATCAGGTACCAGTACATCGAGTACATCAGAGGGACAGCGTGTGTCAGTTGTTTTGGAGATAAAGCCAGAGAGGCCAGACTGAGATGGTTTGGAAACGTACAGAGGAGGGAGAGTGAGTATATCGGTAGAAGGATGTTGAGGTTGGAACTGCCATTCAGGAGGCCTAGAGTGACAGAGGACATGAAGTTAGTTGGTGTGAGAGAAGGGGAGGCAGAGGACAGGGTGAGATGGAGGCAGATGATTTGCTGAGGCGACCCCTGAGGGGAAAAGCCGAAAGGAAAGGAAGATAAGACAATACGTGCATGTCAGGCGTGGAACTATCGTGGGGGAGGGGGATATCCCCGGCCCGTGACTCCAGGGGGCCCGGGGCTGTCAGATGATCGATCGATCGATCGATGCCCATTCAAAGCATTATCTCTCAGGGCGCTACAAATATCTACACATCCTGTAAGTTCACTTAAGAAATAAAACTAGTGTTGACTAATCATTACAAGTATAGCTCTTATTTTGAAGAGGAAGAGGAAGTCTGTTTCGGTTGTAGCGTACTTCCATGACAGACAGTCGTTTTTTCAGATCATGATGCCAGGAGGAAGGGACTGACAGACTGTAAACATTGATTAGAAGTGGTGATGGATTAAACATGTGCTTTTAGCCAAAGTTTATATTACCATATGAAAGCCATGATGCTGCGCATCTTTGACTTTGTACACACATAATATACGTTAAAAATGGTGGAAGTGGATCCTATCGAGCTACTGTGGCGGTAGCCAGCATTAGGTGAGTAATTCATTAATTGTAAAAGTATCATGCTGACGCTGGTAAAATCATCAGCAGCAGCTGCCCAAAACATTAACAGGTAGGCAGGCAGGCTACAGTACAGTACTCACTGTCACTGCCTGCAAGGATGTAGGCTACTTGGAACTGTTGGCCCAACTTGGCCGTCGTGCCATATAACATTATTTTTTGTTCAGAAGTGGGTCCACCATGCACAGTAGTGCAGGGACTTTGCAGCTCCGCGGTCTGGTGCATGCACACATGCACACATGCACACATGCAGCAAGCATAGAAACGATTTGTATTAGCTTGTCTGACACCTTAATCAAGTTGAGAGAGCAACTTATCTGCAGTTGCTGGGATATGTTTGTTTAAAAGTGATGTTACGCGACGTCAAGCGTCACCGTCGATATATGGCATTTGGGAGGGGGGTTTGGGGGGGGGTTTGGGGGTTTGGCAGTCAGGTTCGGCGGGGCCCTATCGTGTGGTCACCCCCCCGGCCCGGTACCAAGTTGTTCCGCCAGTGGTGCATGTGGTCATTTGGCTTTCATTGTAGGAATACAACTGTGTTAATATATGATTTAAAGAGACATACTGTAATGTGTCTGATATGAATGGTCACACTGTCTGTATACACATTGACTTGTGGCTGAGTTGCTATCCTATTCCCTTTTATGTACATCTAAGATTTGTCTCTCCATAGTGTCATCAAAGATGGTTCGCATGCTTTTTGGCTTTTGAAGAGACTTTGGCAGTGGCCCATTGGAACAGATCCAAATGACTGTCCAACATGAGTTTTTACTTTTAATATTTATTGCACAAACAGGGAGTGCAGTGCAAAGGAGTAACTACTGGGTTTCCATCCTTTAGATCACAGAGGGAAATCAATTAGTCGGTGACCAGAGCCAAGCACACAAGGAAAAGGTAGAATGAAATATGAGCAGTCAACTTGTTTATAGAGTGCATGGTTACAACTTCTTAAATCTTTTGCTCTTTGCTTTTGCTTTTGTCAGCAGTAAAACAATGAGGCAAAGTCAGATATAACTAGAAATGCACTCTGTTGAGGTGCACTCTGTCGAGGTACTGCTTCTAACTAATGTCTACAGCTGTTCTAAATCCTTTAGACCCGTTATTGACCTTATACCAACCTTGAAACGTACCTTAGTTACATCACCATCAACAGCCTATAAGGGACCACCATTCTTTCCCCGACATATATACTCAGCCGATCACCAAACGTACCTTAGTTACGTCATCAGCCAATCCCTGATTGGCAGAGGGACGCCACCGACATACAACCAACATACGCAGCCGATTACAGTACTTGCGCGCTCTGCTCGCGCAAGTAATTTCAGTCTTGTGCTTGAACGGTTATGCTCTCCATGAATTTAATGCCTAATTTATGCTCCATTTTACGTTATTGTCCTGTGCCGAAAATAGCAGATCTACAAGCTCACAACATTTGTAGGTTAGGTATTTTTGATACGCGACACCATTGTACGATGAAGTATACATCTGCCTTAGGAAGCCGTTCATTGGCTTCCTTTCCAGTTGGTCCTCAACCAAGTGTTAGAGGCTACGGTGTGTCTCAGCTGAGTGTTTATTCATGTGGCCGGAAATCGGTCAGTCTCATCCTTGTTAGCACTCAATGCAGGCTCTTGCTTTGGGAACTTTGCCATACCACAAACATATTTGAGGAGACCATATCTGTGTCATTCAGATAAAGGATAATTAATGTATTTGTCAAGCAGAAGAAGTTGGTTCACCTTCATTTGAAACAGGCAGTATTGACATGATGTCAGGGATAGAGGGCAGAGTTCAGTGAAAGGACAGCAGAAGGAGCATATAACCACTGCCTACTGCAGCATGAGCGCTTTGCATTAATTTACATTGGGGTGGTTGAACTGATTCTCTGATTACAGGCCACTTTGCATCCAAGTTGAATATTGCCCTGAGCTCATTACAAATTTCCAGTGTGCAGCTTCCCTCGCAATTATTGCAAGATTACAAGATTACTCATTATGACAGAATATTGGCAGGAGAGCTAAAATTGAAGATTAATCTAATGAGAGGGAGTTTGATCACTTATCAAGCACACCCAACTGAGGTCACAAATACTGCTAATGTTTATCCTCATCTTTTAACTACTTTATGTTGACCTAATCCACTTGCTGAGTAACATAAGATGCAAACGTCTTCTAAAAGATCTCTTATTTGGTCATTCACTTACCAAACTAAGGGACTTTTGTTAGATTTTGCTTATTGTTGTGAAACATTAAAGTAACTATGAATACATTATTTTAGAACATTATTCCATTATTAGGGGCCAAGCCCAAAGGGGCGAAGGCCCACTTTTTGCAGTTCTGGCAGTTCTGTGCTGTCGCTTTCCACTAAATTCGGCAATATGGTAGAGAGGGTCATCATGGGAAACAGTCAAGAACTGAAGCTCACAGTCATTCGTCTTTTGACCTTCAGATCTCCCAATTATATGATTGTTTGAAAAATAATATGATCCACTCTATCCACTATCTGCTCATGTGGCACAAACGTTATGCAAAGCTCAGCCAATCACATGGCAAAGCCCGAAGGTAATGGCACACCTTCCAGCCAATCAAAGGCACAGTGCCAATTTCGTCGCCATACGGTACATGATCATTTTTCTGTCCTCAAATTTCGGCACCATACATGGTAATTTTTCGTCCTCATATTTTGAGGACATTACTAAAAGTATTAGTTTAGACTATAGTCACAAGCCAACTTCCAGTAGGTACCAACATCTCTGTAATCCCCCTCTAGAGGCCATGCATAAACACGTATCGCAGATAAAATGGCAAACCTCCGTAACTCCATGTCACTTCTAAAGGCGCATTGAAGGGAGATCCAGGAATCAAAAGCACCAATTCCATTACTAGCTGGAGACTGCATGCTTCAGTGGCTCAAGGCTCAGTGTTGTTGGGCACATTCATTGAGCAGATTACTGAGTGGGTGGAGCAGTGGCGAAAGGACCTGGCAATGGGCCCCGGTGCAAATATTTAGGCCCCCCAAAAAGTACAATATTATTATATATATTCAATCAATCTGTATGTATGTTTACAGATACATCTGCATGTATCTGTAATGTCTGTCTAAGTGCAGGGCTGCAGCCTGCAGGCTATCAGAAATTACTTTGGACAGATGGAAAAAACTTTAGTTAAACTTGCAAAGTGACAGATTACTTTACCTGGGTTACATCTTCTGATAGTGCTGACATGACATAATAATCCCATCTAGTGTTTCATTAGCGTGACGGAACGTGACAAAATAGGCTACAGCTGAGCTATGTTGTGCTGCTGTCAGGCAGCGCATGCACACAACACACGCATTGAAACAAAGGCCGGCTGTGGTAAAGATACCAAGGAGTGGACAGTGATGTCACTGTTATGCAACGCGGAAGTAGTATGGACTTGAAGCTGTTTATAAACCTGTTTATCAGTCAGTCAGTGACATCACTGACGAATCCTTGGTGTTACTCTTCCTGCGACCGATAGCCCCTGAAACCAGGCTTTCACCGTCGTCTTGAGTCTTGACTCTTTTTTTCTCCTTCTTCTTCCCCCTTCGTGGGCCCCTTGGGGGCGCTGGGCCACGGTGCATTGCACCCTTCATGGGCCCCTTGGGGGCGCTGGGCCACGGTGCATTGCACCCTTCATGGGCCCCTTGGGGGCGCTGGGCCACGGTGCATTGCACCCTTCATGGGCCCCTTGGGGGCGCTGGGCCACGGTGCATTACACCCTTCATGGGTCCCTTGGGGGCGCTGGGCCACGGTGCATTGCACCCTTCATGGGCCCCTTGGGGGTGCTGGGCCTTCATGGGCCTTCATGGGCCCCTTCATGGGCCCCTTGGGGGCGCTGGGCCCCTAGGGGGCGCTGGGCCACGGTGCATTGTACCCTTCATGGGCCCCTTGGGGGCCCTGGGCCACGGTGCATTGTACCCTTCATGGGCCCCTTGGGGGCCCTGGGCCACGGTGCACCGGTTGCACTGTCGATATATTCGCCACTGGGGCGGAGTCTGAACACGTGTTGTCTGTCCGAAGTTTTCTTGGTTCGGGCATCAGGAAAAAAACAAGAATGACTCGTCATAACCATAGATAATAAAAAACAAAATCACACTCGTGTGAAGTTAGGGGCACTCTTATCATCATACATCATCATGCATCACATTCCGTGCTCAGCCAATCAAATCACCACAAATGTAATTCCGGCCAATCGCTTTTGGAGTCTTCACTTTTCTGCCCTCACTTTTATCTTCAATATGTACTTTGGTCAATCAAATCATCACTATTGACCTTATGCCACACCGCTTCCATCTTGGGGACATGTGGGCACCTTTACGAGTGCCCACCTGTTGTTTGTCCGGGCGGCCAAGCACAGCGTACCCAACAGCGTAGCCCAGGGGTGCCCAAAAGGTAGATCGCGATCTACCAGTAGATCACAAAGGCTGTGCAGGTAGATCACATGACATGCGATCCTATAGGGACACCCTATACTATAGGGTGTGTAGGATGGGTGACAAATTCCAAATGTACTTTGTCAATGAATTTAGCTTTCTCTCTCCATTCTGTCATAAACTATAGTAAAACCAAACCAAAACAGGGCGGCGGTGGCTCAGGGGGTAGAGTGGCTGGATGGTAACTGCAAGGTTGCCAGTTCGAACCCGGGCTCCCCCAGAGTTGGTGTCGAAGTGTCCTTGCACTATATATTTCTAAAACTCACAACGTTGATATAGTCCGTTGTCTGCCGTAACCTCATTGTTCCCATACCCTGAACGACCTGCAATGCATGATAGGTTACAGGTGCATGATGGGAAGCCGAGTTTTTATTAGCCGATAACATCACACGCTCCTCCCATAGAGTAATAAAGGGATAGTGGGAGGACCGGAGCGACAGCCCCGCCCCGTCCCCTACTATTTATTTAGATGGAAGTTGCTCAGTGGCATTTTGAAGCACCCGGAAGAACGGTCTACTTCCGCATTATTTTTGTTAAACTCAAGCGGCACAGGGTTTCCTCGTCATAAATCCATGGGTCCGCCTGCAGTCCCACCTCTGACCAGTAGGGCCGAGCGCTTCAACATTGGAGAGCCTCACTGGGGGCTTGGCTCCTCCATGCAGTGCAATGCATTGTGGGTTACAGGTGCATGATGGGAAGTGGAGTTTTTCTTTTTTTAATGATTATTATTATTTTTTTTAGATAAAGTGTGTGTGTCTCACTCTGATCGCACTGTGATACAGATGCGTGGCGTGGCGCGGCGCTATAGACTTCTAGTATGTTACATCTGGAAGGTGGTGTGATGCATGCAAAAAGTAGGTCACTGCGACCCTAAGAACCCAGTCACAATCATTGCTTCACCGGTGGGTGTATGTGTTGCTCTGCAATACCTAACAATGCCTTGTTAGTTGTTTAGCTTTGGGCGTCATGAATCATGCAATCTGAAAGAAAGCAGGCTCATACAGAGACAGTTTAGAGAAGAGATTTTATAGAAGGATGCGAGACCTAGCAGGGTTATTGCAACCATGCACATCCGTAAAATCCGTGGTCGCATTTATTGTTCACAAGGTGTGTAGTGTTCCATTATCCTACAGTATATACACATCTAAAATGTGAAAGACAGGTAAAGCATAATATGCAAGAAGGTTAAACCGAACCTAAACTGTTTTTGTCATATTATAAGGGACTTATCAGGTGAAACTGCACAGCTGCATGCTATGGTTTTTCACACCTAAAGTATCATACAGAATTACAACATTGTCACAATCCTTTCAAACTGTCTTAAAACTAATAACATCAATATACAAACAGGCTATAAAAAAATCATGGATCAGAAACCGATGAGATGGCGCCACTGTTTTAAGAAAGCACAACCTTTTAACTTTTTTAATGTTTTTTCTACTATCAAATTGGCTTTTCAATGTTTACATGGTCATGTCTCACCTTTGTTCTCTGGACTGCTTGATTGACTTCCGAGCTCTGGTAGAGCAATTACATGAGCCTCAACAAATGGTGACTATAGGGCGTCGCAGTCCCGCCCCCTCGAGAGACCCGGAAAATAAATCCCTGTTTATTTTCCTCATAGACTTTTCAAAAAGTATTTATTTAAAGACGTTTACGCCGCGGACAAAGCCAACTCTTGTCATGACAAATCATGACAATAAGCACAATGTTTTGGGCCAAACAAAGAATTAGAAAGTAGAAAAAAACGGCAGGTTACAACACTTTTTTCGTTGTTTTTCTTCTTTGTAATTATTTGTTTGGTCCAAAATATTGTGTTTGTTGTCATGATTTGTCACGACTCGAGTTGGCTTCGTACGACGCTTAAAAGGTCTTTAAATAAATACTTTTTGAAATGTCTATGGGAAAAATGCATTGGGAATTATTTCCTGGGCCTGGTGTCGTCATGAAAGGGGGCGGGACTGCGACGCTATATTGTTCCCACGTGTAAGAACTCATTCGGACAGTCTGCCTTATCAGTAAATGGGGCAAACCTTTGGAACTCTTTGCCTACGGTTCTAAAACTAGAGATGGATGGCAATGTGTTCTACAGAGAACTCAAACTATATGGTTAAAATCAAATCAACTCTGCTCACATGGGGCGCCCGCTGGCCTAGTGGTCCAGGCATATGCCACATATAGGCTCTGGCCTGACAGTACGTTGTGTGTTCGAGTCCCGTTCATGACGACCTTTGCTGCATGTCTCCTCCCCTTCTCTCTCCCTCTTTCCTGTCAGTCTTCACTTGAAACTATCAATAAAGGCAGAAAAGCCAAAAACAAATCTTAAAAAAAAGAAAAAAACTCTGCTCACGTGTAGTTTCTAACTGGTTACCTCAATGATTATGTCGGTTTTATTTTACAAGTTAATGTATTGAGTGATTTTTATTATGTTAAATATTACTAGTATATATTATTTTTTGTTCTTGATTGGATTTTAGACGTGTTAATGTATTTTAGAAAAATCTCAGGCACTGGAGCAAACTCGGACAGTTAAAGCCTTTATTCGGCAGGGTGCAAGTAAAAAGGACAACGTAACTATAACATCTTTGTCAGGTGACGAACCTGACCAGGTACAACAGGTACTCTGACAAAGCCCTGGCACTATAACCTGACCAGGTACAACAGGTACTCTGACAAAGCCCTGGCACTATAACTATAACCTGACCAGGTACAACAGGTACTCTGACAAAGCCCTGGCACTATAACTATAACCTGACCAGGTACAACAGCTACTCTGACAAAGCCCGGGCACTATAACCTGACCAGGTACAACAGGTACTCTGACAAAGCCCTGGCACTATAACCTGACCAGGTACAACAGGTACTCTGACAAAGCCCTGGCACTATAACCTGACCAGGTACAACAGGTACTCTGACAAAGCCCTGGCACTATAACCTGACCAGGTACAACAGGTACTCTGACAAAGCCCTGGCACTATAACCTGACCAGGTACAACAGGTACTCTGACAAAGCCCTGGCACTATAACCTGACCAGGTACAACAGGTACTCTGACAAAGCCCTGGCACTATAACTATAACCTGACCAGGTACAACAGGTACTCTGACAAAGCCCTGGCACTATAACTATAACCTGACCAGGTACAACAGCTACTCTGACAAAGCCCTGGCACTATAACCTGACCAGGTACAACAGCTACTCTGACAAAGCCCTGGCACTATAACCTGACCAGGTACAACAGCTACTCTGACAAAGCCCTGGCACTATAACTCAGACACATATTGGTCGGACAGGTGGAGCAACATACTGTAGGTGTGAGGGCCGCATAGCGGCCTGAACTCTAGATGTGAGGGAGTAGAAGCCCCAATCTCTAGTTATTTATATGTACAGTATATCCCCCATCTGTAAATCAGAGGCATTCCAAATTTTGATAATCTGATTTGTCTTTGGTAAAAGCTTTTACAACAGCATTGCAGTGTTGTCTTGAGTTGAATGTTTTTCAAAACAACAGAACTGACATCAGTCAAGCTGAGCTCTAGTGATTGTAGAGAGGATAATCCCCCAACAGCTCTCTCACTAGCGTGATCTGAATTTGAAACACCACCCAACAATGATGGAATGAGCAGTCACAACTGTGAATAGAGCATTCATTATGTTGGGGCCTTAAGCAAAACAATAAGTCATAGACAAGTTCTGGTTTCGATTTTCACGATACTCAATAATCACCAGAATGCCTCGTAGCGTGTGTGCCGCCTAATATGCAAATGACAGATAGATCTCCAGTAATAATAATAGGTGCAATCTTGCATTTCCCCCCTAATTTGTATTAATTAAAGACTTCCCCAGTAATGTCCTGATGGATGGATGGTACATTTCCTGAAACAGATGTCTGCATCTCTTAAACATAACGTAAGAACTCAAGGGATCTGCATTCCTGAATGTGTATTGAACAAGAGTAGCATGGGGTTATGCTGGACGTACATCTGGACGTTGGAATGGAGTTTACAGCTCTGGAGCCCAGTGTATGATGACCGAATACAACCTGTTGTATAACGGCTATATTTGTTCTAGCTCTCAAATGTTCATGGCCTTGCAGAGGTATGATGTTACGCTTGTAGAGTGCTTCACGATTGAAAAGAGGGAAAGGTTTTTATTTTTATTTTATTTATTTTTTAAGCATTTTTGTCACATTATGTGATCACAAAATTATAAAAATAGAATTGTCTGTGGTTGGCTCAGACTGACAAAAACGATCATGAAGATTTGTTTGTTATAATTTTAATGAGATGATATCACATCCCCATAGTGGTTTTATGATGGATTCAAACAGTATTTGTTCTCTAAATGTTCTAGAGTAGTAGTAGTAGTGTTGAGTTGAGTACTGTTTTTATTGCTGATTATCAGTAAGAAATGGCAAACATATATAAACATTGAAATTATGTTCTGAAAGGATGATAATGATGAAAACCTCAGAGGATCTCAGTTAACTAAACATCATCGCTGCATCTCTGTATCTCAAGATATGTTACTGTCTGTTCTTCTTTACTGTCTTCATATTGGTCTATCCTGTTTCCGTTTTGATGAGTTGCTTTTCCTAGAGTTATTGAGCTATATTAGTATCGGTCAGGTGCTGTGGTTATATGTCCTCCCATGTTTCTCACCTGCTTTTAATCTCTGAAGATCTCACGTGGGCAGTGCCGATGGAGCGGGTGGTGAAGAAAGCACAATTAATGCCTCTACTTTCTGAGGCTTTGTTGTGCTACGCAGTCTCAAAGCCACTGCAAAGACTGCAAAAAACCTTCTTCCCATGTACAATCAGGTACATGAATGAACTGTCAAGAACGAGAAAGAACCATGGCAAAGAAAAACGCTATAGACTTCCCCCTCTCTGTTGTACATAGAATATACTGTGAATTTGTTTGCACAAAGTTAGGTAGCAGCACACACACACACACACACACACACACACACACACACACACACACACACACACACACACACACACACACACACACACACACACACACACACACACACACACACACACACACACACACACACACACACACACACACGGTGCTTCACCATGTGTTTGTTGTATGACACATTGCTCTTATTTTGTTGTTGCAAGCTGCTAAACCTGATTGGAAACAACTTTATTTGTCATTGAGAATGCATTTGAAGTTAAACAGACGAAATAAGCTTTGCTTTTATTGCCATGCAGTGGGAGATATACAATTACATTTGAAGTGCATCCAACTAGACCACACTATTTCCCAATGGGCACTGCACTTCACAAAGCTCTGCAAACAGTTAACTGGGTAATATTATAGCCAGAGAACCAGAGCAAGAGTAATAGATCTCCTTCTGACAATCCTGGAAAAGGGAACACTGACTGACACTTCGTATAACTGTTAAATACAGGATAACATTCAGATATCACTCAGAAATGGTGTTTCAAACATGATTGAAATTGTGAATTGTGTCTAGTGATTAGTGATTATGCCATTTGGTCAGTATACTGACCAAAAAATGCTACTGCCTGGAATGCCGTGGAATTTGCTGTGCACTTTCATACCCTACTGATTCACATTTCCTCAAGGTGGAGAACATTAAAGGCCTTTACACACAGGACACTATAGGCCTTTACACACAGGACACTAAAGGCCTTTACACACAGGACACTATAGGCCTTTACACACAGGACACTAAAGGCCTTTACACACAGGACACTATAGGCCTTTACACACAGGACACTATAGGCCTTTACACACAGGACACTATAGGCCTTTACACACAGGACACTAAAGGCCTTTACACACAGGACACTATAGGCCTTTACACACAGGACACTAAAGGCCTTTACACACAGGACACTATAGGCCTTTACACACAGGACACTAAAGGCCTTTACACACAGGACACTATAGGCCTTTACACACAGGACACTAAGGCCTTTACACACAGGACACTATAGGCCTTTACACACAGGACACTAAAGGCCTTTACACACAGGACACTATAGGCCTTTACACACAGGACACTAAGGCCTTTACACACAGGACACTATAGGCCTTTACACACAGGACACTATAGGCCTTTACACACAGGGGATGTGTGACCACTAAAGGCCTTTACACACAGGAGATGTGTGACCACTAAATGCCTTTACACACAGGGGATGTGTAACAGCACTAAAGGCCTTTACACACAGGAGATGTGTGACCACTAAAGGCCTTTACACACAGGGGATGTGTAACAGCACTAAAGGCCTTTACACACAGGGGATGTGTGACAACACTAAAGGCCTTTACACACAGGGGATGTGTGACAACACTAAGGCCTTTACACACAGGACACTAAAGGCCTTTACACACAGGGGATGTGTGGCAGCACTAAGGCCTTTACACACAGGGGATGTGTGACACTAAAGGCCTTTACACACAGGGGATGTGTGACAGCACTAAAGGCCTTTACACACAGGGGATGTGTAACAGCACTAAAGGCCTTTACACACAGGGGATGTGTGACAACACTAAAGGCCTTTACACACAGGGGATGTGTGACAACACTAAGGCCTTTACACACAGGACACTAAAGGCCTTTACACACAGGGGATGTGTGGCAGCACTAAGGCCTTTACACACAGGGGATGTGTGACACTAAAGGCCTTTACACACAGGACACTAAAGGCCTTTACACACAGGACACTAAAGGCCTTTACACACAGGGGATGTGTGACACTAAAGGAATTTACACACATGGGAATGTGTGACCACTAAAGGCCTTTACACACAGGGGATGTGTGACCACTAAAGGCCTTTACACACAGGGGATGTGTGACACTAAAGGAATTTACACACATGGGAATGTGTGACCACTAAAGGCCTTTACACACAGGGGATGTGTGACAGCACTAAAGGCCTTTACACACAGGGGATGTGTGACCACTAAAGGCCTTTACACACAGGGGATGTGTGACACTAAAGGCCTTTACACACAGGGGATGTGTGACCACTAAAGGCCTTTACACACAGGGGATGTGTGACCACTAAAGGGCTTTACACACAGGGGATGTGTGACACTAAAGGCCTTTACACACAGGGGATGTGTGACAACACTAAGGCCTTTACACACAGGGGATGTGTGACAGCACTAAAGGCCTTTACACACAGGGGATGTGTGACAGCACTAAAGGCCTTTACACACAGGGGATGTGTGACAACACTAAAGGCCTTTACACACAGGGGATGTGTGACAGCACTAAAGGCCTTTACACACAGGGGATGTGTGGCAGGTGGAGACCACTAAAGGCCTTTACACACAGGGGATGTGTGACACTAAAGGCCTTTACACACAGGACACTAAAGGCCTTTACACACAGGACACTAAAGGCCTTTACACACAGGACACTAAAGGCCTTTACACACAGGACACTAAAGGCCTTTACACACAGGGGATGTGTGACACTAAAGGCCTTTACACACAGGGGATGTGTGACAGCACTAAAGGCCTTTACACACAGGGGATGTGTGACAGCACTAAAGGCCTTTACACACAGGGGATGTGTAACAGCACTAAAGGCCTTTACACACAGGGGATGTGTGACAACACTAAAAGCCTTTACACACAGGGGATGTGTGACAACACTAAGGCCTTTACACACAGGACACTAAAGGCCTTTACACACAGGGGATGTGTGGCAGCACTAAGGCCTTTACACACAGGGGATGTGTGACACTAAAGGCCTTTACACACAGGGGATGTGTGACAGCACTAAAGGCCTTTACACACAGGGGATGTGTAACAGCACTAAAGGCCTTTACACACAGGGGATGTGTGACAACACTAAAGGCCTTTACACACAGGGGATGTGTGACAACACTAAGGCCTTTACACACAGGACACTAAAGGCCTTTACACACAGGGGATGTGTGGCAGCACTAAGGCCTTTACACACAGGGGATGTGTGACACTAAAGGCCTTTACACACAGGACACTAAAGGCCTTTACACACAGGACACTAAAGGCCTTTACACACAGGGGATGTGTGACACTAAAGGAATTTACACACATGGGAATGTGTGACCACTAAAGGCCTTTACACACAGGGGATGTGTGACAACACTAAAGGCCTTTACACACAGGGGATGTGTGACAGCACTAAAGGCCTTTACACACAGGGGATGTGTGACCACTAAAGGCCTTTACACACAGGGGATGTGTGACAACACTAAGGCCTTTACACACAGGGGATGTGTGACAGCACTAAAGGCCTTTACACACAGGGGATGTGTGACAGCACTAAAGGCCTTTACACACAGGGGATGTGTGACAGCACTAAAGGCCTTTACACACAGGGGATGTGTGACAGCACTAAAGGCCTTTACACACAGGGGATGTGTGACAACACTAAAGGCCTTTACACACAGGGGATGTGTGAGAACACTAAAGGCCTTTACACACAGGGGATGTGTGTCAACACTAAGGCCTTTACACACAGGGGATGTGTGACAACACTAAAGGCCTTTACACACAGGGGATGTGTGACAACACTAAAGGCCTTTACACACAGGGGATGTGTGACACTAAAGGCCTTTACACACAGGACACTAAAGGCCTTTACACACAGGACACTAAAGGCCTTAACACACAGGACACTAAAGGCCTTTACACACAGGACACTAAAGGCCTTTACACACAGGGGATGTGTGACCACTAAAGGCCTTTACACACAGGGGATGTGTGACACTAAAGGCCTTTACACACAGGGGATGTGTGACAGCACTAAAGGCCTTTACACACAGGGGATGTGTGACAGCACTAAAGGCCTTTACACACAGGGGATGTGTGACACTAAAGGCCTTCACACACAGGGGATGTGTGACACTAAAGACCTTTACACACAGGGGATGTGTGACAACACTAAAGGCCTTTACACACAGGGGATGTGTGACACTAAAGGCCTTTACACACAGGGGATGTGTGACAACACTAAGGCCTTTACACACAGGGGATGTGTGACAGCACTAAAGGCCTTTACACACAGGGGATGTGTGACAACACTAAAGGCCTTTACACACAGGGGATGTGTGACACTAAAGGCCTTTACACACAGGGGATGTGTGACAACACTAAAGGCCTTTACACACAGGGGATGTGTGACAACACTAAAGGCCTTTACACACAGGGGATGTGTGACAACACTAAAGGCCTTTACACACAGGGGATGTGTGACAGCACTAAAGGCCTTTACACACAGGGGATGTGTGACAGCACTAAAGGCCTTTACACACAGGGGATGTGTGGCAGGTGGAGACCACTAAAGGCCTTTACACACAGGGGATGTGTGACAACACTAAAGGCCTTTACACACAGGGGATGTGTGACACTAAAGGCCTTTACACACAGGGGATGTGTGTCAACACTAAGGCCTTTACACACAGGGGATGTGTGACAGCACTAAAGGCCTTTACCCACAGGGGATGTGTGACAGCACTAAAGGCCTTTACACACAGGGGATGTGTGACAACACTAAAGGCCTTTACACACAGGGGATGTGTGACAACACTAAAGGCCTTTACACACAGGGGATGTGTGACAGCACTAAAGGCCTTTACACACAGGGGATGTGTGACAACACTAAGGCCTTTACACACAGGGGATGTGTGACAGCACTAAAGGCCTTTACACACAGGGGATGTGTGACACTAAAGGCCTTTACACACAGGGGATGTGTGACAACACTAAGGCCTTTACACACATGGGATGTGTGACAACACTAAGGCCTTTACACACAGGGGATGTGTGACAACACTAAGGCCTTTACACACAGGGGATGTGTGACAGCACTAAAGGCCTTTACACACAGGGGATGTGTGACAGCACTAAAGGCCTTTACACACAGGGGATGTGTGACAACACTAAGGCCTTTACACACAGGGGATGTGTGACAGCACTAAAGGCCTTTACACACAGGGGATGTGTGACAGCACTAAAGGCCTTTACACACAGGGGATGTGTGACAGCACTAAAGGCCTTTACACACAGGGGATGTGTGACAGCACTAAAGGCCTTTACACACAGGGGATGTGTGACAACACTAAAGGCCTTTACACACAGGGGATGTGTGACAGGTGGAGACCACTAAAGGCCTTTACACATAGGGGATGTGTGACAAATAAACAATATGAAATAGACAATAGTCACCAGCAAATACTTCACATCAAAACTATTCATATAGTTGATTACGTCTCTTTTATACAGGTTGGTTTATTTCTCAAAGAGCAGAAGCTCATAAAACTCAACCGTAACACTTGCTACTGTACGCATCTATAATGCATTATACTCTGCTTATAACTGTGTATAGGTTTTAATGATGCTTTATAGTTTATAACAATAATACACATTGTAAAGCAATATATAACGACTTGACAATGAAATGTCTAATAATACTTAATTATAACATTACATGAACTCTTACATAATTGTTACATAATCATTATATAATTTCTGGACACTTACAGATCTTGTTTTTTTGATCAGTCTGGCAATGAATGCTAGCCTATAGTTCCCTGGATGATGAACTCTTCATCTCTATTCTGAGTCTAGTACCACTCTCAGCGTAAACTTTATGTTTAGCCCTACTAGCTACAAGGGTCTACAGATGTCAATTGGTTGTGGGCCCCTGGAACTGGTGTTGGGCTCCCATTGGTGTTGTAGCTCTGCTAACTATATGAGGTTTCTATTAGTGTAGCGCTGCCCCACCCTGTTTCGTAATTGGCCAGTGATGTTAGACATTTCATACATTTTGATCCACTTGTTATCTAACAAAAGCACCAAGCCATTGACCAAAAAGGAAGTGTGTCTAGTGTCGGCTTTTAATCTTGTCCTGCTAAACATGGAATGTATTGGAATGCAACCAGAATGATTTGCTGAAGAGTGAATCAGAATCTGTGTACCCATAATGACATGATGTCCCTTTTTCTGTTGATTTGTATATTGTGGTTTGTGCACTAGTACAATTTGGCTGCTGCATTTAGGTTTTTATTGTCTCCACCAGGCCGAAGTCATGGTGAAAGTATGTTTTGCAGTGTGTGTGTGTGTGTGTGTGTGTGTGTGTGTGTGTGTGTGTGTGTGTGTGTATGTGTGTTTGTGTGTGTTGCAATAAAAAAAAAATGTATTTGATCTTTAGGTGTTTTGTGACCAATTATCATATTCCTTTTCAAAGATACACGCCCCAGACACAGACGCACGCACGCACGCACGCACGCACACGCACACGCGCACGCACACACACACACACACACACACACACACACACACTTTTGAATGTACCTGAGGAGCAGTCGGTCTGTATTCTGTCCATAGTACCTAGGCTATGCTCCCCTTCATTCAGCCATCTGGTTTCAGTTGGACCCATCTGGAGCTGTCTCCAGCCCAGGCATCTCAGGAATACATTTTGGAGTGGTGCCCACATCCGTTCACACAGACAAGTGCTTTCAATTACTCAACTTTAAATGTCTCAAAAAACCCAAAGTGATTTGGCTTTTTTTAGGCAGCAGCCTAAACACCACTTTTAAAAGAGCTGATTCAAAGACAAGAGATTACGACCAACCCAGATGACATAATGACTTACACCTTGATGGCTGGAGATAATATGTCATCACTTCGCTTGACAAGTGAAAGTCAAAGCCCAAACATAGGTCTTACACTCAATGCTGTGGGCAGATAAAAATGCATATTTGTCTGCTAATTTAAATAAACTAGATGTGCTACCAATATCCTCTCAGCCACTAAGGCGAAATTAGCTGAGAAGTAAGGGCCATGCAAGGAGTTTAGCTCATATCATGACTGACATGTTTTCACAGGACCGTTCCATAAGATCCCACAACAGAAAGAATGATAGAGCTATAGAAGCATATAGGTTTATATTGTGGGGGAAACCAGATGAATTTTCAATTTACACGATATGATTTTTTGTTTTCCATAATGCCATGTTTATATGCACTTATATCAAACATCACTACCTAATCTAATTCAAATCTAAATCTTGTCAATGGTTGGCACGTTTTATGAAAAATACATACAGTATGTACTATATACAATACGTGTAACTCAATAATCACTAAAATAAGCATTTTAGATTGCAGATACTTTTGGTTCTTCCTGTGATGATTCATTGCCTTGTATTAGATATTTCCCCCAAAAGAAGCTTCTTTTTTTTGGTAACATTTCTGCTTACTAGGCATCACACAGTGAGAGGAGACAGGATGGATTAGAGGGGAAGAGGAGGGAGGAAGAGGGGAGGGGAGGGGAGGAGAGGAGGGGGGAAGACATGCAACAAAGGACAAAAGCTGGATTTGAATCCACAACACTGTGAGTACAACAGTACACGGTATGCAGCTTAGTCAGCCGAGGCTCCCAGATGACCCTGAAATTGGATTCACTTTGATAGAACATTCTCTATTTTTTTGGATAGATGGGTATATTTTCCCCCAGGGGAAGCTGGGGACTTTATTAGCACCTCTGTGTGAGTTCATGAATAGTCCATAGCTGATATTGCCTCTCCAGAGTATCAGTCACCCCCACTTGTTTTAATTTAAAAAGCTTGAGTCTAAAAGTTATACAGTAGTAGTACATTGTGGCCACAGAAAATGGGGTGACATGGTTCATGGTAATATTTCACTGTCTTTTCAAGAAGTAATTGAAAATGTGTGCTGCTGCTTAGTCAATATGACTCACCATAACACGAGGTTGTGTGTGTGTGTGTGTGTGTGTGTGTGTGTGTGTGTGTGTGTGTGTGTGTGAGCGCATGCGTGTGTTGATCACACACAATGTTCTTTTTCCAGTGTAATGAATTCTGCTGTGTCAGACTGATGCCTGCCACCTGAATCTATTTTAGGATGCGACCAATAACCCCTCACATTTTAATGACTTCTGTGACTAAACAAGTGCAGCTCTTCTCCAGGTTGCCCGTGGGCATGTACCCATGCTGCCACAGTATTTCATGTGCATGTGTGATAAGGGTTATACAGGCAGTGTCAGCCAGCTAATCCAAAATAAATATTGCCCCCTTTTCCCCCATTTGCATGCTAATACCATTATTGATGTAATCTGTTTTGTGCTGTGCACAGTAGTAGGCCTCATAGAACAGGGGTTCTCAACCTGTGGGTCGGAACCCCCAGGGGGTTCCCCATACGCTTTTAATTAAAAAAATGTACAAGCTCACAACATCTCGCAGCTTGTAGTTTGGCTATTTTCACAATATTCAAAGTCAAATAAAATGATTGGGGGATATGATTAGTTCAGGGGTCCCCAGTTCAAATATGAATATTTCAAATGATTAAATTATTTTGGGGGGTCGCGGTCAGAAAAGGTTGAGAACCACTGTCATAGGAGACCTCCAACGTACAGTATACTGTATCATTTATCATTTTTGCAGCACCATTACCGTAGCAACCTCTGGTTAAATGCTGTAAAGTAGTTAGTGTATTACAATGCACAGTAGGGAGAGGGGGGGTCAAATGCTGATGACGAGTGAATGATTTCAAATGATTTACAGTTATCTCCTACAGCATAACAAGTTGAGGTTTCAGACTTTATTGTCCCAAATGAGAAATTCTGTTTCCAGCTAGACATTAAACACTGCATGCTAACAATTAATAACATATAGAAATACTGTATACTAAACAATGAACAATGGAAAGGGAAGAAAATAAACAGTCCAGCAAGTGGGGGCATGGGTAACTAGGGAGACTTTTATGATGGCTCTACAGCTGTATAGTATCAGTATACTCGGATGTTGAAAGTTTGGAAACGTTTCTGGCTGCATCCCTCTCTTTTATGGTTGAGATGATATTCGATTATGAAACATTACATTATGGAATGCACTAGTTCAGAGCATGATTTCCAAGAAGCCATGCATAGAGCAATTCCCTCAAACGGGTTTACATGATGTATTTTATGACATCTGGAAAGACACAATGAAGAGCTATCAAAAGGCAGTTAAAAAAGCAAGTATATCCGTCTTCTATAATTATATTTTAGAAACCCCACAATTGTGTTCAAGGTAATAGATTTGGACATCACCCAAAGCCCCCCGCCACCACCCTAATTTACTGATGCCTCTCAAAAGATGTGTGAGATGTTTTTTTAAAGGCAACAATTCACCCTGACCCTACCCAGATACTGTAGTGGCATTTTAAGCTGTTTTACTGGGGGTGCATAGTTTACACTAGTCATTGGTTAGACATGGGTTAAGGTTAGGTTTAGGTGTGCTGCCCCGTGGGAGGTTAGGGAACTCAATATAGTTTGACACTATCTTTTTTAAATTATTAATAGCTCCTTAGCAACAAACATGTTTACATCTATATTTAAAATCATCTCCAGAATTAAGCCCATGCTCTCTCTCATTCTGGTAAAAGTCATTCATGCTCTCATTTTCTCAACACTTGACTACTGTAACCCCCTCCTTTCTGGCATAAAGCAAAAGTCACTCTCTCAACTCCAACTACTTCAGAATGCATGAGCTACGCTACTGTGTTAACAGGTGACCATCTTGGATTCTCTCCATTAGCTCCCTGTTTGACTCAAGACACACTCCATATATGGCCAGTACAGAATTCATTCCATATGTTTATCTGACCCCCCATGCCAAAGTGCCGTCCACTCCCAAACCTGTAGGCAGTGCCGTCGCTACGTATACGCGCAATACGCACTGCGAGTAGGGCAACACGCCGAGGGGGGCAACAAAATGTGCCAAAAACTGCCAAGTCGACCGACATAATAACAATTTTCTCCGCGGGGGGGGGGGGGGGGGGGGGGGGGGGCAGCACAAATATCCTACGAGGGCAACCAAAACCAAATGGTCAGCTACGCCCCTGCCAATAGACCAATTAATTGTTTACAAACATTGGGACTGGGCGCACGGGTGACTGTTTCATGTAATCAATTCCCAACAGATCTCCAAACCTGTTGTTTTGGGGAGCGCTGGTTTCAGTCCATTCAATCTCTCTTGTGTGTTGGCTAGTGAGATGCACCCTAGGATACATTTATACTTCAAACAGTGTTGCGCGCAGAGAACAGCTGATATACAAGCTCACATCGCATCGCGGATGTGACTGTTGTGAGTGTAGAGGTCTGCGTGCGCGACACCATCGCGGGACGAAGCATAAATTATACTTGATGGGTTGCAGGTGCGCGTGCAGTCGTGCACAAACAGGCTCTTCATGAGCGCACCTCCCGTTCAAATGACAGCGACTGGAGGTGTGGTTTTGAGGACAACTGTTTTGAATTGCTATTATTGTTCAAACACAACAGAAACCAATGGATTATATATTTCAAGGGTGAGAGATCACAATACAAATCCTAATCCATTCTTCCTCCACACTGGGATAAAAACAGCATCTGAAAGTTTGATGGTGCATTTTTTACACGTGAGTGCAGTTAGAACTTTTCCATTGCATCTTATGAGAGGTGGTGATCTTCTGCTGCCGTTGTGCGCACCTCCCCTGAAAGCCGGATGCACCACGCTGGTGGTGGGCAGGTACTTTACTGTGAACACCTTTTATTATTATTATTTACATTTAGCCTACTTTCTTCGACTTCTTCTTTCGTCTGCCAGGAAATCTGTCCTCCTATGCATAGATTTTTGAATTATCTAAAAAGATTAGCCCACAGAGCATGTTTTACTGTACGACTCTCCATGAAAATAAATTGATCTGATTATCTATAAATCTATCTAATTGATTTAGTTATTGTAGATGTAGAGTTGTACATTTGAATTTGAATTCTATCTTCATGTAACCTAGTGCAGTGGAGCAAGTCTTGAAGCCATCTCCTGTATGGTTTCTCACATGGCAGATAAATGAGGTAATGGTATAGCAGCTATACCATTACCTCATTTATCTGCCATGTGATTCAGATTTGGGCATAATTACACCATTGCTTCAGTTTCAGTTCATTTGACAACCTTCTTTCAACTTTGGGCACATGTAGGGCAGGCTGACCCAAAGTTGAAACAGTTGCCAGGGGGACATCTTTGGGCCTGGGGTCCGAGAAGAGTATTTTACCCTTTACTGGAGGTCCTAGGCCCTAAAATGACCCCATGAGGAAGCGTTGACCTTTACTGAATTGCTTCAGTTTCAGGTAATTTGACCACCTAACTTCAGATTACCCAGTACCCAAGGTTGAAGCCCTTCAACTTTGGGCAGATCTACAAGCTCGTAGCGTGGCACAGAGTGCCACGCTACGAGCTTGTAGATCTGCTATTTTTCAGTGGGGTACATTTAATCACTGGTCCTGGGTCAATCCAAGGGCCTACCACTCCACTCTCTTGATATGTTGTTCCCCAACTCTTGGAGAGTATTTAGGCCTTTTACTGGAGGTCCCAGCCCCTAAAATGACCCAAGGAGGAAGTGTTGACCTTTACTGAATTGCTACAGTTTGAGTTCAGTTGAGCACCTAAATTCAGATTTGGGCACCGTAGCATGTGGTTTTTAAGTGGTGGGCCTCAGGTCCTCCTAGGGGCTAGAACAGGGGTGCCCACACATTTATGACGTGAGATCTACTTTCAAAATGACCAGCTCAACAAGATCTACCCACTGAAAAAACAAGTGTACCATTGCTGAAAATAGTTTCAATATATAATGTACCTGGGGGGGGGGGGGGTTTGGAATAGGGAGAAAATATGACAGGCAGTTTGCTGTCAAAATATGTCCTCCCCGTATTTAACTTAAACGCCCAATGCATTCTCAATGGCAATAGCACAAACTTTGGCATGCTACTAGTCCTACATACTTACACCTAAACCCCATTCAAACCTATTTAGGTTCATCTTACGGTGGACATGTTTGCCTGAAATGGAATCTTTGAAATGTTTCATAGTTTTAGAAATATAGTGCTTTCAAATTTGATACATTTATAATGGGGCTCAATGGCACGTAAAAAATCACTTTCACCTAGAAACTCCATTCACACATTTTATAATTCAGCTTACTGTAAAGACAAATGCTGGAACATTTTACTTTGAAATGATTTGTAGTTTCTGAGTTATTTAACTTAAACGCCCAATGCATTCTCAATGGCAATAGCACAAACTTTGGCATGCTACTAGTCCTACAATGTAGGACTTTCCCTGGACCTTAGGGAAAGGCCTACATACTCTCTCCAAGAGTTGGGAAAGAACATATCAAGAGAGTGGAGTGGTAGGCCCTTGGATTGACCAGTGGATGCAATGTACCCCACTTTGAGGTGTCACGTCTTAGGCCTAGATTTAGGGTAGGATTGAACCAGTCGCACTGTAGCCATACAAAGGCCTAGGGTTCCCAGATTGTAAAATGTTGTTCCTCCATCTTGGGAGAGTATGTAGGCCTTTCACTGGACCTCCTAGCCACTAAGATGACCACAGGCCCACCACTTAAAGACCACATGTTAGGGTGCCCAAATCTGAAGTTAGGTGGTCAAATTACCTGAAACTGAAGCAATTAAGTAAAGGTCAACGCTTCCTCATGGGGTCATTTTAGGACCTAGGACCTCCAGTAAAGGGTAAAATACTCTTCTCCTTTGTGGGAACAACATATCCAATGATGAGGACCCCAGGCCCAAAGATGTCCCCCTGGCAACTGTTTCAACTTTGGGTCAGCCTACATGTAAAAGTGCCCAAAGTTGAAAGAAGGTTGTCAAATGAACTGGAACTGAAACAATGGTGTAATTATGCCCAAATCTGAAGTTAGGTGGTCAAATGAACTGAAACTGAAGCAATTCAGTAAAGGTCAACGCTTCCTAATGGGGTCATTTTAGGGCCTAGGACCTCCAGTAAAGGGTAAAATACTCTTTGTGGTTGTGGGAACAACATATCCAACGATGAGGACCCCATGCCCAAAGATGTTAGCCTGGTTAATAAACCAGACCGAATCAGCCGTTGGCAAAAAAAAGTTGCCTACCAGCGGATTACGGTCTGGCGAGGCTCAGTAGCACGCCTCTTTCCTACAGCAGAGAACAGGTCGGACCAATCGGGACACGGTATGCAATATGGGCGGGCTTTGGTACAGTGACGTTCAATGCTTGAGACTTTTGACTGACAGTAGCTCTGACCAATTGCGTCAAAGAGAAAATGTTCCCCGGGAAATGAAATCCAAGTGGAGCCAGCCCAGACTGATATACCGCGACAGTGTTGTGTGATATTAGTCTGGCTTATTAGCCAGGCTACAAAGATGTCCCCCTTGCAACTGTTTCAACTTTGGGTCAGCCTACATGTAAAAGTGCCCAAAGTTGAAGGGCAGAGCTTCAACTTCAGCTACCCAGTACCCAAGGTTGAAGCCCTTCAACTTTGGGCAGATCTACAAGCTCGTAGTGCGGCACCGAGTGCCACGCTACGAGCTTGTAGATCTGCTATTTTTCAGTGGGGTACATTTAATCACAGGTCCTGGGTCAATCCAAGGGCCTACCACTCCACTCTCTTGATATGTTGTTCCCCAACTCTTGGAGAGTATTTAGGCCTTTTACTGGAGGTCCCAGCCCCTAAAATGACCCCAGGAGAAAGTGTTGGCCTTTACTGAATTGCTTCAGTTTGAGTTCATTTGAGCACCTAAATTCAGATTTGGGCACCGTAGCATGTGGTTTTTAAGTGGTGGGCCTCGGGTCATACTAGGAGCTAGAACAGGGGTGCCCACACATTTATGACGTGAGATCTACTTTCAAAATGACCAGCTCAACAAGATCTACCCACTGAAAAAATAAGTGTACCATTGCTGAAAATAGTTTAAATATATAATGTACCTGGGGGGGCTTTGGAATAGGGAGAAAATATGACAGGCAGTTTGCTGTCATATTTCCTCCCCGTATTTAACTTAAACGCCCAATGCATTCTCAATGGCAATAGCACAAACTTTGGCATGCTACTACTAGTCCTACATACTTACACCTATAGAAACCCCATTCAAACCTATTTAGGTTCATCTTACAGTGGGCAACCAGACTATTGTAATTGTAACACTTTATTTTACTAGAGTAAGACAAAGTTTGTCCCACTACTAGTCCCACAGTTTTGAATGTACGCACTTGAGCCATATGTCAAATTGACCGTAAAAATCGGGAATCGTGTGCTTGCTCATTGCTAAGAGAAATATTGTATAGTTTAATTGATATTAATTTATTAGTGAATTAAATTTCCCCATTGACATGAATGGGAAAATGCGAAAAATCACGTTCAAGTATTTTTTCCTCGGAGACCGTAAGGGCTATAGTTACAAAACTTGGAGGGATAATTCGTAATACTTACTAAAATTAATTAACTTATAATAACGAAATGTCCGATCCATCCCAAATTTGAATCACATGTCGCGGGTGGTTAAATCAACCAAGTACCAAAAGCAATTCCATTTTCATCCATAGGGGGCGCCGCAAATGTGAGAAATGTAACCGTTTGTCGCAAAAACATGATTTTTGTGGGATAAATCCCCTCCGAATTACTTACGCATGATCGCAGGGGTGACGCGACATTGTAATTGGCTGGCAATATCAGTGGGAGGGGCATATGTAAGCCACTGCGGCAACCACACTTTGCAATTTTTTAAAATTGCGACCTTTCTAGTTCAGCTTACTGTGGTTCAGCTTACTGTGGAGACACATGCTGGAACTTTTTACTTTGAAATGATTTGTAGTTTCTGAGTTATTTAACTTAAACGCCCAATGCATTCTCAATGGCAACAGCACAAACTTTGGCATGCTACTAGTCCTACAATGTAGGACTTTCCCTGGACCTTCTAGCGGCTAGATCATGTTGAGCTATACTATAGCTCAACATGATAATAAAATGCCATTGCTTGAAAAGGGTGTGAGTTCAAGACCCAGGTCATTCAGAATGAATAACTTATACTGTACCTACTCAGGCATTGTGCTGAGTGGATTACAAACACATGGCTTCAAGGTTTAATTCTAAGGTTTTGATCCAGACCCTTCATTATTTCTCATTTGTCTTCCTCCTCTTCCCCTTTCTTCTTTTGCCTCCTCTAAATGTGTGAGTTGGGGACTCATTGAAGCAGTGATATATATATATATTGTAATTTTGTATACTTTTTGATATTATGTTACTGTATTACTCTGTGAGTATCCTGCTTTTGCTGTCTGTTTTGATTGATTGAAATATTTATTAACAGTTTGCAGAATTACAGTACATTTCCAGCACAAACTCAATACAAAGACTGTTAACTGTGAGTGGACGACCCAATTAAGCATTACACTTGTTTACAAGAGGGGGGGGGGGGATTTTTACGGGGGCCAGTTTCGAATTGCAGCCATCCGTAGGTGCCCTTTGAGAGCGGTTTTGAAGGAGTCAAGGGATTCGCATGTCTTAATGACTGTTGGTAGGGCGTTCCACATTTTGGTGGAATAGGAGCGAAAATAATTTAGTCCCTTGTTTGTGCCGAATCTGGGTTGTACATGGTTCGTTGCACTCCCTCTGGTGTTGTGGGTGTGGACTTCGTTAACATTAAGGAAGTATCTAGACAGGTACATGGGTATCTTGGTGGAGTATCGAATCTTGTGGACCAGACCCATTGCAAGATGCTGTACTCTGTCGTCGACCCTAAGCCATTCCAGTCTGTCAAAGTGGGCAGGGGTGAGGTGGGTACGGGGGGTGAGGCCAAGTAGGAGCCTGACCAGTTTGTTTTGGGAAGTCTGGAGCCTAGTTTTAAGGGCCTTTGAGGTGCTGTGGTACCAGGAGGTGCATGCATAGTCAAAGAAGCCTTGTACGAGGGCTCCTGTTAAGGTCTTCAAGGTGTTTTTGTTGACCAGTGAGGATATCCTGTAAAGGAATCTTGTTCTTTGGTTGACTTTTTTGATTACGTTGGTGGCCATTTTATCACCGGAAAGATTAGCCTCCAGGATGGAACCTAGGTAATTTCATCCTTAAGTGTGATAACATTGTCACCCACTCTAACCAAGAAGCCATTTGCCTTGCTGAGATTACTATTAGATCTAAAGAGAATGGATTCAGTTTTTCCCAGGTGTAAAGATAGTTTGTTATCAGCGAGCCAGGTGCAGATTCTACCGAGTTCAGGGCATTTTCAACCTGCAGTTTGTTCCTGTCCGAGACCAGCAGTGCCGAGTGCGTCCGAGCGATTCCCAAGCACAAGTTGAATTTTTAGCGGTGTGATTGGTTGTAGGAAGTAGGAAGCGCTGGGCTGTGTTTTGGACTGCACACAAGTGTTTATGCCTACTAGTACTCTATGACTAGTACTAACCCTATCTCTAACTCTAACCTAAACATAACCGCAAGCAGGGGAGCAACGCATCCCTCACCAACCTTAATCCAATCTTTTTAATGCACCCCTCACCAACCATAATCCAAAAACTATTAACGTACCCCTCACCAACCTTAATCCAAAAACTATTAATGTACCCCTCACCAACCTTAATCCAAAAACTATTAACGAACCCCTCACCAACCTTAATCCAAAAACTATTAAAAAGTCTGCGGTAGTAAAAGAGGTGGCGGCAGTGGGGCGCGAACGCGTGAAGCATGGTATTACAAGTTGATGTAGTAATCCACTAGGCTAGCGAGGCAGCTGGCAGAATGGGGTTTTGTGTTTGTATTAGAAGGTGAGGTTCCGCCCGCGCGGGCGGCGCTTTCCTTGGCTACTAGTAGTAGGGAGGGGCTTCGCCCCGCCCTACTACGCGTGACCGGCGTGGTACAACGAGCGGTCCTTCCCTGAGAACCTGCTAGGGAATCGCTCGGACGCGTGCCTAGTCATCTGCGAACAGGAACAAGTTGCAGTCACAAGCTGAAGTCAGTTTGAAATCTTGGGGGACCTGTCCCTGTTTGATGGAGAGGTTTACTATGTGGGTGATGATTGGAGCTATAGAGATGGCTGAGTCTCTGAGAAATTTGGAGGGAATATTGTCATGGCCTTGTGGGGTTGGAGGGCACTCAGTTTCTTAAGTACCTCATCAGTTGTTACCATAACTAGTTTAAATGTTATATACTGTACTGTGCGGCTGGGAAATCAAATCTGAGGGAAATGGGTATCAAACCCTGGCAGTGTCATGCTCTGCCCATTTAGTTACAATTGTGTCAGCAGACTTTAGATTTTTTCAATACATTATGTGTATGTATAGTCTTTTCTGCCATAACCAGAACCAACAGAGCCTGGATTCCTGAGAACTGTTGTGGTTTTGATCTCATGACGCTGGGCTGTTTCTCAATGGCTTGGTGGCATTTGCCACATCTATGCATAATCCCTAATCAGGGCTATGCACATAGCACTCCATCATGGGGCCTTCAACATCGCTTAGAGAATGTTAACTCTGTAATTCAATTTGAGCCCAGCTTATGATGGGAACACAAGCCAGATGCGAGGATGTTTATGGGGACGTAGTTTTGTGGGCAACACTGTACACAACCTCTGTCTCTTGCTGCAGCTAGATTTTCCATCCCCTGGACATCACTTTTGTCAAAAACAGCTTATGTAATGTACAGTGATGAAATGGGCCTTGACGGTGGTATGCCTTATGTACATTCATTACAGCACTGCTGCTTTCTGGTCAAGAATCTTTTTCTCTTGCGTGCCGAATGTGGATCTTAAACATTTCAAACGTGTTGCACTCATACTAGTGCATTAATAAATAATAAATAAAATATTGCTAGCAAATTAAATTCAAATAAATCACAGCACTGCTCCTCCCCCGAATAAACTCTTAATTAAGTAGCCTATAGACAGCCTATAGACTAAGACTCAAGTAGCCTATAGACAGCTTATAGACTAAGACTATTAATCACTAATCAATCATTGATTGATTGATTGATTGATTGATTGATTGATTGATTGATTGATTGAAAATGTTATTCACAGTATGTAGAATGGGTACATTTCAAATGAAAGCACAAGTCAATACAAAAACTGCTACGAGGATTAAACCATGAAAAGCACTAAGGTGACATTTACACCAGAAAGCTTTACTGAGATTAAAACGAATCCTGCTGCACATTGTCAGAAAGTGCGCTTCGTTTGGCAGGTGTGAAGCTTCATTCGAATCCTAATGCGCATCAAAGAACCGCATTCTACTCCGCCCAAAAACGGGGGTTTCGCTTCGCTTCCAATCGCACTTGATTTCGATTCAGTGCCGGTGGGAATGCAATCCGTAGCAAATAAAGGAAATTAAGCAAACTATCATGTGGCGGATAAGGAGCTAAACACAGTTGGAGACGGAGAAGGGATATTCATTTTACGCAGTGCAAAGATGTCCCGTTAGGTTACCATGTGACGTGGTCAAATAAGGAGACCGAATTAAGCCCTCATCGAAATATGAGGACGAGCACATTAATCTATTGCTTAAGGAAACACATAAAAAACACTGCAGTGTACAGAATATTCTGTCTGTCTGTCGTGCGTAAACATGGAGTGATGTCACTGTGTGGGGATCCGAGTGGAGAGTGGAGACTTTCTTCATCTTGTTTAAATATAAATACTTCAAAATTAAAACACATGTTTAGCTCAGCATGATCTATAAACTGTAGGCATAGCTAACATGGCATATGCAAAATAATTGTAGGCTATAGTGATCGGATCATCAATGGGACTCTGGGAGTAGACTATACTATTGCAAACTTCTGATCATTTTTGCGCTCCCGTCTCCGCTGTGCCTCGTTCATGTGCCCAAAAGAACAGTGGCTGGCGCACACACACACACACACACACACACACACACACACACACACACACACACACACACACACACACACACACACACACACACACACACACACACACACACACACACACAGTAAGTCCCCGACGACACACTGCATCCGTTACCCTCACTTTACATCAAAAGTCCTAACTATTACTCGAAGTATATTTTTTAACACCATAGCTTTCACTGTGTATTTTATGAATTGAACACATTGATAAAATTACCTGCTGCGTTTCCTTGCTGCGCTTGACACAGCCAGTGTGAAGGCAAACCGCAGCAAATTAAATAATAAGAATCCCAACTTCTCCGCCCATTCGCATCGAGTCTACCGAAGTATTAGGTGAGAATGTGACCTAAGACTTGTTTACATCAGGGTCCTCCATTTTCAATTCATCAGCAGAACATTTAAAGATATACAAATATACACTTCTACAGTACGAAAAACAGGAACTCATCATATAAGAAAATTAAAAAAGGGAAAAACATGTACAGTATGGGAATAAAGTAGTAGTTTTCTTTTCAGGGACCAGTTTTGGAATTCACCAAAAATCAGCCTTCTGATTGGTTCCTGACTGACTAACCAGCAGGCTCTTTCTGCCTTGTTCCGCCCTGGCTCCACCTTGTTAATGTTGAATTTGCTAAAACATCATTTTTGGAAAAAACTAAAAACCAACATGATGTGCCCAGTCACCATGCTGCACCTGTGATGTTCCATTTTACTGACACCAAGTTTAAAATAACAATTGAATGCACATAATATCAATACGAAGCAACTGAAAAACACGTTATTTCAATGTTAGTGGATGGAAAGATTACCATTTTTGTCCAACCACAAAACGGCAACCAATGGATAAGAAGAGGTGCACAACCACGAGAGGCGGGACTTTGCAAAGGGTGAATTGCAGCCGATGGACATAGGCTTTGTTTATTTTTCACCTTAACAATTCCAATTGTTATAAATGTAGTTGATTTGCTATCACTGATTATTTTGGGTTTAATCCCCCTTATTCTCTCTTGTTTTGGATTGTCCAAAGATAAGAGAGGTGAATGTGTCAGTAATAGAGTTATAAGAACATCCACATCCAATGAATGAGCCACAACCAGCCTGGTGCAGCAACTCAAGGCAGACCCATAACTGCACAACCATGGGTGATCATGTAGAGAGCAATGGGATATTTAATGAACGCACCATGCATCCTCCTCGAAGCGCAGCTTCCATCTCCTGTAGTCTGTAGAACCTCTGCAACTTGGCTGATCACTGTGAGTGAATGCAGATGGGAGAGATGCCCAGCAGTGGAAAACAGGGAATAAACGAGCTTAATGAAAGCATCATGGCAAAGCGAAATGCCAGTCCAAGCCATCAGTGAGAAGGCCCCAGGGTAGGAAGATGGGCCGATGTGCGTGCTGGGGGCTGGAATCTTGCCCAAACGCAGTAGATCTGTTGGCCCCTCTGCGGGATCCTGACGGGCTTCTCACTCACCACACAACCTCCTCCTGGGAGCAGGCAGAAAGCTGATCTGCTAGGTTACACGTTAGGCCCTGCAGGGGTAAAGCACCATATCAAGAAAATTAGACGCTTCGTTTAGAATGGCCAGCGTCCAAGCTCATCTTTTACAGAGTTGAGTCTGTCTTCCAACGAGTGAGAGCACCAGTGTGTGTGTGTGTGTGTGTGTGTGTGTGTGTGTGTGTGTGTGTGTGTGTGTGTGTGTGTGTGTGTGTGTGTGTGTGTGTGTGTGTGTGTGTGTGTGTGTGTGTGTGTGTGTGTGTGTGTGTGTGTGTGTGTGTGTGTGTGTGTGTGCGCATGTATGTGGGTGTGTGCCAGTGCTGGTGTGTGTGGGGGGGGTGTTGGTACATAGAGGCAGATGTTTTTTGTTTTTGTTTTTTCATTCTGAAATATATAGAGCATGTTACTGTAGATCTGACACACACACGCAGGCACGCAGGCACGCACGCACGCACGCACACACACACACACACACACACACACACACACACACACACACACACACACACACACACACTTACCACCTGTCACTCAACATATGGCTTAGGTTTGCCATGAGCTCTTAAGTGAGAGGGTTCAATTGCCAGTCATGTTTCCCAGCTGTCACAAGTTGCGTGTAGTGAGGGTACCATGGCAAACTTTCCCCCCTTCTCACTTCAGTGTTAATTTTTCCAGGCATGGAACATAATTGTGTGGAGTGACATTAATACATGTATTATTGGAGAGAGGAGATTAGGATGTTAACTCTGCTGACACTTAATTGGTTGTTTCGTTGAAGAGCAGCATATGTTGGTTTGTGTGAATGTCTGGGGAACGGACCGTAAATTTCTTGTAAAAACAGACACACACAGATTCCCATAAAGTAGGTATTCCATCAACACCTCAGACAGCTGCACACAGCTCTGACAAACCGCAGATTCATTCAAACTCTCCTCTCTCCCCAGATATAAGCTCAAGCATTTCATGATGCATTCATTTAATATTTGGATGTATGCACATTGCACAATGCAGCATACAGTATGCAACTATATGCATAGAAATGGTACATTTCTATAGCAACTTTATCCAATGTGCTTTACAAGGTGCAAGACACCTAACCTGCTCAACAGGACCAGGTAGGGGTTAAGTGTCTTGCTCAAGGACACTTTCAGGAAGCGCCAGGGATTAAAATCTGGAACCTTCCGATTCCCAAGCGGCCACTCTACTATATCTCCTGAGCCTGCAGAAATTGAAAAACTGCACAGCCTTCGTCTAGCCCATGCATTACTTTCAGTTCAGTGCTCCCCTAAATGTTTTTTTAAGGGTTATATATTTTCCATTTATAATCGTAGATAAAGATCACATCCATTGTAAAAGGATTTCACATCTATTGGCTCAGGTCAAGAGACCTTTAATTCACTATCCATGGCCTAAAGGTTTTCTTTTCCCACTCCTCATCGACTTTCATTCCTGCGACTATAAATACAGTCTATCAATAGGAACCATTATTCCCTCTCCACAGGATGAGAGCATGCTTCATGATGAAGTTATCTTCTCCAAGGCTTTGGTGTACAATGGTGCCTATTCATTACTTGCTGTGTTGTGTCACTTTGACAGATGTCTGTATCCTCAACTTACCATAGCCTCTCATTACCCTTTGTAAGCATTTTATCCGTGTGAAACCGCACCGCCGGGGGGGGGGGGGGGGGGGGGGGGTAACTGCAATCTTAATCTGTAATCGGTATACATAATAAACGTAGATTAATCCAGGGTGTACCCTAAATGTTACCAAGAAATGTACACCCACCCAAACAACCCCGCTGAACCCATCCGTTAATTCATGCAGTGTGATCCTATCGTCTCATTCCATGTTACATAGGTGATGATCAGACTAATGACCTGTCACAGTATACTGTGAATGGACACACCTGTATCTACAGGTATTGAATAAGGGCTGTGGTGTTACCTGAGGTATTGGATTAATCTAACCCACAGCAATGTATGTTTTCAACAAAACGTCTGTATCTCACAGTGTGAAGACACACTCTATGCAAGGAGTACAGTATCTTTGTTACATTGCCAGCGTAGTAGTGTCTTACTGCTTGCTACTGTAGAACAGAGAGGTTTGATCCCTACAGCAGCCAGTTTGTGTCTATATGGAAAGGAACACGTCCTGTGACCTGTCCTTGGGCACAGCACACCCACATTGTACAATAACGGCGATACCTAAGTGCCCTAAAATGTACAGTGAATGTAAAATGGGGCTAATGGTTGCTGCCTTGGCAGTTGTGCATAGCAGCATGGGGCGTTCTCCTCTGGTTCTATTCAATGTCAAGCCCTACTGACAGAAAGGCCATTCACAACTTCCAAATATAGCCCTGTAGCATCGCCATACAGCCGGCAACCTCGGTGCATGTTGCCATGCATTTTCCACTGATCCATCAAGAACAGACCTAAGCTGCACACGCCAGGAAATGCAAACAAGACAGGGCTGGGTCAGAGCCTCCCTTCTTTTGTTGCTGAGGAGGACGGATATTAGAAGTGATTTGCAGTACAGAAAGGAGATAAGGACAATAAATTAAAAGGTGACACAAAAAGAGGGGATACATTTAGGATGGGCAGGCTGATAATAGTTATTTCCCCTGTCATCACTCAGCTCTCTCAGTGCAATTATAATTGAATGTCTTTGACATCCATGGCGGAAGCTGGATAGCATTTTCTAAAGGTGACAATGATGTGTCATTTGTAGCAGCACAGTGCAGCATATCTCTAATAGCTTCTGAGTCAGTTTAAAGGCCAGCTAAGGTTTAAAACCACATAGTAAACACATGGAAACCATTTCTTAACTGGCGGTGAGCACAGGGTGAACCACCAGGTCAGGAACGTTTGTGATGTTTGGACAAAATTTGTATGAGTAATATAATATAATAATATAATATAATATATATTATAATAATATAATATAATACATGAGTAATGTTTTATTTTGGAAAAATGTGCCTCCTGGTGGTACCATAATAGGGCAATGTTAAAAAGGGTGGCATTAATTCAATGTAGTGGAAATGTGCGTGAAAAGTGTGCAAACTTTAGATGACAATCTTAGCCAACCACGATATAATATAAAAAATCACACCCATGTGAAGTGAGGGGCGCTCTTATCATCGTGTATCATCATGACGTGACATGTCGATTTGCTCAGACACATATGAAGTAAATTCTCCATTCATTGTCAATGGGAATTTAATATTTGTGTTAGGACAAAATAGCCGATTTGCTCAGACATATATGACATAAATTGTCCATTCATTGTCAATGGCATTTAATGTTTGTGTTAGGACAAAAATCGACACTATAGCTGAATATAGGAGGAGCTAGCACCCCTCAAAAATCACAAAGATCTGTCTTGATCACATGACTATAAAGATCATGTGTACCGATTTGTGTGATATTTGGATAAAATCTGAAGGACTATTAATCTGCCTAGTGGTGACAGAAGGTACTGCGCCAGTATGCCAGAGCAATTATTCTCTGTTTTCGGGCAGATTCATTTCCGCGTTAACCTCATGGAGAACTTCATTGTAACGATCAGCTATTATTAGTGTTAGCTCACGCTGTTTACCTTTCGCCAGGAAACGTTAACATGTTGGGAGAGATGCGGTACAAAATCACAAGTGACATCCGAACCTTGGATGGAGTTATGAGGCATTGAAAATCCTACTTTGACTGGTATGAAGGTAAATGCGGGACGTGTGCAAAGATCCCGTTGCTGGGGGTGATGGAGGCGTTGCCTAGCAAACGGACCAATGTTAGGGGGCGGTACGAACATGTTCGTAGATGGCAAAAAAATAGTTAAAAAAGGTGTTTCACATACAGTAAGCTGGTCTCCTGGTAGAACTATAAAAGGCAGATTTGAAAAATGCAGGGCAGACATTTTTCCTTGGCCTCTAAGAAGTCAGTGTGCATACAAACTTTTAAGCAGATCGTTGCAGTTACTTATAGGTAAAGACATGACTGGACCTCTTATAGCGCCACCATGAGGCTCATTTAAAAATGCCAAGTGTCTGTCTGTCTGTCTGTCTGTCTGTCTGTCTGTCCCTGTGTATGTCCATTTCAGCACGGACAGCTGCACGTCCGTGCTGAAATGGACATAAACGGGGACAGACCTGGCTATGTGACCTGGGGTGGCACTGTTGGGCGGCACACACACACACACACACACACACACACACACACACACACACACACACACACACACACACACACACACACACACACACACACACACACACACACATTGCCCACTGCAGCAGCAATGAGTACACCCATTTAGTAGTACGTGTGTACTACAGACAGTACAGTACGTATAGTTGCACCGCTCTGTTTTTAAATTATACAGCTGACAATTGACATGATCCTTCTCTTACTGGTTCCCTAAAGTTGCGTGTGCTAAGTTCTGTGTTGCCTATAAGTACAGTATATGAGTAGGAATATTCACAGGGATTTCAGTAAGCCTATTTTGGTTTCACAAAAAAAAGCTCTCTCCATCATTAGATTTAAAATAAAGGAGACCAAGAACACATGCCAGAAGCTTTTTTTATGTGTATTATATATTTATTTTATACATATAAATAGCATCGCTTAGTAGTGTATGAAGTGTATAAAAGCCAAGTAAATGAATGCTGTCTTAACAGCTCTTTTCTTTTTTCTTTTTTAGCACATTCGAGTTTATATGACTATGCAATATAAACCACACAGAACACGCTCGCAGACAGTGACTGCATGGGGCCAACTAAGGAAAACAGGAGGGGTTGTTGGCACTGCAGTTACATTCAATTCCCTTTGACGTTTTAAATTTCGGCCGCCCTCTTGAAGAGCTTTTGAACGCGCTGGGGAAACGTATGATGCATTAATCGCCAACCATAAAGTTCAGGTGCGGGCGGTTTGCTCTAAGTTCAGTCAGTGTTCCCTAACTGCCTTGATCATAGATCTGGGAAGGCTCTGGCTAGTGACCACAGCTGGAAACACACACGCATGCACGCACGCACGCACGCACGCACGCACGCACGCACGCACGCACGCACACAGACACACGCACACAGACACATGCACACAGACAGACAGACACACACACACACACACACAGACAGACAGACAGACAGACAGACAGACAGACAGACACACAGACACACAGACACACAGACACACACACTTTGGTTGATTGATTGATTGAAGAATTTCAATCAATCAATTGTAAGTGTAATTAAGCATTACACTTGTTTCCAACTAGAATTTCGCGGGCCTTCGGCCCGCTCATCCTAGCGCCATGCGATACGCAAATGGGAAGAAGGCAATGGCAAGCCATGATGTTTTCATTTATGCATTTGCTTGGAAAGCGCAAAGTTGCCAAGCTGGCTGAGTGGCCTTGTTTGGATTTGTGTATTTGCGTATGAAAGCGAGCATGGCAAGGCGCAGGAACAGTATACTGTACTGTACTGTGCTGTACTGTAAGTCTTTGTACTGTACTGTACTCATGTGTACTGTACTGTTTTCTGTACTGTTGTTATTAGTGTTGTGTTGTTATTTTGTATTATTATTATTACATGGAGTAATATTCTGATGTACTGTACTGTACTCTGTACTGTTGATATTATAGTTGTTATTAGTGTTGTGTTCTTATTTTTTATTATTATTATTATTATTATTATTACATGGATTAATATTCTGATGTGAGCTTTCTTTCTGTACTGTACTCATGTCTCATGTGTACTGTACTGTTCTCTGTACTGTTGATATTATTGTTATTAGTGTAGTGTTCTTATTTTGTATGATTATTAGCGTTTTGTGGCGTGTGTGTGTGTGTGCGTGCCATTTGAGCTGCATCGCGAGGCGATCCAAAATCCCCCCCCCCCCGCACGCACACACACACACACACACCACACACACACACGTGTCTGCAGTGATACTGCGTTGTACGTAGCTGTTTTGTGTTGCAGCGCGTTGTTGCAGCGCGCACGTGTGCGTGTAGTGTTGGTGTTGTTGTTCTTATCCATATATGCGCCTCGGTTCGTCCCGTTTGTTCCACGGCAGGTGTCGACACAGTCGTTCGCGCAATTTTCGTGTTTGCATTATTGTAACTGTGTATGTAATCGCGGCGCTCTCCATCCAAGTTAAAATCAGTGTGTGCGGTGTGTTGTTGTTGTTCTTCTTCTTCTACTTTTGTTTTCCGGCAGGCTGTACAGTGTGTGTGTGTGTGTGTGGCTGGCAAGCGTGTGTGTGTGTGTGTTTGTGTGTGTGTGTGTGTGTGGCTGTGTGTGTGTGTGGCTGGCAAGCGTTCGTCTTGTTGTTATCCTAATGTGTGTGTGTGTAGTGTGTAACGTCCGGTGGTGCATCCGGATGTAAGATACGTATCATAAAAACTCGTGGGTCACGTGGTGGGCTTTGAGCAAATGGGAGAGGGAATATAGTGTTGCCAGGTCCGCGTATTGTAAGCGAGTGGTAGTGTGTGTAAGTAGCGTGTTGAATGGCATTTTTTCTGTGCTTGTTTTCATAGACGTGGCAACAAATTAGCAACAGTAGCCAATGGGAAAAAAGGATGCAGTGTTGCCAGGTTCGCGAGTTGTAAGCGTGTTGTAGCGTGTTGTAGTGTGTGTGAGTAGCGTGTTGTATGGCATTTGTTCTGGGCTTGTTTGCATAGACCTGGCAGTGTTCCGTGGCCCGTGTGTGAGTGTGTGCGTGCGGGGGTGTCGGTGCTTGTGGCGTTTTTGTGTTTATTATTGATATTGATATTATTTGTGAGTGTGGAAGGCTGCCGGCTTTAGTGGCAGTGCAATGACAATTGTTCCGGGGGTGGTGTTGAGTGTCAGTGTGCTGCGCGACATGAGGAGATAGCCGTGGATCGACGCGGAGGGTAAGTCTGTGACGTCACTGTCGTGTGAGTGTAGCGTGTTGCAGTTTTCCTTGGAGGAGCTGTGTTGGGTCCCCAAGTCGGCTCCGTGGCCGTACCTTGAGTTGGCTGTGTGGCCGTGACCGTCTCTTGTGTTGTCCTTGCGTTGGGTCCCCAAGTCGGCTCAGTGGCCATACCTTGAGTTGGCTGTGTGGCCGCAACCGTCTCTTTGTTGTCCTTGCGTTCGTGTTTGGGGGATTCCGATTTTACAGGGGCCAGTTTCGAATTGCAGCCGTCCGTAGGTGCCCTTTGAGAGCGGTTTTGAAGGAGTCAAGGGATTCGCATGTCTTAATGACAGTTGGTAGGGCGTTCCACATTTTGGTGGCATAGGAGCGAAAAGAATTTAGTCCCTTGTTTGTGCCGAATCTGGGTTGTACATGGTTCGTTGCACTCCCTCTGGTGTTGTGGGTGTGGACTTCGTTAACATTAAGGAAGTATCTAGACAGGTACATGGGTATCTTTTTTTTTTTTTTAAGATATTTTTTTGCGGCTTACGCCTTTTATTGGTTTTTGAAGGGACAGACAGTAGGCTGACAGGAAACGGGAGAGAGATGGGGGAAGACATGCAGTAAAGGCCGTGTCGGGCTCGGGAGTCGAACCCGCGGCACACTGTGACTGGATTACCAGTCGGGTGCCCAGACGGTTACGCCACCGCCTGGGCCAGGTACATGGGTATCTTGGTGGTGTATCGAATCTTGTGGACCAGACCCATTGCAAGATGCTGTACTCTGTCGTCGACCCTAAGCCATTCCAGCCTGTCGAAGTGGGCAGGGGTGAGGTGGGTTCGGGGGGCGAGGTCAAGTAGGAGCCTGACCAGTTTGTTTTGGGAAGTCTGGAGCCTGGTTTTAAGGGCCTTTGAGGTGCTGTGGTACCAGGAGGTGCATGCATAGTCAAAGAAACCCTGTACAAGGGCTCCTGTTAAGGTCTTCAAGGTGTTTTGTTGACCAGTGAGGAGATCCTGTAAAGGAATCTTGTTCTATGGTTGATCTTTTTGATTACGTTGGTGGCCATTTTATCACCAGAAAGATTAGCCTCCAGGATGGAACCTAGGTAGGTAATTTCATCTTTACGTGTGATAACATTGTCACCCACTCTAACCAAGAAGCCATTTGCCTTGCTGAGATTACTATTAGAGCCAAAGAGAATGGATTCAGTTTTTCCCAGGTGTAAAGATAGTTTGTTATCAGCGAGCCAGGTGCAGATTCTACCGAGTTCAGAGCTGAGGGCCTTTTCAACCTGCAGTTTGTTCCTGTCCGAGACTAGCAGTGCCGAGTCATCTGTGAACAGACACACACACAGACAGACACACACACACACACACACACACACACAGACACACACACACACACACACACACACACACACACACACACACACACACACACACACACACACACACACACACACACACACACAGACACACACACACTCACAGACCACACTTGTTGCCCTCTTGTGGGATTGTTGTTTTTCTTTCTAAAGCCTGCATGTCCCAAAGAGGTTAGAGAGAACAGTACAGCTTGACCCCACAGTAAACCTGATGATCTTTAAGTGAACTTTCACTGCATGCAAAGCCTCTGCTAATTATGTAGTTTTGATAGACTACAGCGGCAATATCGATGCATGGGACTCTGTCCTGGTATTTGTTAGCCACTGTGTTTGCATTTCTGTCCACCATGACAGATAACCAGGCTTTGCTTACATGAAAAGCAGAACTGGAGAACGGCTTTGTATAAGTCACACTGTCGACATAGTCCTCAGTGGACCCTTGGGGTCCTCAGGGGGCTGCAATTACTAGATGTAATTGTTTCTGCTGTACGCACGCACGCACGCACGCACGCACGCACGCACGCACGCACGCACGCACGCACGCACGCACGCACACACACACATACACACACACACATCTACACTTTAAGAAGCCACTTTTAGGCCAGTGCAATAGAGCATATACTGTTTGCCTTTTTTAAATCTCTTCCATTCTATAACCCAATACACACACAGGGAGACACAGCGATCAATTGAAAATGCAAACTTTGAACACGCATAGCTCATGAACCGTTTGACCGCCAGCAATAAAACTTCAAAACACATATGCGTCTCCTCACGAGGAACAGACCTTTAGATCACCCACCATTTTTCATTTTATGAAAAACTGTTAAAATATCTCCTCCCGGGGTTGATCAAAATGCACAACATTTTCTACACTTGAACTTTGGACCTATATGGACAAAAATCGGGAGTGAAAAAATTACCCTTTTATGAGCCAATGAATATTGCAGTTTTATGAAAATTCTTCTTCTGCCCCCTAATACATGCATGCAGAGTCACATGTTTATGAAACTTTTCAGTACGGTAGAGGATCATGCCAAATAGCGCTGAAAGCAGTCTCACTCCAATTTCCCAAAGGGGGCGCTATAGCAATCGTCATGCCTCTGGCCAAAAGCCATGGATCTTGTTTACACATGTGCCTTGACTCATACGGAACTCATCTGTCACTTTGACCAGTAAGCTCCGCCCTCAGATTTCCGCCATTTTGAGCAGTTTGAAAAATGCTTAAACCTGATTTTCTGCCGGGATGTTTGAGCAATTTGAACAATTTGCATGACAATCTATGGGCCATTATCTGAAATCCCAGTTGAAGAGAAGTTTGTGAAAATTTGTACAAAAAGCAGCGATAACACGCAGTTTGAACAGACCTAACTCATGCCGTGTCTGTCTGTCTGTCTGTCTGTCTGTCTGTCTGTCTGTCTGTCTGTCTGTCTGTCTGTCTGTCTGTCTGTCTGTCTGTCTAAATAAAAGGGCTTTTTGCTTGTGCTTATCGCTGCTTGCAGATATATATACAGGTATATATATATAAATATATATAAGAAAATTGCACGTTTTGTTGTTTTACAAAGTTATTGCAGAATGCACTGATTTGGGACTTTATGTCTGAATTGTATCAGTGACAAATCCAAAATGAGTTAATTGCACAGGCAGACTCTTCACATAGAGCATGTCTCAAATAAATGTCAGAGCTGAAATGTAATGTTTAGAGAATAGAGACCACAGAATGAACCTTTCAAGCCTTTTTTCTCTGCAAGACATTACACTATAAGCCATATCTCCAAAACTGGTCGGTCAAACTGAACAACCAATATGTCAATTTGAAGCTATGATTCCCTGCTTTCATATGGCATGACAAAACGAAAATGAAAAAAATAATAATAATAATAAAATTCAATGACTTATCCTCGGTCAGAAATGGTCAGAAATGTATGTGAAAGTGTTTAATTCAAATAACATAAGCCTTTCAATCAGCAGCCAGGCAAATTTGTGGTAGAGTTGTTTTAGCTTGGCCTTCTCTTTAGTGGTTGCATCTCTGTTAAATTCATTGAGTAAAGGAGCAAGAAATGTGCACTTCAGTCCTTCGATCCCACAAAAATGTTCTTATTGCACAAGTGAATAGCCCTCTTGAATGCTGAGGCCACTTTACTCAGAATTGAAATAACACTGCTGTTAAAACAGTATATGGTCATAAAGTAAGACACAAACAGTTGTCTTTTTAATTTGAACAATACATGCATTGACTTGATTAGAATTAATGTAGCTTTTGCTTTTGACATCTTAATGGTAAAAACAGTACTGCTGGAATATTTTGCTGGTTTCCTTAACCCTCCATCATTTCACCACTGCACTGCCCAAGTGGGGTGATTTAGTATGAGAAATGATAGCTCAAAGGAAGTTTAATTGAGAACTGCACAATTTTGAGACAGTGGTTTTTATGTGGAAAAGGAGAGGCGTGCTCACAGAAACAGACCCTGGCACTGGCGGTGACTATGTTGGGGGCAAATATTTTCCATTAAGAAATTCATGAGCTTGTAAACAGCTCAGGTCCTGGGAAGCAGTGTCGTGCCTGCGATGATAACCAGCCTGTTTGGGGAGAAATATCACTCATTTTGTTTTCATTGACATACCTGTCTCTGTTTGCATGCATTGCACAGAGAAAATATCCCAGCTCTCTCACAAAAGGCTAACACCAATCCTGTGGAAAACTGTATGGTTATTATGTCCATATTGTATGTTTATGTTGTTAATTTTTTTTTTTTTGCTGTTGTATTTCCTGATTGTGGTTGGAGGGCACATGGGGCATTCATGTTCTATTTCACCCCTCACACCATTATCACTCATTTCATGTGCTGATACACAGCAATTCATGAGCCCAAAATAAGGTTTTAAGTTCAAATAATTAGTCAGATTATTATACATTGGTTCATATAGCCTAAACTGCGTAATCTGTGTCATGTTGCATGCTCATCATGAAACCTGCAAATCAGATGTCATTAGGCAAATCATTATGGTACAAATATTGTAGCTTACTCTACTATTCCATATGCTGTATAATTATATTTTATACAGTATAAACTGCCATGCAATTTACTTTGTAAGACAAAAAAGTAAATTGCATGACAAACAGAAATATGTGAAAATAGAATAGATGCTATTATCTAGCTATCTACTATACTAGGTCAAGAGTGCACAAAAAATTATCTGTGTTTGTTTAAGTGACTATGTCACCCTGACCAATTTCACGTTTTATGAATGCACCTACAGTACAGTATGTTGTATTAAACTTTAATTCTTGTTAGGTTGTTAAGGAGCATTTATTGGCTCAACATGATGCAAACTGCCCTGGCCTGGCTATTTGTTTTCATAGAAGACACTGTGCTCTGTGCAGGAGACAGGCTTATTATTTCTAACACATCGCAGAAATATGAAAATATGACAGTCTGAAATCAGAATTCTTAATTGGTGTATGGGGGGCATATTACACCAGGCACACCTACTTCCAAACACGTCCAAGTGTTAATGTAACGCTTAATGGACCTTTTTATTCTCACACTCCGGACTTTGCTGTACAGCTACCCCTGGCAATATACTTTCATCTCTACTCTAACAAATGGCATGGTACCAGCCTGTTGAACTTCACAGTTCACATCAAACTTTTATTACATGTGTGCCCCCATGTACTGTGTGTTTGCATGTCTTTGAGTCTGTCACAGTCTTCGTAGGAGTTTACGCACACAAATGCATGCATTCGTGTCATTCATTATTCCTGTATTTCTATCAACGTGTATTTTTCACAGTATGGATGAATTTGCGTGTGTGTGTGTGTGTGTGTGTGTGTGTGTGTGTGTGTGTGTGTGTGTGTGTGTGCGTGTGTGCGTGCGTGCGTGCGTGCGTGCGTGCGTGCGTGCGTGCGTGCGTGCGTGCGTGCGTGCGTGCGTGCGTGTGTTGCATGCATGGTTGTACAAACGCGGGCATATCTGTATGTGCACTTGCGTGTGCTGCTGTGCATGCAGGTGCATAAAAGCCCTTTTCTGGTGAAGATGAGTCAGTGCAAAGTCACTTGCCAGCTTTATAGAGGATGTTTGTAAACTTTAAAGGGGCCACCTGTGAGAAGTCATAAAGCTGCCATTGTGCCAAATGTGTGTGAGCTGATTCACATAATTTGCCATGTTCTGCCTACATTTTCCATGTCTTCATCATCGTCCTCAGTTCTTTGAGGTGAAAGTGGTTAGAGTAACTGCTGCATTCTTGCTTTCAACCCCATCCTTTTAATGTACATTTCATAAACTCTACAGACCACTATTGTTTTGTTTCTTATGCATTCCAGGTTTCGTGTTCCAGAAGCACATATAGAACATATACTACCCTGATGAAGGTTTGTTTGATCTGAAATGTGTTGGCCAGACATGCAGCAATAAAGGTTTTTTCTTATTTTCAATGGAACAATGGTTATTTCGTTTTAGATCTCCTGAAGTACTAGTGCTTATTAAGTTATTCTACAAAGCAAAGAAACTCATTCACGGCATTGGTGCAGATTGAAGCAACTGTGTGCCTGGGCCCTTGATGTGACCCCTGGTGTGACTATTGTCACGGCAGACCCCTGAACAGTGTTTGTGCATGCCAAGTTTGGTGCGGATTGGAGCAACAATGCACCTGTGGCACCTGCCCTAGTGCCCTGTGTCCTCGTAGGTGGTGCATCCCCTTCCCCTCCTAGCTGTGCCTTGGATTCGCTACCACAGTATTATTGGGCTGAGCATCAGTTCCTGGTGCCTGACACAATGCCCAGCCAGACTCATCCTTATCTGCCTTGTTATAAGCCACAGGAGGCACACGTAGGCACACCATGGTTCTGACGTGGTCCTCCCACATAAAAGAATGCCATTCATGACATTCTTGAGTAGACGTCATCAAGGGCCTTTTCCTGCTGACTGTACTGTCTACTGTAGCCATCTCCCATCTCAGATTTTCCACACTTCTCACCCCGTAAAAGGGCAAGTAGTGCCCTTCAAACTTTCAGATCCTTTTCCGTTTAGGCAGTCATGGCCACAGATATTTGAAGTCCTCGACTACATCAAGCACCATCCTGCTGGCAGTAGCAATTGTTCTGAATGCCATTACTATTGTTTTCTTGGCATTGAAGCCGACCTTCCTGCACTCAATTTCTACTGCCAGTAGTTCAGGTATCTCGCCAGATGTGTAGGCTTAGTTGATAAAGTCAGCTCTTCCTCATCTACAACCACATACTTTAGAACCTTGGCTGTCACTCCATCCTCCCCACAGCTCTTGCCACACTTAATGGCAGCCTTGGCCCTATGCTGAATGGTCCGTCAGGTCGTGGAAGAATTGTAAAACGGTGCTTTGTTGTCATTGCCAGCGAAGTTGGGGAGTATACTATGCTGACTATGAGGACAGGGATTCCCTGGATGATGCCGTGATGATTCTCTCTGATATGCGTTCAACGCCAATCAGTAAACATTGTGCCTCCCTTCCAACAAAGATCTCGACAACGCCCTTCGCTGCCTGGGATGCTTTCCATGCCGACACTGTGTAGAGATCATAAACCATGCCACCGGTCCTTTTGTCCGGTAGATGACTTGTTAGTACTCTGCCTCAAAGCAAATGTCTTCTAGGTAATGGATAACAGACTCACACCACATGAGACCAGACATGTTTTAGGTTGTGTACAAGCAGCCCCAGCACATCAAGCCCAATCAACTCCTGTTTCCATGTATGTCTGTCGCATCTTCCACCAAAAAAGTAGCGCATGATCACCACTAACGGCAGCATATGTAGTAATGCATATAGTAATACTTGTGAGTGAGCCTTTGCTACAGTGTGATTTACACATCAACAAACAAGTGCCACATCTTGGATCCAAAATGAAAGTACAATGCTTTATGCAGAGCTAAAGTTTCCTCCGGGGAAACTTTTCTCTACTTACAGGGGTGCAGTGGTCTGGGATTCATTTTCTGTACCCATAATCACAATGTGTACCTGAGGTTTTTAATGTAACCTTCTTGGTTATTTGGGTAAATCTCAAGACTTAATGTATATACTTTAGTGTTTCTCATAAACGATATGGGTGTTCTCTGGAAAATACACACTTCATCATTGAGAATAAAGATGATCGGTTAGTCATGGGCAATTTGTAGGTGGGTAAGCACAGAACATGCCCGCAGTGAAAATATTTATGAAACCATATACATCAATTAAATAAATGTTAGAGCGTTAGACTGTGCACACTTTTTCACTGTTTGCATTTAAAACAGTCAGTGGGGTCATTCCACAAAAAGAGAAAATATTTTGGAAAACCATTCTAATGAAAGATTTTCTCTCATTTGGTGTTTTGATGATGGTGGACGAGAACAATGTCTAAAATGTCAGTCCAATGGTGGAGTAGGGGTGGTGGTGGCTCAGGGGTAGAGTGGCTGGATGGGAACCGCAAGGTTGCCAGTGGGGCTGGGCTCCCCCAAAGTTAGTGTCAAAGTGTCCTAGAGCAAGACAACCCCTAATTGCTCCCGATGTGCAGGTTGGTGCCTTGCATTTCCTCTGTCATCGGTGTGTGGATGTGGGTGTGAATGGGTGAATGTAATGCACAATCCATGTAAAGCGCCTTGGATAAAGGCCCTATAGCACCATTTACCATTTGTGGTGTTTTATAATTACTTACTTGTAGATTTGTTTTTGTGTTTTACTTCGGCATATATCCTAATTGTTGATTTTGTGTGTGTAATCTCGGCAGCATTGCAAATGAGGGTGAACCTCAATGCTCTTTTCGAGAATAAAGGTTTCATTCAATCAATCAATCAATCAATCAATCAATAAATAAATCAATCAAGATTTGACAAACGTAACATGCAGACTTGCAGGCGCACTGTTGCTCCAATCAACACCAAACTTAGGTCAGGGAGGTCTGCCATCAGAATAGCTACATCAGGGGCCACGTGTGGATCCCAGATCTACATCTACTAGGACGGGTGCCACAGATGCATCGTTGCTCCAATCATCACCAAACTTGGCACAAATGTAGCCTGGACCTGCATGGTTAACCACAAATGTACAGGTAGCATCACTAGCCTGGAGGCATACCATTTTTGGGTTTATGTAACTTACGTCATGTTGTAGTCCCTGGTTTGTAGTCATCAGGCAGGAAACCACAAACCGGAATGAACTACCGGTACCCAAAATTCCCTGTGATCAAGGGCATCATAATTTTAGGGCCTACCCAATAAAAGCATTGATGCGGCATATGAATCAGACACCGACACGTTTCGTCAAGTAGTTACTGTGAGATGTATAAGAGGTTTGTTTGCCAACCGGGAGTCTGCATGCAAAGTTTCGCACAGATCAGTCCAGTGATGCCCGATACTCAGACAGACGGAAAGACAGACGGAAAGACAGACTAACAGACAAACTGACAGACGCACGGGAGTGAAAACATAACATCCTCGCCCTCAGCCGCTCCGGCCTGGTGGAGATAATTAACAAGAGCATGAAAAGAGAGAACATGTGTAGGCCTGCTTAATCTATAACTGCTGATCAGATTCAGCCAACTCGTCACTAAATCATTTTACATAGCATAAGAAAGATATAGCAATGTCTCCGGTTGTCTTTTTTTTCTTTCTTGCATAGAGTGACTTAAAATGCATATACCGTATATACAGTATATATATCTTCTTTTTTTTAAGATATTTTTTGTGGCTTTCACCTTTTATTTTATAGAGGGATAGGTATACAGTAGGCTGACAGGAAATGGGGGGAGAGAGATGGGGGTTGACACGCAGTAAAGGCCGTCGGGATCGGGAGTCAAACCCGCGGCACACTGCTACGTAGACTGGATTACCAGCCAAGGTGCCCAGACGGCTACGCCAGCCATCCAGGCCTTAAATGCATATTCTATAACAAGGCATATAGCATACATCTGTTTCTTATTAAATACTTTCTAGGTTCTTGCTAGTTTCAAGTCAAAGCAGAGGTACTTTGGATGGTTTTATGAAAAAGGTCTATTTATCCAAGTCGCTAGATACCTGTCGCTGCTAGCAAAGTAAATCGCTACCAAAGCTAGTATAGACAAAGGTCCAATGAATGAAAAACAACAGTGAGTATCCCATTTTAGCCAAGTAGTGCAATAGGTCAAAGTATACATGAGTGCGAAAAGTGAATAAAAAAAAGAAAGCTCTGTGAACACCTGACCTGTCCAACGCACAAAATCATCAACACTAATCATCCCCATCTCGCACAGGAAGCAGCCAAACTTCCTGTTAACTTGACTTCATTTCCCCACTGTTGCTGTTGTGATGTTGTCGCATTGTTTTCCCCTGTGTTTCTTCCTCTACGTACATACTCTCTGTTCACACGCATATTTATACAACCTCCTGAAAGTCTGATTTATGCTTCTGATAGGATATTGAAAGAGCAACATAAACTGTTCAAATGGCCTGCTCACTTGTTTTGAACTGAATAGTCCCTCCCTTTCACACTTCACTTAAGTGAAGTTAAGTGGGTTGCAATGTGTTTAGAAAGCAAAGCAGTTCAATCCTCACTTGCTCATATTTGGGCCCTTCAAGGGCTACTATAGCATCCTGTGGCTCTCTCCTGCCTCCCCAGGACATGCAGCCAGTTGCTTTCAATGCACCAGTTTCTGGAAATACTATCTTCAGGCAGATAACATTAGACATATGATCCCTTGTTTACTCAACACTAACTGGAAACCTAATAGATAGCATACTATGTTCTCTGCATATAGTCATAATGGAATTAGACATTTTGTAGGAAATGTATGAGCTCTGTGTAACAACGCAAGAGATAGACAAATATTGTCTTATGCCATGTTTTCTTTGTAGGTGTACAGATACAGTAGCAAATGTCAGAAAATCAAGAAACAATAAGCTATGGAAGAAAAAACATTGCACACCTTAAACTATCTCAGAGCAGGCATTGTGGATTTGGAATGAATCATTTGAGAGGATTTAAAAAGAAAACAGTAACTGTAACGGGAGGAAAAACAGCATTCAAACTGTCAGGGCCACAGCAATTCAATGTTACTGTATTGAGACAGGAAAGGATATACCGTAGTCATGGGCTTACAGTGATTTATGTTGGTCAAACATGACTTCCAACAAAACTATGATGAGTAATTTGTAAGTGGGAAATATCCTCCATCTTGAGTCAATATGACAATCCCCTCTTAAAGCAAGGTGGAAGTGGTGGAAGGCAACAGTGAATGGTGCTTTCCTCTGGGTTATAAGGGTTTGTCAATCACTGCTCTGTGAACCTGTTGAGTCACGGAGCCTTTGCCAAACATAACTGGACTCAGGCCATGTTAAATCTTGCAACTGTTGTACTTGTGGATCAAAGCTTGGCTGAATCATTGTAGCCCACAGCCTACCTTCTTCTGCATCACCCAAATTGGAATGAAAACGTGTTCTATTTTAAACTAATTAGAAAGCATTACATGACATTAGCTTGAGGTCCTTGCACTACCTGAAAATGTATTTACAGCGTACCCAAGATAAACTTAAAATATCCTTTGTGATAGCCAAGAAACTGAAACTGGCATGTTGCATGGGGAGATATTTGTAGGCCCCTTCCGTATGAATTAAGGTAGTGTGCAGCATTCTCCCTGTGGGGCAGTCCAGATCTACCTGCTTCTCGGGTTCCTATTAGCAGTGCTAATAAAGGCCAGATTGTGGGAAAACTGGTAGTTAATGTGACCTGGCTGTGGCTCGCTGACAGACATTCCCACCAGTGGTGGAGGAGGGGGTGCTCCATTTTCCTATCCACAGGAAAAATGCTATCAACTCCCTTGGTGCCGAGTCTTTACATGCGTTATTTTCCCTTGAGAGAATAGCCTTCTTCTCTGACATCAGCTGTGAGATTCAATGACTACTCTTATAGAGCAAGAACAAGTCTATTCATTGTATTGGGTCTTCAGAAATGAATACAAAAAACTAGCCATATATCCGGATGTTTTATCAGTGAATGAGAAAGGTAGATTATGTAAGAGTAAGACCAAGAGCTTGGCTTTTTGGACATTCAGCACAATTTGGATAAGGCCCACTACACATTGCACCTCTTCAGGGCCTTCTTTTGCCAGCAAGGTATTGTTGCACATGCAGTCCTCACTGAGGTTTCAATCATCTAAAAGCTGTCATGATGTCTGATGTTGATGTTTCAAACATGCAATGATGTATGAAAATAGAACAAATCATGAACCATATGTTATATTTTCAAACATATAAAGTAGATGAATGAGTCAGCTCTGGTTAGCATCAAGTGTTACAGTACATTTTTTAATAGATGTCTATTTTCAATATTGTGACAAGCTTATATTCTGGCTTGGATCAGTGGAACTAACTTTTATACTTTATGTTCCTATTTATTGGTATCACAAAGAAAGCTGTGTCTTCACCATCCACCAACGGTCCCCGGCCCACAGGTTGAGAATCACTCCAATTAACATACACCTTTTTTTTTACCTTAAAGCTCCAGACACAACAGGAGCGTAGGCCAACATGCCTGTCTCCAAGCCTCTCTGTTAATGAAACAAAGCTTGGTCTGCATGAGACCGTTTACTTCAAGCTGCTGCCTAGCGACAGCGTGATGGGCAATTTCTTCTGGCCCTGCTTGGTGCCAGAGCAGCTGGGTAAAGCAGGCCAGGCGCACAGCCGGAGCATCCTGCCCATTATAAAGGAAAGGACTTTGCTGCTCATTATATATGTCGTTGGGAAACCTATAGCCGCCTTTTTATTATTTTAAAAACAGTCAAAGTATCCGATCTACAAGATCACAATGTGTGGCATTGTAACACAGGATGCGACACGTGAGCTTGTAGATCTGCAATTTTCACTACTTTCATGCAAAACTCTCATACAATGTAGTAGGAGGGCATTCATTTACAACAAAACACAAAGGTGATAGCTATTGTTGGATACTGCTGCTCTGACAGATAGACCTTTATTGATCCTGCGAGGGAAATTCAGTTGTCATAGCAGCCAGGACCAGGACAATGTTCTAGAGTATAATCAGCTCAATAAAAGTATGTACAGCACAGTATGTTGTGTTGGGTACAGGTGAACAGAGCAACATAACAGAGAAACATAATACTCTGTTCCCTGAATCATGGTCACCCATGGGTCTAAACATTGACAAATGGGCTAGTTCCACCGTTAATATGCTCAGAGATTTAGATTCTTGTCCAAAAGGACTGAATTTAAGGGAGGTTAATTAGATTAATAAAAAGAAATGGCAACTACAACATGTTATTTCAAAGTCTGTATTTATGAACTTTTATTGCTGTCCATCATTGACAGATGAAATCCTTCTCTCTAAACTGTGATGTTACATGATGCAGATACGCATAGGCTTAGAATTACAAGAGCAGAAATAATTTGGAAACAATAAACAGGGAGACTCGGTATAGCTAGGCTACAGTACATTGTTATGATGAAGAGCTGTATGCTAATGTGAATAATATGTGAGTTCCTTAAACAGGTTACAGGGCACTGTGGTATTACAAGACTCTGTTCAGGGTAATTAGATTTTATAGACCTTCTTTGCTTGAAGACTGGTGTTGGAAAGTGAAGATTCAGGTTCCTGCTGTCCTGTGTGTGTGTGTGTGTGTGTGTGTGTGTGTGTGTGTGTGTGTGTGTGTGTGTGTGTGTGTGTGTGTGTGTGTGTGTCTGTGTCTGTGTCTGCGTGTGTGCGTGTGTGCGTGCGTGTATGTGTAATTGGTGCTGTACAGCATCTGTATGTTGTTGTGAGAGATCAGTGTTAACACTGATCTTCCTGCTTCTCTTTACTAGCAACATGAACCCCATTGCATTGTAACACGATGAGCTAAAAAGGGAGAGGGACTAGTGTAGACCCTTGCGGAACTCCAGTCAACAAAGTATAGGGTTTAAGTGGATCATAAGGGAGGGGCAAATACTAGGCATTGCAATTTGTCGGCTAATTTTTACAATCAGGCCACTTAAAGTTAGTGAATTACTTCTGGCCAGACATACTGTCTTGACACAGAGGCGGATCATTTTACTGAATTATTTTTGGAAGCGGGTTTCATTTAGAGGACTGCAATAAACACAAGTGTGTGGGGCTGCAGACTAGATGGGAGACTTAAAAATGTTCTGAGACATTGTGCACATGGGGATAGCCAGACTAAAACCTCTGCAAGCTACTGATATAAGCAAGAAAAGTAAGGAAAAACATTCAAAGAAAAACCCACAGAAAGAGCCCTCAGGCTACCAGAGAGTTCCCTTTCCATACACTCGCATGCCAATTTATGTCTGTGAATAAAATGTGAAGGGGTTCGCTGGGAACTTTCTGCGGTTCTGTTGTCTTGTGACCAGTACAGACTTTATTGGAAAATGAAGGGATACATTCCCAGAGCACTCTTATCTATCAGACTTATCTATTATATATTGTGCAATAATTTCCCATCTGTCAGTTCTGCACATTATAGTTAATTTAAATAATAATGAAGGCAGAATGATTACATGGTAAATGAGATTGTAAAATCATACAACAGACGTGAAAGACACATTTGCTTGACTGCTGTATATTTGCCCTCCTCCATATGACATGATACGTTTCACTGTGCAGGAACGTTTTTTTAGGGGTTTTTTTGCAATAATTTAATTTTTATACGCATAGGCCTATACAGTTTTCAGGGAGTTCTTCAGGGGAAAATAATGAACATTTGTATTTGGCAGCAATAATGTGTATTAATGTGTCTGCGGTACCTAACAATATTGGTTACTCCAATTTGGTAAATTACATGGCTAGAAATATACAAGGTCTTAATTTGGTTGTCTTTGGCCTCTAGCGAACATGTTTTGGCAGAACAAATTGTAATAGTTTGCTTTATGAACACGTTTTCAGGACACAGTCAATTGCCTTGGGAACAGGGAAGAGCGAGTAACCTCAAGCATTTAGCTTGAGCTTAAACGGAACCTCAGAAACAGGCCAAAGGACAGAGGAAAGACTACCGGCCTACTGTTCATGGGCCAGTAAAACCAGCAGATTTAAATGTAATTCCACAAAAACACTATATCTTCTCTGGGGGGGGTTACGTAAATGTTGCCTTTGTGTGGCCAAACAAACATGCTGACATAGTTAGACATTTACACTGTACAATATTCCATTGACACCCCCCCCCCCCCCCAACACACACACACACACACACACACACACACACACACACACACACACACACACACACACACACACACACACACACACACACACTATAGTCCGCACTCCACAGAAAACCTTACTTTGTAGCCAGCAACTATTTCATACTGGTAGGTGGATGTCTCATTATGCAACAGTTCCCGCTGTCTGTTTTACAAAAGTGCACCATGCACATTGCAAACAGTCTCTCCAGGCCTATACACTGCACCTGACAGCTCCTCCGATCCCAGTGACCCCAGCTGTGAGCAGCCCACCCTTCAGCCTCTGCCTCAGCTTCTCTGCATGCAAACAAGTCTGGGATCTCACCCGGGAGAAGAGGAAGAGGAATGTTTTTACAGGGAAGTTGGGGATTAGAAGGAACCTCGCAGGATTTTCATTCCATCTCTAGCTCCAGTAGCTCCAGTCCAAAAGGAACACCCCCCCCCCCCCCCCCCCCCCCCCCCCCTACTCCCCACTGTGATACTGTGTATCTGAAACTGCGGTTCAGTGTGTGGTGTCATGGCTGAGCCATGTCTACTGCAATGCTCACTATTTCTGAGTCTTCCAGTCCAGTTCATTGTCTCCACCAGGCCGAAGGCAAGGGGAGAGAGTATGTTTTGCACTCCGTCCGTCCGTCCGTCCGTCCGTCCGTCCGTCCGTCTGTCCGTCCGTCCGTCCGTCCGTCCGTCCGTCTGTGACCAGCTAATCTCCGGCACCGTTAACCCGGTCGATGCCAAATTTTGCACACACACTCCCTGGATGCCAACGATGAACCTCTGCCCCAAAATTTCCAGAACGGCCTGTTATAGCGCCACCAGGAGGCCGCTTTGTGCAAAACAGGTTTTTGGACAGTACACCTACAGATTTTGTCCAAACATCACGCAAATTGGTACACAGTCTCTCTAGAGCAAGGGCTTTCAACTGATTATGAACCAGGGACCACCACCCTGACTGAGAATCAACCTGGGGACCACCACCCTGACTGAGAATCAACCTGGGGACCACTACCCTGACTGAGAATTAACCTGGGGACCATTGTTGTGTTGGGAGGGGGGATATGGGCGTGGTGTGGGGGAAATAAATTAACCTTCCATATTAAACTCATGTTGCTGTTCATTGTAACTTACTCTATGAGTAAGTAGACACTTGCGATTGATTATGGGCACATTTCCTTATAATGGTGACTCAACCAGGCAAACCGGTACGGTTTCCCTTGAGATTCTAACTCACCTTTCTGTGGAAGTTCTTGACATCCGACTTCCCAGTAACTGACAACATTGACGCGTCATCGTTTGTCACCAGATCATTTACTGCATTGTTTCTTAACTTGTGGTCAATGCAATAAATCTTCACTTTCCTACATTACTAAATGCATGGTCAGGGACCACATGCAACACCTTCACGGACCACCAGTGGTCCACGGACCACCTGTTGAAAACCCATGCTCTAGAGCCATTCAACGAAACGGGTCTTTCAGATTTCTCGGACTCCATCCTGATTGGCTAAGATTGGCTTCCAAAGTTCGCAGGAGTGCTCAGTTTCAAACAAAATGCTGCAAATCATGAACACATTGTGTGATTTCCGTGAAATTGTGCACGCACATTCCCACTAGGAAGAAATGCCACATGAACATTTTCAACTCAGCCTCATGGTGGCGCTATAACTGGCTGAAAAGTGTTTTTACCTCTAACTGCACGCTCTGTGGATAACTTTGTATGCCAACTCCCTAGAGGCCAAGGAAAAACCTTTTCCTGGAATTTTTCACATCTGCTCTTTATATAGCGCCACCAGGAGGCCGACATATGTAAAACACATTTTCTAATATTACTCCTTCAGATTTTATCCAAATTTCACGCAAATCGGTACACATGCTCTCCATAGTCATGTGATCAAGACGGGTTTGTTTGATTTCTCATAATACACCCTCATTGGCTACGATTGGCTTCTAAACTTTTCAGGAGTAGCCCGCTTTGTATCCGTTTTGTACAAATCGCCACAACTACTCAACGCAGCGTCCGATTGTGGTGAAACTGTGCATGCATATTCCCACTAGGCTTTGGAAGAAATGCCACTTGACCGTTTTCAAATCAGCCTCATGGTGGCGCTACAACAGGCCAAGCCGCGACACACACACACACACACACACACACACACACACACACACACACACACACACACACACACACACACACACAGGTCACCTGGTGGAGACCTGTGCCCAGAAGGGCACTTTTTCTCGTTATTCATGATCTTAAGTCTTTATGATAAATAAGCATGATCCTTCTGAACAATCCGGAACCTATGGGAGTTTGAGGTTATGCAATCTCAGTCAGATCCTTACCCTGAATTTAACCACACAAAATCAATATTTACCCAATGCCAAACAAGTGTTTTTACCTTTTTCCTAAACATAATCTCCAACGAAATGCCCAAACACTGAATTTTGGTCTGAATTGCTTTAGCTTATGTGGGTGCTGAGCAGGTATGATGTGATGCTGATAATTATCTCCAGTTCCTGAGGGATGTGCAAATCCCCTCCTCCCATTCCATGTGCACCCCCCTCGAGTAGGTGAGTGGTACTATCTTCGAATACCTGCTGTGTAATCTACCCCTGAGCGCTGTCCCTCTTATCAAGCAATGCATCATTGTTTTTATGCATAAAAACAATGTAGGTGTGTGGTGTTGAGAGAGAGAGATTCCTTTTCCATGCAGAAGACCCCCAGGGAACTTCCCATATATATCTTTTTTCTGGGAACCCGGATGAGAAGCCGTTGATAACAGCAGTGTGTGGGCGCCAGCCGAGTAGGTGACATTAGAGGCAACTGAGAGGAAGAGGAAGTCAATCAGTGCTGCAGGAGAGAGGGGGACATTATGTGGCAGGGGAGGAAAGTCCAGTGGGAGATAGCAGAAATATACTATATCTCCTGTTGCAGATCATATACAGGGCTGGAAGGTGTGTGTGTGTGTGTGTGTGTGTGTGTGTGTGTGTGTGTGTGTGTGTGTGTGTGTGTGTGTGTGTGTGTGTGTGTGTGTGTGTGTGTGTGTGTGTGTGTGTGTGTGCGTGTGCGTGTGCGTGTGCACGTGTGTGTGTGTGTGCGTGTGCGTGCGCGCAAGGCTTCTTGTGCGGAGTCATCCACAGTCCTGTTTCCTGTGTGTGCCCTTATGTTTGTGTAAAGCCTGATTTGTACTTTGCCATATACATCATTGTATAAATTAACCGCTTTCAATCTGGGATCCCTATTTTGGGCATGCCATAATAAGTACTGCCTTTAAAAAGAAATCTAACATTTAGAAATATTTGTTTTCAAAATGTTCACATTTTTCCAAAAACAAGAGTTTCGTGCTCCCACTCACTGAAAACCAGGTGCCGGTCCGAGGTTAGAATAATAGAAAAGAACGATAAGGTCTGATGACGCTCCAAAACTTAAAATGTTTATTAAATGGTTCCTTTACCCCATGGACGTGACGCTTTGTCAGAGTACCCATTGTACCCATCTGTCTGTGTCCCCTTTGTTCCCATAGGTCAGGATATCTCTGTATCTGTTTGTCTATCTGTGTCCATTGTATGCCCATAGAGGTCTCTGAATCCTCTATCTGTAAACTAGCCTGGCATAAGCACAATGTTTTATTGCACTTGTGTGTCAATCTATCCATGGGTATGGGGTTAAATACAGTGGTCTGGGGACCGCCAGGGGTCCTTGGGGGGGTTCCCATGCTAAATGTGTTAATATATAGCATCAATATCACTTTAAGCCATGCATTGGATCATTTTGAAGCGGTGTGAGCTTGTATATTTTGGACTTGTGGATTTCAGACTTGTAGATTTTGGACATCCGCGGCCAAATACATATTAATTTGGAGAACCACCGGGTTAATGTATGATTCATGGGCACAGCTTTCCGTGTTGCACCTGGTCAGGCCACTATAGTGAGTCAGCAGTGATGCGAGGTTAAGCTGCTTCCTGTCACTCAGCTCAAAGTTGTGTTAACCTTTAAGACAAAAGGCTGTGACGTGTGCGGGCTCCCTCTAATCCTGTGAGGCAAGCCATCTGAATGTCACATATTCTTCATGGTGCCATCACAAAATCCCATTTTATAATGACGTGGTGGAAGTCACTTGGGAAACCTTTCACCAGTTCCGTGAGGGCATTTTTTTTGCCAGTGCAATTATTTCTGCAATTTAACTCTTTGATGGTGCCAAGTTCATTTATCTGAACATTTGGAGACTAGCACAAAGGCTACAATTAGGGACCGCTCACAATTTATTGAAAGGGGTTCTGTGGAGTATAACATTTTAGGCAATTGTGTAATTGAACTTAAATGTATTTACGCTGAATGGAACAAAGGGGTTATATTTGGAATTGGTGGATAAGTAACACATTGAAAGAGACTTTTGTTTCCAATTTTACAACATTATGCTCAGTGTGGCTATTTGAGCAGACGTGTTGCAAGATATCATGCTTTATATGATGCATACGGTAATACAAAACATAATGACGTGACGTTTATAGTGTCACGTCAATTCCACTCATTGGGGATGTCCTTTTGAGATATGTGATGCTTATGCTACCACCTGGATTCCAACTCTGTATCTCTGTGTGAAACCAAACATAGATCTACTGCTAATGTACATTTCTATAGTGTAAATAAAGTTTAGTGATTGAAAAGCAGGTTTAAATTATTAACATATAGGCCTGCTGACATACTGTGAAAAATTCTGTCATTTTCTTTGTCTTTGCTTTTGATAGTATGATACAAAATTATATGTATTGATCCTACTGTCAGGCTACTATTACTATAACTATTACAGAGCTAGGACGTAACACACGTAAAACATGATAAAGTGGGCTACTGTTTGTAGTGTTTTAAATCAAAACAGTTTGTGTAGCAAAAGTTGTGTTTTAGAAGTAATATTAACTACTTTGCACAGATATCACCTGGCTACCGAGTTCTAACAGAAAATCCTTCCACCAAACAGATACAAAGACTGAATGAAACAGCAGAGTACAGCGAATGAGATCACGTGAAAGAGGTGGCGGGGGCAAATGTCACAATAGAGCTCTGAAGTGTTTTATCGGGGGAATAAAGGCAACAGTAATGTGACAGGTATGCTTGACTGTCATGTGGATGACTTCATCTGTGATGCCTCAGACATTTGCAACAACAGCCATTCTACACCTGAAAAAGCAGGCTTTCAAAGTTGTCTGTGAACAGACAGCTTTTTATGTGGGCATGGTGGAGTTTCATAGGGGAGAGGAAGTGATAACATTGCAGCGAGATGACTGCTTCAAGAGAAAGTTCAGTGTGTTCCCATGGACCCCACACATGGTTGCATCTCCCAGCGATACTAAAAGTAACAAGCTTGAGTCAAAAACAGGGAAAAAAACAAATCTCTGGGTTAAGTAGGCCTACGGTCATCTTTGCTACTGTACTGTAGCTCCAAAATAAACTAAAGAATTATGACCAAAACGCCAGAATAACTGTCATTGTAATGATGGGATAATAGGGGATTACGAGTCCCTTTGTTTCAACTTTTTACTCAGTTACACAGTTTGTAATACAGTGTGTGCGTGCGTTCGTGCATGCGTGCAAGCGTGTCACGGACACTCAGTTAAATGATGTGGGTAACGATAACTACTATCTCAAGTGACAAAAAGTATTTAGGTGTGATTTAAGATAAACAGCATCATAAAAGCTAATTCAAAAATAAGGGAATCCAGGATATCCTGTGGTTAACCACCAAGGCATAGCAATCTGATTGTCTGACCAAAAGTAGCACCCACACTGTTGCTCCTGAAGGCGCTGAGTGATGGAATGTGAAAGAAGAGAAACTGTATGACACGGATTTGGGGCCAAAATGTTTAATACTTCAACCACAGTTCTGAAGTATATCTATCTAGGAAACTGTGTTGATCTGTTTTTGTCTAAGTCATGCTAGAACGTCTGAGCTCAAATATTGTACAATAACAACCTAAATTCAATAATAAAATGACAATTTCGCACGTAGGAATCTTTTAATATGTGTGACATCACTGTCGATACGATGGGTTCTTCCCTTTGAAGCATTTGACATGTCTAATCTCTGGGGTTGGGAAGGGTGTGTGTCCCGCTGAAACCAACCAAGATGTTCCGAGATGTAACGAAACTTCTCACAGACGGACTAACGCAGCGCTGTCCCAGCACGGCTACACAATGAACACATCCTTGGAGATGGCTTGTGTTTACTGCCCAGGTTGTCAGGGAGTCCTCCGCAGTCAGGCAATAAGGAAGGGGATTATTTGCTTTGGCTGTAGAAAAGGGCTCTAATCAGATCATTGTGACATGTGAGCACTGTGTTTGTCCTCTTCGCCACCCTGCGCCCTGCCTCGCCGGCCTCCCCCCGCCCTCCTTCCCTGTGCATTCTCTACTCACCTCTTCCTCTCTTCCCCTGTTTCTTCCTGTCATGTTTTCCTCAAATTGTAAAACAGACCTGTATATACAGTACAGTACAGTACATGGCATGAATGACCAAAGTATAACAGTATGAGTATGGCTAACTCATTTGGAAAAGCACTACACAAATAAAATTTATTCATTCATATTTGCACTACGGGAATGATAGCTTGGCCGGGGCTGTTTAGATTGTTTTATATCTGTCTTGATAGTGGAGCATTTGAACAAATCAAATTTGTCATTCAAACATGTATTCCATTTATGTGCTCCATGTGCACTTGTTAGATTAAATTATGAACAATTGTATATGGAGCGGGTCAATGGGACACACGATAGAGCTCTGTTCCTTCCATCCCTCCTGATAACCACCAGAGTGTATGAAGACTGGGCCAGGTACAGTAGATTGCACAGGTTTGTGGAATTGGATTGTCATGGTAGGTTTCCCCTTCATCAGTTTTATCTGATCTTGTAAGGCTGTTATTGTAATGAAACACCAATGGAGACAAGCCAGGAAAGGAGAAGGTGATATGGCAAAAGCCGTTCATGGCACAATCCAGGTCTTTATTTCTCTGGGTTTTCCATGCTCTATCACTCCAGGAAGTAGTTGTAGGGCATGTGAGGGCTGGATGTGGGCAGGCACATGCATAGCAGGGGGGCTGAGGTAACCTGTAAGTGATGTCTTTCTATGGTATTGTGCATTGTGTTACAACTACACGATTGCCTAACATACAGACATAACAATAGGTCATTGTGGTCACCAAGAAAGAACTTGAGTCTGCAGTGTTTTGATATATTTGCCTAATTACAGGAATTTGCTTCCGAACTAAATGTATTTTAACTGGTTTGTATTTTAACAATGTTATGGTGCCATCGTTTACATCAGTGGTTTTCAACCTTTTTCATATAAAGGCCTATCTATTCAGCATTTGACCTACGGACCAGCATTTGACCTACGGACCACCATTTGACCTACGGACCAGCATTTGACCTACGGACCACCATTTGACCTACGGACCAGCATTTGATGAGATTTTAGCCTCTTAGACCCAAAACTAAAGAACATCTTGTCACCGGATAAGATTTTGTCCACAATTCCATGCTGTCTTGATGTGGTGCCGTAGCAAAACTGTGCCACCGTACCCCCCCCCCCCACAAGGACCACTGGTTGAAAACCACTGGTTTACATTATAGGTAGACATACTGGTATGGGCATATACTAAGTCATCAGGGATCTCCATATGTGGGCATCAAAGGGACACAGGTAGACAGGCTGCACAGGCAGATGCAGAGATGATGATATAGTGGTCACAAAAGGGACGCAGACAGATGGGTACAATGGGTACTCTGACAAAGTCCCGACACTATGCTTTGCGGCCCAAATTCTGGATGTGAGAGCCGATATGCAGACCGAACCTCTAGTCAATATACAATGTCTTACATTTGCTAATAATAATAGTAATAATAATAAATAAAAAGGGGAACAATCTGTGGATCACGTATCATTGATTTGCTCAGGTAATGAGGTGTAAAAGACTGTCTTACCTTCTTTTGAATGACACTGCCATTCAGTGCCCTCCCATGGCTTCACAGGGTGTTGCAGTATTTGTGTGATGTATTTGTGTGTGTGATCCTACAGTATGTTCATTGACAGTGTTTTCGTGTTGTCAAAAACAAGTGGTGTCATTTACAAAACACGCAAGCATGATGGTAAATTAATGTTGACAGATTTGTGCTGTATTTAAATCCGAGGAGACTATTCTTGGTCACTTTTCAAAAGAAATGTGGGACATCTTGCACGAGTGTTTTATAATGTGTCCATCACAAAACGCGGGTGATTGTATTTAGTAATCTTGGTCTGGAAAGGACATGATGGAGTTTTTGCATTCTTCTTCAGATTGATGAAATTAGTGGTTGAATTTAATGGGACTCAACAGTGATGGCTTGAATTATGGTTTGGACTGAATGACGGCTATCACTCTATAACTGAGGTTTGCTCAGGGACACAACAAAGCCAGACATAATACAAACATTCTAAACCTTTCACAATTCCAGTTTATTAATGCTGTATATTATTCTCTGGGGTGCATTATACGATCAGTCTTTTATGTGCAGTGTTCATTTTAGCAAAAGATCCATGTCATCTATGATGCTCAATTGTAGCTTTCTCGGCAGCTTTGCTGGTTTGTGGCAGGGCGGCGTCTAGTGTCCGGTCCCTCACAGTCTTTAGGAAGTTCATAATGCCAGAGCCCCCAGTTCCTCTCTCCTCCAGTGCTGTAGGGGCCTTACTCACTGTCTCTTCCCCTGAGGACTGGCCCTGGCTGCGGAGCTGGCGTGCGCGGGCAGCAGGCACCGTGATGAAGCGGCTGACCACGTTGATGTGGTAGCTCCGCAAAGCTGACAATTTGTTGACGCAGCATTGGAAGGCCTGGCTCAGCCGCGCGTTGGAACACTCCTGGACAAAACCCCCCAAAGAGGTCTGCTGGGAGATGGCCTCGATCAGCTGTTTATGGGCAGGTGGCATGTAGTTCCTCATGCGGGTTAAAAAGGCACCTTCACAATAGAGCAGTTTGATTAAAAATAAATACATGTTTCATTTGTTTGAAATGTTTCATTGCCGTTTGGCACTGTCTGAAACAAATGCTTATTGTTTTGTTTTTTTAATAAGATCCCCATTAGCTTCCTGGGGTCACTCTTACTTCAGCATAACAAGGGGCCTTCTTTATTCTCAAGAAAGCATGGGCAATGCAACTTGAATAAATAACATAGGCCAGACTCTATTTCGCTATTTGTAAATTTCTCCTTTTCTCTCCTGCAACTCATGTAACTGATTAAGTGCAACGGCATAATCATGTATTACTACAGTATACAGTACAGTACACACTTACAGATATTTCAATCAAAACATTACTTTTAGATTGTTAAATTGATGTAATTTATCTCTGGTACTTGTGAACACTCAAGGAAGGATCTCACCACTTTTTGCTTCATGTTTGACTCCCAACAGCTCATCAAAGCAGTGTAGTAGGCTGCTCTGTGCAGCACTTCCACCTGAGTACTCCATAGGAGCTGTCTGGACACCCTCATACACCAGACCCTCTGGCATGGAGGGGTTATCTCTCCACCTAATGCACAACCAAATCCTCAGAAGTGGATCCGCAAAGAACCCATAAGGGTCAATTTGTGCATTTATTTGTGTGCATGGATTTTGTACAGCCACACACATGCACACACACACACACACACACACACACACACACACACACACACACACACACACACACACACACACACACACACACACACACACACACACACACACACACACACACACACACACACACACACACACACACACACACACACACACACACACACACACACACACGTTTTACACGTTTTATGAGAGTAAAGAAAATATCAATATCTACCCAGATAGATAGATCCTCATAATTCCATAGAAGACTGGTGGCTCCACATGAGCTTAGGAGGGGAAGAAAAGGCATATCTACTGCATAATAATGCACATTGTAAACCAGACTATGAATACATTACAGTATGTGCAATATGTTAAATCATTACCGTGCATCAGTTTGAGTGCATGTGTCATGCCTTCAATTGACTGGCTCATGTCCTCCAGGGCTTTGGCCACAGTCTCAACATCTTCACACCTGACACCATTGATCACAAGGGGAATACTCTGCAACACATACAGTACCCATTATCCATGAAAGAATGCACCTTTAGCTAAGCCCTGCCCTCTCCCACTTAGACACTTTCCAGCCGGGCTCATTCATTCCAATGTAAATATCATGGATTTTACACAATACTGGTTCATTTTTGGAACCAGACCTTCAAAATCTCTTCCAAATCCGTCAACAAGGCCTGCTATATGCACTGGAAAAATATGTGCGTGACATTTCTTTTTTAAAACAATGTTGTATCATATAGGAAAACTATTGGTGGAGAGGTTTGTCTAACCCCGAGTGGAATAGTAAAGAGTGGCGACACGCTTTGATCTCGCCGCAAAACGGGTGAGAGGGACAGAGAGGACCTAAACAATTATAGACCAATCTCAAAACTGCCCTGTCTAGCTAAAATAATGGAAACACTAGTTAATAACAAACTCAAGCCATTTCTCTCTAAATCTTCAGTTTTAAGCCCACAGCAATCCGGTTTTAGACCAAATCACAGCACTATTTCTGCAGTCACCTTAGTCAAAAATGATATAGTATCTGCAATAGATAATCGACAACACTGTACTGCCTTATTTATAGACCTCTCAAAAGCCTTCGACACTGTAAATCAAGGCCTACTGCTGGAGAAACTACTTAATATCGGTCTGGACGATAGGGCCCATCGTTGGTTCCATGACTACCTAAACGAGAGGCGCCAGTGTGTTAGGGGAAGGGATACTCAATCGGAATTCCTGCAGGTTACCAATGGTGTGCCTCAAGGTTCTGTACTAGGTCCAGTTCTTTTTACCATATACATAAATGACATAGTATCCACACTAAAAGATTGCCAATTCCACTTATATGCTGATGACACCATTATCTATTGTACAGCTGACTCTACCCAATTAGCAATGGAAAAACTCCAACAAGCCTTTAACGGCGTAGTGAAACGGAAATGGTGGACATTTTATTTTGAAGTTTCAGACGGTCTCAAGTTGAAACACCGCTATGAAGTTTCTGAACCAATCAGAGCGTCGCATCCCTTCAGGGGATGGGACGGTAGCTAGGGACGGGTAGCTATGCTACGCAGGACAGTTGAAAGTTGAAACCGAGTAATACACTCTCTGGATGTTACCTTGAATGGGAATAAAAACGGAAGATTTCTGTAATCAGTAGCAGCTGTGCAGCCTGTGCTGGATGGATGCGGAGATATGGGGAATTAAACTGGTGAGCTTCATTTTTATTGGCTTTTATCGATGTGGGCCTCGACACGTCATCACGCAGCACGTTTTCGTTTTCAGGAAGTAATAAAAAATATTCTTTTGATATAAAAACACACAAAAATGAGAATTTTCCCATTTTTTTGGCATCCATTGTTAGGTATGCCCATATGATGACCACGGATATGGTCTAAAAGTGTGAAAAATTCAGTATTCACTACACCTTTAACACCATGCAAGATGCACTCATCTCACTCAAACTCATCCTGAACGCCAGTAAAACCAAATTTATGCTATTCTCAAAAGCCAAAAACATAGACTTCAACTCCCTGCACATTCACACTATCAATGGATCCTCTATCGACAGAGTCACTGAATCTAAATATCTGGGTATCTGGCTTGATGAAAAATTAACCTTTAGTTTAAACATCATATCACTGACCTTTAATACCACCAAGTTAAGGCAGAAAATTGGTTTTCTTTACAGAAATAAAGCTAACTTCCCAATGATCTGTAGGAAAAGGGTTGTTGATGCTGTTTTTATGTCAGTTCTGGACTACGGTGATGTAATTTATAGAAATGCTGCCCTTACCACTCTTCTACCCCTAGATACAGTTTATCACTCAGCACTAAGGTTTATCACAGGCGAAAGCTACAGCACTCACTCACCATTGCACCCTCTATGATAAAGTAGGTTGGTCTTCCCTCTCTGAGAGGAGAACCATGCACTGGCACCAGTTTATTTTTAAAGCCATTGAGCTACCACCCTACATCACGTTGCTGTTAAAATGGAAAATAAATAATCGTCAGACCCGTTCAAGTGAATGGCTTACACTAGAGGTCCCATCTGTGCAGTCTGAACTGGGAAAATCTGCTTTTTGCTTCGATGCCCCTACTACATGGAACACTTTACAGCAAACACTGAAAATTGGTACCCCAATATCATATGGTCAATTTAATAACCTGCTTCTGAACCTCCCTACCTCAATATGTAACTGTTTTTAACTTATGTTTTGTTCCACTGTCTGTATATTATGTCTCTATGCCTTATGTGAAGATTTGTGTTTTATATCTGTCTTAAATTGTTTTATATATGTGATCTCGTCAGCATTGCAAATGAGGGAGAACCTCAATGCTCTTTTCGAGAATAAATAAAGGTTTCAATCAATAAGGGAAAATTTGCGAAATGTGTGGCAAATCTGCAAAAAAAGAATCTTACCACTAGCTTTCTTCACAGATGTGTTCATAAAGGTGTCTACAATCACATATAAATTTGTTCCAACCCAACTCCCTTGGGAAACTTTGTGACAGCTGCTGAAAGTTGGGGTACCATTATCAACCAATATAAGGCAAAAAAAATCCAAAATTCATTATACTTTAAGTAGCATGTGACATGTCAAACTAGGGGGTGTTCATGATTCTGAATCCATTGCAAGCCTTTGCCTAAAAATGCCCATAGCCGTCATCACAACATTTATGTGATGACGTCAGCACATTTGGGCACATTTGGGCAAGTGGCTATGGCCGAATTATTATGTTTTCTTCACATTGGCCTATTATAGCGCCACCAGGTGGCCACAACCTGTGGTGGAGACCTGTGCCCCGAGGGGCACTTTATCTAGTTTATTTATCAATTCAGCTACTTACTTGCATTTCTTTTTTTATCACATTTTATCCATTCACAGTATAGTAGTCTGTCGATAGCTCCAAGTACACTATAATCTAAAGTACGTTTGCATCCCACACTTGAATGGAAAGGGACGCTTTGTGTAGCAAGTTAGCAACTAGCAATAAATGTTTTCTCTGCTGTAAGGCTCGCTTTTTTTAGAGTGAGTGTAATGTCAAAGAAGTTAGAAGAAACCATCTCCCTAGCCTGAGCTAACGTGTTAGAGGGCGGGTCGCGACTGAGATTTGCGCACACCCTGATTGGATCTCACCAATCTGTCCGTCAGCCCCGGCCCCTTAGTGCAGCACTACGTCACATAATTTGGAGCGACGCCCACCCGGAAGGGTTGACTCCCACTTCTAGACCATAGCGGCCAATGCATTCCCCCAGGCTTTCATTTTTTGCACCGACGAAAATGAAAGCCTGGGTACCGACTACCGAGGCTACCATCTCCCTAGCCTCGATACCCAGGCTTTCATTTCGTCTGCGCGAAAAATGAAAGCCTGGATTTACGCATGGGCTGCACTGGCCTAAACGTGGGAGTCAACCCTTCCGCGTAGGCGTCGCTTCAAATGATGTGACGTCAGGGCTCTGAGCGGTGTAAGTAAGTAAGTAGCCTTGCCGAGCCATGAGGCCCATAGGGCAGGAGCCTATCTCCTGTTTCTGTAGCGTGAGGCAGCTTGATGTACAAGTACACCCCCTGGACATGACGCTAGTATGTCGCAGGGACTTACCCCCAATTCAACCCTTGATGCTGAGTGTCAAGCAGGGAGGCACTGGGTCCCATTTTTTAGAGTCTTTGGTATGACCCGGCCGGGGATTGAACCCCGACCTCCCAGTCACAGGGCGGACACTCTAACCACAAGACCACTGAGCGGTGTGCACCCCTCAAAATAACACCGTGAGGAAATCATTACCAGTGGAACTTCAAACGAGGCTATGCAAGGAAAATGAGGAGAATGGCTGAAGAACCCACCACACCGTCTAAGAAAAAAACCAACGTGTGCCGACTCTGTGGAAATAACTTTGACAGTCCGTTAGAATGGTATACTCCAGCAACCAGTGGTTTCTGCTTCTGGATGACACAATAACAGTGCTGCACTGGGGGGGGGGAGAGACCGGGGCTGACGGACAGATCGGTGAACCAATCAGGGTGTGCGTAAATCTGAGCCGCGGCACTCCCATCTAGGCCAGAAATGTCTAGTGTGTTAGCTCAGGCTACCATCTACCAAGACTCTTGCCACTGGAGAGCATTCCCATAACATTGCCAACAACCTTGTGGCGCTTCCTGGGCATCAAATATACTTTATATGTATAAAGTTAGTGTATAATTTGCTGGTGATCAGGACTTCTGGAGGCCAGAAATATACTGGACCATACTGGGTCCAGGTCCAGAATATCAGCCCTCCATAAAGCATCTATTGTCTGGAGTCTACAGTACGTACGGGTGCTGCTATGAGATAAACCAACATTTTATGAAATGGGTGTTTTAGAACTCCACTAGCCTTTAGAGACGATCAAATACAATTCTGTATACATAAATATCCTCCAGTGTATGAACATCTTTCTCTCTCCTATGAGGGAACTGAATAGGATCACCACCAAATTGTACTAATAAACAGTCTGGCATATTGCAATGGGCATATTATAATACAGAAGGTCTTTGAGGGAGTATGGATGCACTAGTCTCTCTTCCAGAGCCTGCCACAACAAGGATGCTTGTGGTTGAAACCATGTCGTTAAGGGTATAAGCATGAAGGCCTAATAATTGTGTATAAAATGTGGAAGAAACAAACCACCTGTAGACAGCTTGATGCGTGGTTGCCTACCTCGCCGTGAGAGTTTACAGTGCTCAGTAAATGAATATAGCCTAATACAGTGACGTGTTGAAATCACAGACATACTATAGACTTGCCAAACAAGCATGCTGGTTTGTAAAATATATGTTTTGGGTGATATGATCGGATATCCCAGGATAACATAAGAAGTATAACATGGCGCATATGTCATGGCTGTAGGTAGAAATGTAATTGCATACGTACATCGCTGTTATGATTAAGGCATGCCTACTAGAGATAATGCTACTGAGGACACCTTTCTATTGTAGTTTATTAATCTACTACCTCTCCTGTATTTCAACTGTGTTGTTGTTGTTGCCACTATGCAACCTGAATTTCCCTCTGGGGAACAGTACAAGGTCATGTTTGTCTGTCAGTGTTGTTGTATAATCCAGATATTCACCCTCAGTGCTGGAACAGCAGCCAATTCCACCAAGAGAGTAACCATGAAGAAGCCCCGGACGCTCTCCCCTCCTGGGAGGGTGACCAGCAACTCCAGGTTCCTGGATGTTGCAGGTATAATAACACAATAATCTTTGTCCTTTTGTCAGGTCTCAGGATGTTCAATCCAAAATGAAATCGCAAAGTACTTACTCAATGTCAATAGGTCTGGCACAGGAGATGAAGGTGAACAGAAAAAGAAACAGGAGAAAGAAAAGGTGCAGTTAGTTATACAATATTGATCTTCACTATACCATGTTGAATCTACCTACTTTCATATGGTTTGGGAGTGTCTGAATGTTTCCTCATTTTGGAATATGGTTGCTTCTAAAGTAAACTTTCATTACTTTTGGAGGTTGATATTACACCTTCTCCATCTGTAGATGTACACACAAGCACATTGTCTTTGCTGGCTTAACAGCAGCAAAGAAGATGGTGGCTATGAGATGGAAACTTCCACATACCTTAGAATTTCAATCAATGGGCTTTAACATTTTTAGATATAGTATTTAGATTGATAAACGGCAAAATTACACAGAGATAGTGATAAAAGTGTCAATGTATGGTCTAAGCCAAGGCTGCAACGATTAATTGTTTAAATAATTGGCCGATGAATCAATTATGATTATAATAATCGTTAGTTGCAGCCCTATGGTCTTGCATTGCAGATAAGCTTTTGGACATGATTTAGGCTGTCCTTACAATGTAGGATGAACAGGTATGCATTTAGTTTGATCCTGATTTTTCATTGTTGTTCCTGGGAAGGGTGTTTACTTATTATTGTATTCCTTAGTCTTTTGTTCAGTTTTATGCATTCATGTGTGTGCGTGCCGCGTGCCGTGTGTGTGTGTGTGTGTGTGTGTGTGTGTGTGTGTGTGTGTGTGTGTGTGTGTGTGTGTGTGTGTGTGTGTGTGTGTGTGTGTGTGTGTGTGCCCGCGCACGCGCATGCATGCGTGTTATGTTTCAACTATCTTGTTTTTGTTTCATTTTTATACATGATCTATGTATACTATAATATGCTGGCATAATTGGATTGTTTTTGTGATATAAATGTAGTTCAATCTTACCCTTCAGGATCCCTCTTCCTCCAATTAGCGAGCACAGCATCTGCATGGGTGAGGATTGGGGGAAGTCCTAAACGCTGTGATATCTTCCAGTACGGAACGGCCAGGTTGCGAGGTAAAATCTTAAAGGAAAATTATGTAGCGTTGATGATCATTGACCAAACGTTTATAAAACGTGTATTGGAATATATCCTTGGCCGAATTTAGGCCAAGGAGTGTTTTTTGTGCAAAATTAATGCTTGGAATGGATTCAGAATCATGAAAACCCCCTAGTTTGACACGTACATGCTACATAACAAGTACAGTAACTACAAAGAATAAGAGGTGTAGGTTTCTGTAACAATACTGTAGCACATGCACTGGTAGGCTACTAAATCTATACAATTGCCTATAGGATCAGGAGTATTCACTACTGTATATTCCCAATTTCCCAAGTAGTATTTTGTCCCCTTTAATTGATGTTTACGTTCCTCATAAATACAACATTATTACATTATTCTTAGACATCTTGTTTTGTAGCCCATAATGATCTTATAAGTATCCCTGTAATTACAAGAAAAATAATTGTACCATAGTTAACGGTCTAAAAGAAAGCAGCCATTAGCATCTTGTAGATTTTTATAGATGATACAAAATATAAAATGTAAATCCATATTTCCAATAGATGTAACAGCAGTACAAGGCCAATCCTGATCTGTGTGACTAAATCAATTAATTGAGCCAGCCACACAACTCAAACACTTACTTGACAGCCAAAGGTTCTAATCTATTTGTCTACATGGCGCAATTCAACCTTTCCCCAAATTCAGCTGTTTCCAAGTTACAGTATAACTCAAAACTTTTAACTAAATTACATACATATCCATGAATATACAGTATGCAGTCATGTAGGCTACAGATATGTGAGTGAAGGTGAGATAGAGTGATAAGCTTAATTTATGTTTTGTCACATGCAGGGCTTGGTAAAGTGGCAAAGTGAGTGACAAAGTAAGTTTAACATCGTTTAAAGGGACACTTCACCCTTTTTGCAAAAAATAAATATGTTAATGACATTCAGAAGATTTCCTGGGGGACTTCATGTGTGTAATATGTGGTTTTAGATATTTTAGATTTTAGTTCCTGGACTACTATGTTGTCTCAGTAAGACAGCCCTCCCCCCAAGGAGGAGCAGTGCACCAAAGCATTATGGGAATTGTAGTCCAGGAAGTTGGTGAGCCAGTGTCCATGACATCAGAGACACTGGGCTCACTGCTAAACATATATTTCTTTGCAAAAATGGTGAAGTGTCCCTTTAACATTGTTTAATGCAATCAGATAGGACTTTTCTGTTTGGATGTATGGGCTGTCAAGGCCAGAAAGTAGTTCCCGTGTAACTTCTGAGTATGATGATGATGTCACGTGCATACCCTCTATTATATCAATATTGTGATATGAGATTGGATATTGCCTGGAATTTTGGATATTGTGGTCTTTTCCTGGTTTTCATTCATTTAGGCTCGCCTTCGGGAATATATATCTTCCAGAATTTGTCAAAGTTTTTCAAAAATAGCTAAAATAGCCGATTATGAGTTTGTACATCTGCTCTTTTGGAAATAAAATGTAAATTACTATATTATTACAATGATATTGATATTGAGGTTTGGTAAATAAATAACAAATAAACACTATATTGCCCATCCCTACATGTGAGCGTTGCTTACCAAAATAATAGGTTTTCAAGCTGAACAGAGAAAGGGTAATAGAGACCCAGTGACACATACCTGAATGGTGTCATTCTCTCCCTCCTGCCAGACATAGCCCATGGTCATAACACTCAGCACTAGGTGTGCCAATCGTAGCTCCCGATGGCTCTTCAAAAACTGGATGCTCAACAGTGGCATCTGGGAAGAAGGGATGAGAGAGGGAATTTAACATGAGACACTTCATTCCTTCCCAGTTCATCATGTTTACTGTAATTGTCTCCACCAGGCCGAAGGCATGGGGAGAGAGTATGTTTTGCACTCCGTCCGTGTGTCCGTCCGTCCTTCCGTCCGTCCGTTACCAGCTAATCTCCGGCACCGTTAACCCGGTCGATACCAAACTTTGCACACACACTCCCTGGATGCCAACGATGAACCTCTGCCCCACATTTTCCAGAGCAGCCTGTTATAGCGCCACCATGAGGCAGCTTTTCACATTTTTTACCTAAAACTGCACCGATTTGCGTGAAACGTTGCATGCACACTCCCTAGAGGCCAAGGACAAACCTTTGACCTGCATTTTCCGCATCTGCCTTTTATAGCGACACCAGGAGGCCGACTTTTGTAAAACATTTTTTTTGATATTACTCCTCCAGATTCTGTCCAAAAATCTCACAAATCGTTACACAGTATCTCTATGGTCATGTGCTCAAGTCGGATCTGTCCGATATTTCATATTCCATCCTAATTGTCTATAATTGGCTTTCACAGTTTGCAAGATTGCCCCGTTTTGAACAAAAGCCTCAAATCATGAACGCAGCATGCAATTTACGTGAAATCTTTCACACATTTTCTTACTAGGCTGAGGAATATATCCCACCCTTTTCACATTGGCCTGTTATAGCGCCACCAACAGGTTGATTTTTACAAAACACATTTTTGGAACGATGCTATGAGTGATCTGGCTCTGCATTTCCTCAACAAAATGAAGAAAATTGTTGCAAAAAACAAAGAAAACAAAAAAACATGTTTATATTACTCCTAAACATTTTGCCAAACATCTCACACAGTCCTATCCTCCTGGTGGAGACCTGTGCCCAGAAGGGCACTTTTTCTAGTGGTTCATGTATTCAATTACTGTACCTTGTGAATAAGTGAACGCAGCTCATGAGAGTTTATTAGTTCTGTCACATGCAGGGAAATATCCATCCATGGCCGGTAGTAGGATGGCAGCTCTGCCTTTTAGAAGTTGAAAGTCAAGAAGAAAGTGAAACACTTTGTGAGTACTGCATATACTGCAGGGATGGGATCTTGAAAGGCATAAAATAAAATATCCATTTGATATAGCATGATGGAGAAAGAATCCTTAAATGTTCTAGTTAACCTAAGTTAAAAAGTTTCCTGTTAAATATTACTGTATATGAGAGTAACAACATACATACAGTATGCTAATGAAGTTATACCTGATAGATCATGATGTGATAATTAGGGAGGAAAGTTGTTGGTGAACATAGATAAGTGTTGGAACAAACATCTAACTTTGTTTAAAATTCATGATTGTATAAGTCTGCTCCACATTGCAAATGTAAATTTAAATCAAGACCACACTCAAATTAATTTCAGTAGCTCTAGTCTAAACCATAAAGGCGGTTTAGCAATTTTCAAGAATACCATTTATTCAAAATACATTGGCGTAACTGCCAGGACAAGACACCGAATTATTTAAACTAACAAAACAGGCATTTGAAGTACAACATCAGCAAGTATAACTAAATTTGCATTAATTTATTTTCTTTTACTTTCTATCTAATTCCGGGATTCCTGCTTACCTTAAAAACCTTGGAATATAATCCAGTTTGTTATGGTTCATATCTGCTGTACATGATCAGATAATGCGGGAGATGACCTGATTGAAAACTATAATTCATCCTACTCCATGAAGCATTTATTTATTTTTACCTACCAGGGGTGCAGAAAGGATAAAGCCCAGCTCTTCAGAGACATGGTATGGGTCCAGGGAGAAAGGAGCCTTGGAGTCTGTGACCACCGTGGCCATGGAGCCAGTCTTTAGACCCTGCAGACAGTAATGATTCTCAGATCGATTGAATCACCCTGCAAACTAGAGTCCAGACCCCAATCCAGTCTGTCTGGACCCCAGAACAGAGTTCAGTTTAAACCGTTGTCAACAATGTTTACTGCTTGCACAATACTTTTGCCATTCAGCTCCTGCAATTGTGTAACTCTATAGATTGTGTGCAGATTCAGAATCTGTGCTTTGCTTTGTGACGTGTTTTGGAGACTATACCGTTTTACTATTTTGAGCATGTTAAACATTTCCCAAACATGAGGATTAAAATTCAACAACTAGAAGAAGTCAAGTATAGCCCAGGATTGATTATGAACCATTGCAAGTCAAAGGGCAGATGACACAGGGGGCTGTGTGTTCAAAGGTTATCTATTCTTTCGTCAATATCACGCCTTTCCCTGTAGCTATTGCCTTGATGCAAGCTCTGGAAGAATGCTATCACAACCTATGTTATACATAATTTGTGTATAAATATTTGTGCAAGATATTGGTCTATATTATATTTGATTTATTTTTTCTAAGTGAGTCGCAAATATTTTGTTTATGAACATTCACTCTCTCAATAGTCAGAAAGCCTGTAATCTAATAGATGTATCACTTCCAAATCATCTATTATTTTGATAAAGAAACACATTTTGATCTACCCATGTGCCTCATGCCTTTGACAGTGACAATGACCAAAGTGAAGAAATTAATGTGACAGCCTCACCTGGTGGAGTAAGCTTCACATTGCAGGAGTTTAAATCATGCCAGCCTGCATGGTTAGTGTTATTCATGGTGTGATATGCACCAAATATTTAGCCTACTGATATGATAGCACCCAGTAAAACTACTATTTTGTGTGTGTGCGTGTGTGTGTGTGCGTGCGTGTGTGCGTGCGACTGTGCGTACGTGCGCGCGCGTGTGCGTCTGTGTGTTGGCAGCGGGAGAGACAGAGGGAAGATCAGAGGGTCCATCCATCCATCCATCCATCTTCAATTGCTTATCCGTAGCCGGGTCGCCAGGGCATGCAACAGCCCCACCGAGAGCTCCAGACTTCCCTCTCCAGAGCAACATTAATAACTTCTTCCTGGGGGATCCCGAGGCGTTCCAAGGCCAGTGGCTGCCCCGGGATCTCCTCCCAGTGGGACATGCCTCGAGGACCTCCCTAGGGAGACGCCCGAGAGGCATCCTAACCAGATGCCCGAACCACCTAAGATGGCTCCTTTCCAAGCGAAGAAGCAGCGACTCTACTCAGAGTCTCTCGCGTGACTGAACTTCTCACCTACATCTCTAAGGGAGATGCCAGCCACCCGTCGAAGAAAACTCATATCGGCTGCTTGTATTCGCGACCTTATTCTTTCGGTCATGACCCACCCTTCATGAACATAGGTGAGAGTAGGAACGAAGATCAGAGGCCGTGTTTCAAATAGTTTTATTGTGATTGTGAAGCACTGAATAGGCTATAAAACCGTTTACTCCAAACAGGAATCACTCTGAGTGTGCGACTGTGTGTGTGTGTGTGTGTGTGTGTGTGTGTGTGTGTGCGCACGTGTGCACTTTTTGCTTTGGCAATGTAAACATGTTTTCTCATGCCAATATGAATTTAAATTGAATTGTGTGCGTGTGTGGGGGGTACTATTATACTAAAAAGGATAAAGATGAAGGGAAAAGAGACCTTTTTACAGTACAATAATATTTAAAGTTTACACATACAAATAAATTACACAATAGTCAACACAAACACTTTATTTAGAATTAGAACACACCCAAATCTAATCATATTACGGCGTACATGTTCAATCAATTATTCCATCAAATAGTCTACTTGCCAGCCCATAGAGCCCCATTGTGAACCCGGACATGTTGAGTAGCTACACCAAGGTTTTATGTTAGAATTGTTGAGTATGGGTCCCCAGCATGGAGAAACGGATGCTAACTTGCATATGTTGAGCAATTTTCATAATATGATCCCATTAACAACCTATAATATTCTAAATTTCATCATGCTTTATGTAGCATGTGGTGTGTCAAACTAGGGGGTTTTCATGATGCTAAATCAATTCCAAGCATTAGTTTTGCAAAAAGAAAACACTCATTGGGCTAAAAACGGCCATGCCCACTTGCATCATCACATTTGTGATGACAGCAATGGCCGTTTTTAGCCCAATGAGTGTTTTCTTTTTGCAAAACTAATGCTTGGAATGGAGCAGCATCATGAAACCTAGACCTAGAATGCATGTGATCATTTAATTAACTTCGTAAATACTGTATATACTGTATGTAACAACAGAGCCATTCTAGGGCTACATGAAACCCCCCCAGTTTGACACGTCAGATGCTACATAAAGCTGTTAAAGCATGATGACATTTTTAATATTTTACCTTTTATATAGGTTGTTAATGGTATGGTCACATATTATACCCATTATGAAAATTGCTCTATATGCAAGTTAGCATCTGGCAGTACATGCTGCGGACCCATACTCAACATTTCTAACATAAAACGTTGGTGTACTGTACTCAATATGCCTGGGTTCACATTCTGGTAAGTAGACTAAGGCAAAGCAAACGGCAACACTGTTGGGGGCACAAATCAAATGTCACCGAATAAGCCCAGCAGTGTTTTGTTTTGTAATGAATGGGTTTTAACTTTTGTTGGTGCGCGGTGCCTGTTATTAGCTACGTAGGCCTATGTGATAATGTGACTGACACAGTCAGCTGCGCGCCACGGTCGGGCTGCGGCTCTGCGATTCTTGACTTAAGTTGACAAACACTGCTCTCGCATTTGGCATTGCGGTGCAGTGCTAGCTGTTTTTCCTGTTACTTTCCTCGAAACATCTGCGGCCGACCGCCTATTCTCAAGCCTCCTTAACCTTGCCTTGAAGATGAGGTTAAAATCGAGCTGCCGTCAGGTGCAAGCCGCATCCAATGGAGACCTTTTCGTTTCGATCATCGACCAATCCGATGCACCACTTCCTTATGTTGCGGTAAGGAGAAACGGCATGTGTTGTGCAGTCGGCAGTGTAACCAAGTAAATCAAGCGATTGCAGTCGATGTGGATATTTTGGGGTGTAGGCAGCCTACACAGAGCCCAATAAACAGTAGGCTACGCCGTCGCCAACGCTAAACGCCACTTGGAAGCCCTACTGGATGTTACATAACGAGTAAATGCAGCGGCACTGAGCGAACAGCGACTTGACTTGTTGGAATAGGGAATGCTCCAGCTCCATCGGTATAGACTCTGCAAATCCTATCATCTTTTGTATTTTTTTTTGATAAGTCCACAACGGACATATCGATGATCTGTTCATGTTTATGGTCTGGAAGCCTGTGCCTGGTGGTTGTTCACACCAATTTATAAATCCCTGGGTTGCGCCATGTAGATTTGGAAAAATACAACCGAGACGAAAACCATGTAGGATAGCATAGCTTGCCTTTAATAGCTTAGTATGGATATGCAAGTTTGTGGTATGTTTGCCTAACCTAATAAGACTCAAATATATTTGTGCGCACTACGAGTGGACCTGCGCCCACTATTCAATAGACATACATAGTTTTGTTTAACGTCTTCTAACGCACAGGTGAGTAGGATATAGCTAGTATAGTACTCGTTTCACGCCTAAAATAGCTTATGGATGTGATGCTTTATGTACAGTAAGATTGATGATTGACTGATTGGTAGCGATGAGGAGCAAGGTGGTTTTATCTTGTCAGCTATTTATTTCGTGTCAGTGAATAATACATTTAGTTCGTATGTTGTTATAGCCACTATTCATGAACGTTTGTACATATAATGATAGAATGCATTATTAAACATAATTACATTAGTGGAAAGCGCAATGCTTTGGTTTGTTTTCATATAGGCTACATATGTGTTTTTATTTTTCCAAAAGGCTACACAGCCTAACCATGAATGGGTTTGTTTTTATGAATGGATATGGATCATATATGTTTGGCCCTGAAACATGACTGTGTCATGTGAACCATGGCTAATGTTCTTTGAACAGCAGCATCATATGTTGATCAAATTATCACTGCAGAGGCTGTTGAAAAACATTAAGATAATAGGTTAGGAGGTGAATGGGAGAGCAACTACTATGTTGTAATACTCTAGTTACTAGAGTCTAGTACAATAGATGCGTACACTGACAGTGATTGTGGATCATCAATTTGATGCTTTGATTTAACAGCTTACCGTATTTATTTTATGCAGGATGGCCTGGCAGGGGCTGATAAATAGGTGCCAGGATGCCAACATATGGCCTATTTTCAAGAGATTACAAAACACATGTAGTGTATTTAGCTTTTTCTGTCATTAAATTGAGTAACATAACATTGCTGTTGTATTTGTGAGTCAACATTCTATTGCAGTATCTGCTTGAGCATAATTGGACATGACCATTTGACCAGGAAATGCAAGCGAGGACGGGTAGTGTTCTTGCAGCTGATGGATGAAATTACAGAATTGGCTTGGTTGCATCAGCCTGGCTTCATGCACTTAAAAAAGCTAAAAATATCTCTTTATTTGGTTATACTCAAAAAGGAATTGTTTTATTAATTTATTACCATAATATCTTTCACTTATGACTGAAAGATTTGTACTATTTGAAAATGTCTTTGCTGTTTGGTTGTCTCTTTAAATCTATCTATTATCTGTATCAAGGACAAGGGAAATTGTGAATTGGCACAGCCAGCTACTTTCACAGAGCAGTCACATGACATGATGCTCCATTCATAGCTCTGCAGACTGAATGAGCAATGCAGATTGAAAGTCAAAGGGTCTAATTGCTGTATTGATTCATTGATTGATAGGTGAATAGTAAAATTATAGGGTTACTGCTTCAATTTCTTCGACTAAATGTTGAACATAATGTCTGAATCTTTACTCTGACAGGTCCCAGTTGACAGATTCTGATATGGACTATGAGAGGCCAAACGTTGAAACCATCAAGTGTGTGGTGGTAGGAGACAATGCTGTTGGGAAGACCCGGCTTATCTGTGCCCGGGCCTGCAATGCCACGCTTACACAGTACCAGCTTCTCGCCACACATGTTCCCACAGTCTGGGCAATTGACCAGTACAGAGTTTGCCAGGAAGTAAGTAATCCTCTGATTCCGATCCGTAATATGCTCACCACTCTGCACATTTTTTTCCTGCTTGTGCCGTTAATCTGTCTCTCAAAACATGTCTTTTTTGGTAAGCGTCACTTGTATGACCAAGTATAAAAAGCCTCACTAACTAGTGATACAATTATTTGGCCCCAAATGCTAGTGTTGAGAAGAGATTTATATTTAGATAAATGTCATTCCCATTGTTTATGGGCTCTATGGCTATAGAGCCTCCTATGCTCAGCTTTGTGTGTTTGTACCACGGAATGTGATGATTTGATTGGCTGAGCACTGAATGTGATGTATGATGATAAGAGCGTCCCTCACTTCACACAAGTGTGATTTATTTTTGTTTGTTTGATTGATGATTTAACAGTTTGCAGAATGGGTACATTTCACATGAAAGCACAACTCAATACAAAGACTGTTACTGTGGACGACACACTGATAAAGCATTACACTTGTTCACAACATGGTCCACCATTTTCAATTCATCATAACATTTAGAGACGTTCAAATATAGAAAGACAGAATGACAAGCAGATAACAATAAAGCAAAAGGAAATGAAAAGAAACAGAATCAAAACAGTCAGAACAAAGAAAATCCACCCACACAAGAAGGTACACACAAGCACAAGTTACAAAATACAAAAGTCATCAGATTTGCCTTTTATGCAAGGACACAGTTATTTGTATAAATTATGTTTTACAGATAGATGTTGGATTGTTAGTGCATGAATAAATCCACCTTTAGATGCGAAAGGCACCTTAAATTAATGTTTGCTCTCTCTCTCTCTCTCTCTCTCTCTCTCTCTCTCTCTCTCTTATTTATATATATATATATTATATAAATATATATTATATAAATATAAATACAATTACAATTTGTAATCAGATGAATCACAGCTTAAACATTAATTTATCATGATTAATCAGGATTCAAACTATGTCCAAAATATGCCATGTTTTTCTGTATATTGTTGTGGGAATGTTAAGAAATGAGACGATGCGGATACATACATTTCACACATGTATGTATTCTTTATAACAAATCCAGTGTGGCAGGATGATGTCTCTCTGTCTCTCACCCCGTTGTCATGCTATGTGATTTGTGCAGCCTTTTATGGCAATAACCAACATGTTGGTTAGTGCCATGCAGATAGGGCTAGATAGTGCAGAGTTGATGGGATGTATGGGGTGGGTCATCCAAGCATGGATTCATTGTGTTCATCTTTTTTAATCTAATTAATCTCACAAATTAACTCTGTTAATTTGACAGCAGAGATAGACTGTCATGACACAACTTTTCAAGGGTTTTAGCTTGCCACAAGCTGGTAATTTCTTGTTTATGATTATTCAGTCCTTGTACAAACGCTGGTGTTGTTAACTCCATACTGATGACTTAATTTTAAGCATTAGATCTGTGGTGATTTATTATCTTTCTCTTGCTTGCCATTAGTGCATGAATTATTTAATCTGTTATGGTTTCCTTGTTTGCTGAGATGTGCTTTCGACTCTCACTTTCTTTTCATATTAGATGTTGTAGGTTTGTTTTCTCCATTTATTCTTTGTCTTAATTGCGTACATTTTCTACTCTGTTATTAGGTTCTAGAGCGTTCCAGAGATGTGGTAGACGATGTCAGTGTCTCCCTTCGTCTCTGGGATACCTTTGGGGACCATCACAAGGACCGCCGTTTTGCATATGGCAGGTAAGTTTATCATCTCCTACAGACTACGGTGAGAAGAATACTAAATTAGAACTATAACGAGAAGACACTGGAGCAGTTCGCATAGGTACTAAGTACAAAAAGTATGACTGACGTTTCGATGCTACTGCAATGACTGCATCTTCCTGGTCTTCCGCTTTTGGCTTTCATCTTGGATGCTAAAGCATAGCATCAATGCCACCGAGCTAAATTGAGGTCCACCCTTGCTCTAGAAAACGCCAATGTTCCCATTGCACTCACTGGATAATCAGAAATTACCTCCGAACATCACCGATCTGTTCCACACCACGGACAGCGCATTAGTTTCAGAGAAAAAAGCGTGCAAAGGCGCGGCCTGAAACAGAAGCTAACGGCTATTGAGAAACAAGCAGTGCGGGCGGGGCCCTGGCAACCGTGCATAGCAACCGGAGTGGTTCCAAAAATGAAACACAGCGAGGCAATGTTATAGCGATATCAAACGCCTTAAGACGAGCCTGCTCATCATCTGTACCCAGCGTCATTCATTTATATTACAGGTATACTCGTCATACGGATCCAAGGTGTTAATAAGAGAGGCTTGAATTGTTCGAGCTGCTCAACTGTCTTCTCCTTATATGCTCGTGTGATGCGCCAGGGCCTTCATTTGGCTGATGCACGGCAGTATAGACTTCCTTTTTACTAAATTGAATTAGACCTACTCTTACTTGACTTAAATATTACTCAAAATCAAATAGAAGTCAAAACTACTCAATTAAAAGTGCAAAGCTAGGTAGTTACTTAGTTACATATAGTATCACATTTGGATTCTCATCAAAGTGAGGACCATGCTACTCATTCACAATAACAGTATTTGTAATTACTTACTTTTCCACCCCTGCCTACAGATCTGATGTTAAATAAACGGAATTAGAACCACTTCTCTTTTTCCCTTCAGGTCCGACGTAGTGGTGTTGTGTTTTTCCATTGCCAACCCCAACTCTCTGTACCATGTGAAGACCATGTGGTACCCTGAGATCAAGCACTTCTGTCCCCGTGCTCCTGTCATCTTGGTGGGCTGTCAGCTGGATCTGCGTTACGCTGATCTGGAAGCTGTCAACAGGGCACGGAGACCTTTAGCAAGGTAACTATTCGCAAAGACTTTTAGCACCATGATTTTGAAATATTTCTCGGTATAATCATATATTCCATTAAGAATGCTATTTAGTATTAGGTTGTCAGCAGCACACTTGCCACACTGATATACCAAATTACAAAATGAGCAATAAAATAATAATGGAATATTCCCTAAAACATGAAGGATAATAATTAGATGAGTACGTAAACCGTGGAAATTGATACCTAAGATTATTAATGCATAATTGCATATGCATCTTTCCTTGTTTATATTTTTTTCATAATGTTGAAACTGTGCCAGCTGTAGTTCAATGCTTTTTTCTTTCTTCCAGACCCATTAAGTCTAATGAGATTTTGCCTCCAGAAAGGGGCCGTGAGGTAGCCAAGGAGCTGGGAGTGCCATATTTTGAGACAAGCGTTGTAGCTCAGTTTGGAGTTAAGGACGTCTTTGATAATGCCATCCGAGCTGCACTAATCTCACGCCGTCACTTGCAATTTTGGAAGTCCCACCTACGAAACGTGCAGCGACCTCTCCTCCAGGCCCCCTTCTTACCACCCAAACCTCCCCCACCTATTATAACTGTGCCCCCTCCACCATCCACCACAGAGGAGCACCCAGCACGTCTCCTGGAGGACCCCCACTGTGCTGATGTCATCCTGGTGCTACAGGAGCGACAGAAAATATTTGCACACAAGATCTACTTGGCAACATCCTCTTCAAAGTTCTATGACCTCTTCATCATGGACTCACGCCCCGAGGAGTCAGACAAGCCTCTGCGTGCTGCCCTCTCTGGCCGAGAGCTGCTGATGCGTGCCGCCAGCTTCGATGTGTGTGAGAGCATTGACGACGGGGACAGGGCTAATCTGCGGGCCTGCACTAGTGATGGAACCCTGAAGGACTCTGCAGGGGGCAGACGGGGCAGATTGTTAGCCTCATGGAGTAGGGCCTTTGTCAGCATCCAGGAGGAGCTGGTGGATGACCCCGTAACCTACAGCCCCAGGCCTATGACCGTGGTGCACATGGACCAGTCCATGCAGCTTGGCCCTTTCCGGGCCGTACTTCGCTACTTGTACACCGGTCAGCTGGATGAACATGAAAAAGAGCTAATGCATATTGCACATATTGCTGAGCTGTTGGAGGTCTTTGACTTGCGGATGATGGTGGCAAACATACTCAACAATGAAGCCTTCATGAACCAGGAAATCACCAAAGCCTTCCATGTACGACGAACCAACAGAGTGAAAGAGTGCTTGGCCAAAGGCACCTTCTCTGGTGAGAAGATATTTCGTTTTTTGATATACGTCTTTTTTTTTTAATGTACTGTATGGAAGATGCTAGATGAAGTCTACACTGTAGTACTGAATAAAGCTGTCAGTGAGTGCTGTGCCGCTGCACAGCACTAGATGTAATGTGTGTGTAATTTTGGTGTTGCAGATGTTGTCTTCAAGCTAGACGATGGAACAATAATGGCCCATAAGCCCTTGCTCATCTCTAGCTGTGATTGGATGGCAGCTATGTTTGGTGGGCCTTTTGTGGAGAGCTGCACCAAAGAGGTATGGCATTCTACATGTACAACCCAAAACAAGGTCTCAAGGATCAAGGATAAAACAAGTGTCATCTAGATTCTATGTAGACTAATTCCAGAGTATAGAGAGAACATTTTCCCTGTATGAAAGACAATAGCCAAAGACAATATTTTCTTGACCAACACTACAGTTTACCTTTTTTTTAAGTAAATTTAGTAAAATAAAATCAACAGACAGGATGAACATGGGGAGTCACACAATTTATCACGTTAGTGAGAAAGAATAGAAATAAAGTTGTGCACAAAATACACATTCACATTATTTTAGACATTCAACAAGAATCTGATCGTACATAAATTATGATTCTTCCACTGATAATTACACAAAAACCTGTACTGTAACTGTTTTGATGAAAAGTCACTTCATACATTTATTAAACAATGCAGCACAGAACAATGGAGTCAAAGACCAAACAACACACCTGTGCAAAGTATAACTTAATTAGCAGCACAAATATGGTGTAATATGATTAGTTTGTTCTGTGGACCTAATCCATGCCTAGCATTAAATCTCCAAGGTAAAACAAATACAGCAGCCTACAGTACATAATGTACAGTATATGTAAATGTCTTAAAGTCGTAGGGAAGCTATAGCTAAGGTAAGGCACGTCAGTCCACTGCTGTAATTCTCAAATATTCTGATTGTCTTTGCCGTTTACTAAGGAGAAATCAGAATTACTCAAATAATGTATGGTCTTGTTTTTTGCATTTTGCCTCTTTTTTTAGGTGTTGTTTCCTAATACAACTCGCAGCTGTATGCGGGCTGTGCTAGAATATCTCTACACCGGGCGATTTTGTTCTCGACCTGACCTTGATGCCATGGAGCTCATTGTTCTTGCCAACCGTCTTTGCCTCCCCCACCTGGTTGCACTTACAGGTTTTAATTTTGTATGGTATAATCTATGTATAAACAATTGGACTGCATTGCTGTTATGTTGTTCTTGACTGTAAAATCCTGAGTTTTAATTTAACTCTGAGAATGTACAAATGGAACCAATGGACCAGCCGGCATCCATTTGGTGCTATTTGTACACTCTCAGAGTTATACCCTTTTATAACATTGAATGCTCTATTTTGCGCGTTTTTAATTCCAGGTCTAGGCTGTAATTAAGTAGTAACCCCACCATCTTATGTGCAATTTCTATTTGCTGAACGCAAACACTTAAAGGAGCATTCAGTGATTTGGGTGATTTGGAAAACACCCCGGTCCGCCCGGTAACAAGATGTATACATGCACACGCTCTGCAGTGGGGGGGGGGGGCACAACAGGCCAACCGCGTGCCCGCCCCCAAGGCCCGCCCCCACTCGATCATGATTAGAGGAAGGCCCCTCTCATCCTGATTGGATGAAGGCTGGCTAACCCTAGCCAAAAACGAAACCTACGCTTTTTTGACCCCAGGGGTTAATAATAGACAACTAAGAATGTGATGTTGGTTTGTCAAGAGATATCACAGATGGGTTTTGAACTTGAGACACAATTCGACAGAGGCTACAGTGATTATGACGGAAATGCATGCACTTGGAGATCTATCCTTTCAATGTGACGTCCAAAATAGGGTCCTCAGAGTTGATTAACACTCATGATTTTAAACTGTTATGTTATTCTTTTATTGACTGGTATTGACTTTGTGATTTCAGAACTCTACACAGTAACAGTGTTGATGGAGGCAGCTATGATGGGGTCCGATATTGACGGAGATGTACTGGTCTACTTGGATATGGCCCAGGTACAGTCCCACTCCCTCAGTCTTTGCAAATTGGAACTACACTACTGCAGTGACTGCACACATATTGTTGAGTACAGTAAAAGTTGTTTTGATAAGCAATTATTTTACTGTAAATAAAAAACCTGCTATAATTGATGTACTATTGTTGTCTCTCAACAGTTCCATTGTGCCCAGCAGCTCACTGTGTGGTGCCTTCACCACATCTGCACGAATTATAACAGTGTGTGCCGCAAGTTTCCCCGAGACATGAAGGCCAAGTCTATAGGTAATACACTCTTGACCGAGTGAAGTGCTTCTACTCCTAGGATTAAGGTTAGATTTGGGTTTAGAGATTGCCTTTCCAATTGCCTGGAAGCTACTCACTAGAGTTTACAATAAAATAAAACACATTTCCTTAGCAGCTGGTGTTACACCTAGATTATATAAAACTAAGTCAAGAAATATATATTACATTTGGAGGCGAATCATAATGGAGTGCTACAGTCAGTGATATCTTTTTTTAGTTTATTAAAAAGTTAGCTAAAAAGTAAATTCCGTCATGGGTTCCCACTGCAGAATAATAACATAAAACAACAGTTTTGCATTGCGTTATGGATAAAAATCTGCACAAATTATTTAATTTAAGAGAGGGAATACATTTATTTAGGTATCAGTATATGTGTTTAACATACCGTAAGAGAGTTTCACATTTTGTTCTGGCATAAATTACACACTTTACTATCTCTAAATCATGATTTTTTTTGTAAATGTACAAATGCTACCATATGTGCAGGACTTCCTAAATATTCTCAATTGTTGTCTCGGTAGAAAACCAGGAATACTTTGAGAAAAACAGATGGCCACCTGTGTGGTACCTGAAGGAGGACGATCACTACCAAAGAGCGCGCAAGGAACGGGACAAGGAGGATTATCTGTACCAGAGACGGCAATGCAAACGCAAATGGCTCTTCTGGAACATTCCCTCGTCCCCCTCTTCAAACTCTCCTTCCTCTGGTTCATCGGCTGTCATTTGAAGTTGTGGTAAGGTCAGGCCCACTCTCCAGATCACAGTGGCAAATAATAGAGGATAAGCATCATTGGCTACACGGGCCCTGTAATTTAGGACTGCAATCTCTGCTTCTATTTTCTGCCTCTGCAGTCAAGCTGTACCTCTTCTTCTGGCTTTGCAAAGTCAGCTCAACCTGACAATGAAAGTGATGAGCTTCTGTTTTTAGATTTTTATGTTTGCCTACAACATCCATTGCAATGTACTGACTATGAAGAGTCTATTGATTATTATAAACTATACCCGACCAAAGATAGACCAGAGTTCAGTTCATAAAGGGGGAATCTGCTGGAACAGAACCTTTATGCTAGAAATCATGACTTAGATCATACTATAATTAATTAAACTACTAACTGACGACAAAGTGCTGCTTATCAGCTGTAATGACCAGCAATTCAAACAGAACTCAAACCTCAGAGATTTAACACTTTGCCCTTAAGTGTTTGTACAATCTAAATGGCATGTACATGTACAGTATGATCTTCTCAACCGGAAATATGTACATATAAAAATCCACATAGGAGTGATTGGTTTAAGTTATACACGGTTAAACAATACAATTATGAAACCTCAGTAGGAGAACATGATAGCACTGGCAGGTTTATGGCCTGCTTTATTTTGTACATTGTCATTCTATTGATGAATGTTTGTGTACAGCTTGCACAGCTAATGGTGATGTGAGTCTGGGTATGCTCAGTATTATTAAAGTATTGTGGTGAATTGTGGACTATCGTCACAAAAGGGCTTCAGTTTATATGAATGCAAAATGTGTCCCAAATAGTAAATATCGGTATTTTCTATATAAAAAAAAAGAAAAACAGAAAAAGACGGCAAACACAAGTTTTCCTTGAAATTTGCCAGTTGTACAAGCCTTTCATGTTCCCCACGCATATGCTATGTAAGCTTTGACTTGATCAATTCTACTGTCACCCTGAACAGCACCCTAACCCAATCTAAAGTACTTCAGAATTGATAGCTAAGGTCCGGCTGTATTTGACTCCTCGCACCATCATCCTTCTGTGATGGTGTGCTTGACATGTCAGCTGTTGCTGAATTGGCCTTTTAGAGATTTGTGGTGGATGATCCTATGGACGGTGTGATATGACCGCATGCAGTTGCCTGTTACACACGTGTGGGAGGCTTGCGTATGCCTAGGTTACTGTCATTCACCCTGCTTCTACACACCTGTAGCACTTTCTGGACTCTTCCCCACAGAGACCTACTGTACAAGAACCTTCTGTTGCAGCATCTCATTGGATGGCACTGAGGACAATAGCTACAGTGTCCTAACATGCTGCAGCAAATTAAAATGGCTCCAGGCCATAGGATTATGGTGTTAAAACTGCTGAAGGAATATTAATATGAAGTGACTCAATTGAAATCACGACTCATATCTTTAATTGTTTTGCTCATTTCATGGCACATGCTGAAGAAAGTGTATTAATCGCTCTGCTGCACTGCTGTGCTTGATTGAAAGATAGCCTGTGGCATTGTTTGGTTTATACTGTACAAGTGTGGTGCTTATTGTCTATCACAAGAATTGTATACCTGAGTAATTTCCATTCCTCTCTAATGTGCAGTTACCCTAAAATGCTGCAGGCTATGAGCAGCCAGCTACAGTATTTCTCAGCTAATACATACAGTAAATTGCACATAGACTTGACTTATCCTAATTGCAGTCAAATATGATTATCATAATGCTTGCATATCCATTGTGACCTTCCTATTAGTTCATATTTTACCTGGTGCTGGCCTCCAGGTACAGTATGTCTGCAATGTAATATACATGGCAATTACAGGTAGTTTGAATGCACTAACAGCACAAGAAAATAAAACGTTTTTAGAATTGAAAATACCAAGCCATTATGGTGAACCCAGTACAAATATGCTAGAATACTTAAATGCATTTGTTATATAACAACTAAAATAACTAAATATTGATTGCAGAATTTGCTTTGCAGCACATGTTGAACGGCTTGCTTTAAAAAACAGATTGTTTAGATTTAAGAATGTTTTCAATTGTTTTCTTATTTTCTATTGGATACCAACAAGGAGCTTTAAAATGATTGGATTTTATGAAGCAGTTCAGTGACAAAAAAAGCCTGCATCAAGTCCATACAGTACTGTACTGTACCTATAAACTAGACTGCATGAACAAGACTTGCCAAATGATTTATTTGTCATTTTTAAATATTAAGATGCATATTAGACTGCTCAAGCAGTGGCTTCATATTGTTTTAAAATGCTTAACATGTGTTTCTAAATAAATGGATATACATTTTTTTTAATAAGAGGCCTAACTTACCGTATCCAAATGATAAGCGAAGTGATAAACCCCCCAGAGTAATGTCAGTTTCAGTTTAAATTGATCCATGAATGCTTTCCTTTTATTTTGGCCAGTTAACTATTGTGCCCGATTTTGAGGTGATACTGGTGATAAATATTTATGGTTTGATTGCAGGCTTTTATTGCTTAAATATTTTACTTTGCCTTCCTGGTACAGGTGATACATTTTACTTATTTACATACACATAGCCTACATTTCCTTTCTCAGTGAATCTTCTTCTGCTGATGTACATTAAAGAAGACACCTCATGCCTTAATGTACAGTGAAGTGTGTGTGGCATTACAGTACTGTAAATAGTGTTACTGTGGTTACTAGTTTGTGTAACGAAAGGTGTTTTCAGTTTCCATGGTACTCTAGGTTGTATGTGTATATGTAAATGTACATGTTACATAATTATGACTGTAAAATAATTGTGTTCACTTTTGAGAGCGTGCTTTTGACAGTGCTTAGCCTTGTTGTTATGCCCTCTTAATACCATCAAGACCGCACTTGACTAACCTAATGACAGACCATCAATCAATCAATGACATCTCCCATTAAATGGAGGGAATTGAATTTTTGTTTCATCATTTAGAAATAGCCTAATTGCATAATGGTAATAAGGTCTTTTTAGGAGTCGGTATCATTATAAAACAAGAAAATATTGTACATGTGCTCCCCACCAACGGTGCAACAACTCTCCTAAACACTACAATGGTAACTAATAGAATAGAATTCAGTAACTCCTTTACAAATGTTGTTATGTTTTAAGCTGAAACATTTTAAACTCCATAATAGTCAATAATAATTAACGGTCTGAAGCCTGTCCTGGACAGGAGTCTCCGGATGTAAAAACAAATGATGATGATGAATCGAATGTCAATTAGTAACTACTGTAAATCTAATAACGCCTATTAGTCTATTAAAATAATTAATAAAGAACTGGTTGTGGCTATGCCAGATTGCACATTATTTGGTTAGCATAGATTAACATTAAAATTCGGATTAAACAAAACATGGCATGATAACAGCGTGGCTTCTCTGCAATAGAAAAGGCTTTCATATACTGTAGTAGCTAAATTAATTAGCGGTTACAGTATCTGGCTGACTAGCTACACCTTAAAATGTCTTCTGTCTTATTGTAGTGGGAGAATTGCTTTCATCCATCCTTTTACATTGGGTTGGGTAAGGGTTACACATGCCATTGCCTACACATCAGCATCAATGATGTTCTAACGTGAGCTTGTGTTAACATTGAACTGTGATGTAGCTGTGATGTTTCTCCTTTGGGTAAAGCGAAATGCAGCAACTTGCTGTAAGAGTGACATAATAGTGACATGATAACTAATAAAAGCCACAAAATGAGACATTAGTTAGATAAAATACATAAAGCATTGTTCAGGTGCACCCGGTAACATTAGTTATACCTTTTGGTATATCCACTTCATGTTATAGGCAACATCAACATCAGTGGGTAACGCATTAACAAAATCGGTCGGTTAAATTAAACATTGTATCTTGTTCATTCTGCCACTGCAGCACCACACCTTATATTTAATACAAATATGTCTTTCAAAGGAGGCAAAATAACTCATACCGACTATTGCATATTTGAGATTAATAGATTTTTGTTCTATATGCATAAAGAGTAAGTTTACATGGGAACCACAGACTAGCACTGCTTTGTTTGTGGTTGCGTTGCTGTATATTCAAATTGCATAATAGGGTAGGCTATGGCAATGCTTTAAGAGATTAGACATATACAGTGTGTGTGTGTGTTACGTACAGTACGATTGTAAAACCAGTCTGATTGAAAAAGGAGTGCTTGTTTCCTTCGAGTTCACCTCCCGCGTTCCTCCGAGGCGAGGGCCCCTGTCAAACTAAGAAGGAGATACAAGTCTCAGGCCCTGAGTCTCCCTGGGTCTCAGGGGGACAATGATTTACAATTCTGTCCCTATCGATACATAACTCGGACCAGTCGGACGGCGCTGAGTCGACTGAAGGTGACTAACCAAATGCTCGGCACGGCGACATGCTCGCTTTAGCTCGCTCGGCGGTGCCTCACGTGGCTCAAGTCACCTTCAGGCAGCGCTCCCCCGACAGCGAAATCGAGTGCACCTTTCAATCTGACTGGTTTTCCAATCTTGTAGGCCACACACACACACACACACACACACACACACACACACACACACACACAGGTAATCAGACCAAGGCCCTTTTACATTATGTGTGGGTGCTAATATCACAGCTGCAGAGAAGCACAAACCAAAGGAGCTTTAGCAGAACCAGGAAAATAATATGCTGCACAATCACAATTGCATAGTTTAAGAGGCCTTGTACTGAAGAGGTTGATTTAATATTAATAAATACATTAAAAATAATAATGAATGTTTTCTCAGTGTTTAAAGCCTGCAGATATTTGATCGAGAGTCATCAGGTATTTTGCGTTTGTTCTGAAGTTGTTATTGTTTAGGAGCTGTAAATCTGGAATTCTGTAGCATGTGTTCTTGAAAATGTTGTTTACTAAATAAAGAAAGTAGCAGAACGTACTTCTCACCTCCACTCGTCCTTTGATCATTTTTAAGCATTGGCCCACTGTAATGTATAATCAGGGTTGCCAGCATTGGACTGTGAGAATTCAGTAGATTGTTTTGGGGGGTGGGGAGGACTCCCCAAGCGGGGGTCTGGGGGTTATCCCCCAGAAACTTTTTAGCAGAGTATATGTAATTTCCTGCATGTGTTCTGGTGAATTTGGAGTTTATTTTATCAGGCTTGCTTTACTAGCATTGGATTGATTGATTGAAATATTTATTAACAGCAGAATGGGTAGGCTACATTTCACATGAAAGCACAATTCAATACAAAGACTGCGTTACTGTGGACGACACACTGATAAAGCATTACACTTGTTTACACTTGTTTTGGTTACACTTACACTTGTTTTGGTCCACCATTTTCAATTCATCAGAACATTTAGCACAAAAAAACAGGAAATTCATGTAAGGAGGTAAAAAGGGAAAATAAACACAAACGGTAAGGGGGTGGGGGCCAGTTTCGAATTGCAGACGATAGGTGCCCTTTGAGAGCGGTTTTGAAGGAGTCAAGGGATTCACATTCGATGGGTACAGTTTCTGCCATTAAACGTAAAACGTAAGACCCATCATTAATAAAAAATAAAACAAGTGAACATGCACTGCCCAGACCCTCCCAGACTTTGATACCAAATCCAGGAGAAAGGACAATGCCGTAGTCCTGCAGGATAGGTGGTCCAGGAGAGTTGACAACTTGGCAGCCCATATAGGGGGGGGGGGGGGGGTGTCGTGTCGCTTCCCAAAAAGAACAGATTAAACAAGTTAAAAACGCGTCGCACCCATAGAGTATATATATAATAGAGACTGAACTAGCGCGAAGCTCCGCCCCCCCAGCTATTCATGTCAGTGGAAGTTGCTCAGTGGCGTTTTGAAGCACCCGGAAGACTGCCGGAAGTCCCTCCCAGGCGGTCGCACCGCGACGTGTTGTTAGCTTGTATAGATCTGTTCTTTTTGGCAAGGTGTTCCCAGCCCAGCCTCCTTCGGCACTGTTTTTCTGGCAAATCTAAGCTAGCAAATATAAGACTTCCGGGGGACGATCTCTTCAAAATAAGAGTACCCTCTAGAGTATTGAAAAAAAGATTAATTTGCACATTAAAACTATAAATTAAGCATTTAAACGATGCTATAGGACACACATTATGTTTCTGTGTAAAAATAAGTAATAAGTAATGTTTCTGTGTAAAGATAAGTAATTAAAAAGTTATCTAAATGGATAAATGCTATTCACTGGAGTGCATGGACTTTATAAAGTGGACACTGGACAAAACTCCCTGCTATGTATCGACTAGTGTGACATACGCACATGTCCGGGGAGACCTCCTCTACAACACCACACTGTCCGCTAAGCAGCAGAGGTGTAAAACAAAAATTGGCACACCATACAGCGAGGTGAAAGGTAAAAAATATCCCATTTCCAGACTTAAGTGAACTAAAGTGGACACTGGACAAAAATCCCTGCTATGTATCGACTAGTGTGACATACGCACATGTCCGGGGAGACCTCCTCTACAACACCACACTGTCCGCTAAGCAGCAGAGGTGTAAAACAAAAATTGGCATGCCATACAGCGAGGTGAAAGGTCAAAAAGTGGACTAAAATACAATAGAATATAAAAGAATACAGACAAGGCTTTGAAAGTTACAAAAACATACCTTTTAATTAATCATTGCTAATATAACAGTGTACACTTTCAATGGAAAGAAAAAGGCATACAGTTTGCTTACGGTGTTTCATAGCCAATTTTTGTTTTACACCTCTGCTGCTTAGCGGACAGTGTGGTGTTGTAGAGGAGGTCTCCCCGGACATGTGCATATGTCACACTAGTGACTAGTCGATACATAGAAGGGATTTTTGTCCAGCATCCACTTTATAAAGTCCATGCACTCCAGTGAATGGACTTGGGCACTCCAGTGCATAGACTTGGGCATTTATCCATTTAGATAACTTTTTTACGTTATTTCATTACTTATTTTTACACAGAAACATAATGTGTTTCTTCAAAATAACTGTAATGTAATAATAATACTAATAATGTAATGTAATAATTATTTAATTAACCACGCTTTTATTCTGAAAGCAACCGGATGTCTTAAATTTGCTAGCTCTCAAACTGGAAGTTCTAGATTTGCCAAAAAGACGGAGCCACTTCCTTCCATCATAGGACAGGTGTTCCGCTGCCTGGAACTTTTCCAACACAGTATACAGCACGTCACTCATGCTCCTGCGCAGCAGCAGCACAGCAGTGCCAGTGAGTAGCGTAGGTCTACCCCCTGCAACGACGCACAGCGCAAGCAACTTCAGCGACCGTTTCGAATGGTAGGCCTACTGTACATACCGCGACGCGAAACATAATTATTTGGGAAATTGAACACTTGTCATACTTCCAATACGGTGTTAATCATAAAAGTCTCCTCTGTCCTCTCTGTCTGTCAGTCTGTACTGGTAGTTCACATTCACTCGTCTCGAGTCTAACTGCTATCTCTGATTTCCCCAGTTGAGGGCAGCAACACTACTTTAAAATATTTTGAAGAGTACTGGACATTTTCTGTCAAATCATTTCACATTAAAACATACCAACTGTACATAACAACTGTGCATAATGGAAAATTGCATAATTTAATCATTTGGCCAGTGGCCACGTATTTATACTTTTGTGTTTACTGTACGATGTGGCAATTTGGTTTGCCTTAGAGCTAGCCCAACAGGTTTCAGACTTTCATTAGGTGTGGTGGTGGTCAGGTGGTGTATGAAATGTCAAATATCTACACCGCTGTTCTGCAGGCTTTTCAAGGGCCGCTTCTGGTATTCTCCTTTTCTGCTTGTATCGTGCTGTACCACCACCATGTTGAAGGAGGAACAACTACGACCCCAACACTGAGTCGCTTGGATGCCTCTTTCTGCCAGTAAGTCTCCCACATTGCCCAAGCAATCTTTCTGGGAAACATATGAATGTGGCTGGTACATTAATTTGCCTTGTAGGCCTACTCCAAAGTAAAACCACTACGTTGAGTGAGTCCCTCCTGACCGAGGAACAGGGCACATCGTGACATCGCGCAATTAAATCGGCCTTTAATCATTCAATTGAGATGCCATGTTAAATTTGTTGTATTACTTAATTTATCTTTGTTTATTTATTCAAGTGGGGGACTAGAAGTTATCTATCCAGAGCCAGAGGTCAACGTCAATAAGTGCTTCATAATTTCGCCGGAACACAGGGAGAGAATCAGCAAAGTGTGGGATGCTCCACAGATAAGGTTCCCTGAATCAGATGAGGTGAGAGGCTTTGTGTGTGTGTGTGTGTGTGTGCGCGAGTGAGTGTAAATTCACCTTTATAATGATACTTGGCCTGGTGGCATAGCGTAGGCCTATATGTACATTTTATTATACTGTATGTGAGCAACATTATTTTGGCAAAACAAGCATTTGTGCTTTCTTATTTTTACCACTAGAGGGCAAATAAGCCTTATTTTTACATAAACACGAGCAGGACATTGAGGCATTACAGTGATAAAAAAAAATACAGTACCAATGAATACCAAGTTCATTAACAATAAAATGATACAATCAATTCAGTAACAATTGAAGTCCCCCCCTCTCTTTCACTCACACACACACGCGCACACTCTTCTACATAATGTATCTGTTCTCTGTGTCTATACATCTCACATGTTCTGTTATCTCCTGAATTTATATACTGTAGCTTTTATCACCAGAGGGTGGTGCAAGCATCTCAAATTTAAACCATGTGGAGAATTACTGGGTTTAAGCCTATAGGCAATGTTGTAATATTGAATGAAGGACTTACAGTAGTATGGTATGGATGGAGTATGGATGTACTACAAATGTCAAATTCTGGGTAAATGTGTAATAGGCTCATTTGATTTGATGACTAGGGATATTACTGAACATTCTAATTACAAAGACAAGGGACAAAGCTGCATATGTTTTGGAGTTGTGCTATATTAACGCTTTGTCTCTTTTAATGTAACAATTTCGGTTTCAGAATAAAAATATATACTTATTCGTGTATTGAAAACAAACACATTTTGATTCAAAGGAATGCCATTGTTTGACTCCATAATAACGCATTAAACCGTGAATTTTAATCGGAATCCTTCAAGTTATGAACAACTATTTTATTTTTGATATAGGCTATTTCAACTTAATTGTGCTGATGCATTAGATTACCATCTTGTGTGTGTGTGTGTGTGTGTGTGTGTGTGTGTGTGTGTGTGTGTGTGGAAAAAGTGACATAAAGACTAATGGTAATTTGTCTACCGTAAACATTGCTAAAGATGACAGACTGGAAATGGCAGTGACATTACTCAACGTAGGTGTATAGTAGTACTGTAGTAGTATGTCATAAGCTATATATAAATATACTGTAGATTTATTATACAATATGCATATCAAAATGTTAACCGGTATGGTACAATTACAGAGTTTCATTGAAATTGTCTGTGAAAAATGTCAGAGGCCCATATGGAATGCACTATAGAGTTCTATTTGAGAATAAGAGATTGAGAGAGACAGAGAGAAAGAAAAAGAGCGAGAGATTCAGTTCCCAGTCCAGAGAACCCCCCTGGTGAAATTGACAATGAAACTGCATCAACCGTACACCAAATCCTATATCGCTAAATTGAAAACTTAAATTGAAAGCCACCTCAATTTAGGAGGTAGTTTATGAATTCCAGAGCTAAGCAGTCTCGCTTGAACATGATCTATTGCTCTACTCTTGCCCAAACTCCAGTTGATCTATGGTCGTATTATCTATAATGCTGTCTTATATGATTCTCTTTTATTGCCAGAATCAGTGTCAGACAGCAAAACAGATTACATGTTAGATTAAATCAATACAAACTTTATTTACTGGGCTTTGAGATGTAATTCTCCCTTTCTCCTGACACTTGTTCAAACACACAGTGAAAGATCAGAGTCTTCTCAGGGTTTTCTACTTCTACTACTGCTATTCTCTGCCACTCAATCGTTGTTGTACCAGTAGCTGAAGAGACCAGTGGTTAGTCAGTCCCAAATCCAACCTTTGTGACATCCACTTCATTACTGAGATGCAGTGACTATGTATCAGTTTATTTTATTTTATTTTATTTTATTTTATTTTAGTTAGTGTTCCATTACCAATTTTGTCCGCTTTCTTTGTGTCATTACTTCCTATTTCACTTGTTCATCCTGTATCCTGTATGAATAATCTCTCCTAATTGGATATAATTGGTATCCTGACCTGACCTGCAAATGCATTTTCTGTTTATTAAAGAGCTGGAGAGACAGGGAGACGACCTGTTACTGAACAAACAGTCGATAGCAGAGTTATTATTTGCGCTAGCAGAGTTATTACTTGCGCAAGCAGAGCACGCAAGTACTGTAATCGGCTGCGTATGTCGGTGGCGTCGCTCGGCCAATCAAGGACCAAATATGTACTGTATGTATGTTGGTGGCGTCGCTCGGCCAATCAGCGCCAATCATGGCGCGCTCTGCTTGCGCACAAGTAGGCTATACATGGCCTACTATGTGCAATGTGCAAGTTGGCAGCTCGACGGTGCATTTCTATTTGAACACTGCGTGCACGCATCCACCTGGGTGACGGCAGACTGCTGGGCTGGCGCTTTGGCATGGGGGCCTGGGGTCAGATCAACATTTGGAATTAATTCTATACTGGCCATATATGGAGCGTGTCTTTTGTGTGCAGGGTTTGATGATGTCAGATCAACATATGGAATAATGTCAAAACAGGTCAGCTCCATATATGGAGATCTACGGGTTTCTATCCAGGGTTTGTTTTGTTTCATAGTAATCTGTGACCTACTGTCGCAACTGTGGTGTGGTATGGTATGGAGTATTAATGAAGGATACCAGTGGAGAAAACCTGTTCTTAACCGTTGGATGGAATATACAGTATAGGTTGACTAATTATTGAAACCAGTTGGTCAATACATTAAGTTATCACTATAAAAGTATTGCATTTCTTTTCAGAATAGGCTTTTATGATTATGTTAACCACTTAAACAATATTACAATACAGTCAGTGTTTTAATTTATTGACAACACCATATTTGTATAAAACTGAAGAAAATACCAAAAAAAGACCAAGAAAAGTTTCAGTCCAATCATTGACTTCCATTAAGTTAAACATGTGGAAAATATAGTGTATCTACTTCTACTGCCAGTGCCTACTGGGATTATGCACAAGACATTTGTCGCTGATCTGTCCACCAACAATCTTATAGCCTGCTGGCATCTTGCAGAGCAACACCACGTTACATTTGTACCATGTCTGTGACCCGGGGCGAGGTAAAAATGGAATAGCAAGCATTCACATAGACTGACAATAGACGACTAGCTTCCTGCAGACCCATGCCAAGAAATGTATAAAAACAGTTGCATTAAATGGGACAACATAGCCTCTAAATGTCAACAAGACCAAGGAGCTGATTGTGGACTACAGAAAGAGAGGACGGTGGCGGGACCCCATAACCATTAACTCTAGAGAGAGTCAGCATCTTCAAGTTCCTCAGCGTTCATCTCGCATCACTGAGGACCTCTCCAGGGATATGCTGAAATGGGTACAGCAATGCCTACATTTCACCTCAGGAGGCTGAAAAGGTTACCGTAGAAAGATCCTATAGGTTTGTAGGATCTTGCTCTGTGTCTAACCTTTGTGCAGAGTGGCACCACCGAGAGCATCCTTCCTGACGGTATGCATTATAGTGGGGATTTCAAAAAGCTGTGCAAACGCGTTGGGAGCGCCCCCTAGTTTGCAAATATTGGATACGTATAGGTATGGTTGAAAACCAAAATAATTGATAAAAGAGATTTTTGGATTCTGTTACTATTGGGTGTGCTAAATGAAAATTTAGGAACAACCAGAAAGGCATCGTTTTCAAGATGGCGTCCACGGTGGCTAAAATGAGCTAAAATGCCTATAAACTGGGATTTAATATGTAAAAAATCTTAACAATTATGTTACTTTGTAACTACTACTACTATCAGTAAAAGGAAAGGAAAAACAAAAAGTTATTTATAGGAATGCTTTTTGAAACAAATGGGTTTTTAATAGGGATTTGAAACGTGTGAGGGAGTCAGTGAGGCGAATTAATTCTGGAAGCTCATTCCAGAGCTTTGGTGCTCGGATGGCGAAGGCCCGATCACCCTTTTGACGTAGTTCGCGGAACGGATTTTTAGGAGCCCCTTGCCTGCAGACCTCATGCTGCGAGGAGGGTTGTGAGGGGTCAAGAGCTCCGCGATATAGCTAGGGGCAAGACCTCTTTGAGCTTTAAAGGAGATTAAAATAATTTTAAAATCAACTCTATAGTTGACCGGAAGCCAGTGAAGCGACATCAAGACAGGGGTGATATGTTCACGCTTTTTGGTATTGGTTAAAAGCCTAGCGGCGGCATTTTGCACTAATTGCAAACGGGAGAGTGATTTTTGTGTTAGACCTGAGTAAAGAGCGTTACAGTAATCTAGACGGGACGTGATAAATGCACGAATGACCTTTTCTAAATCGGCGCTAGACAGGAAGGACTTGATTTTTGAGATGTTCCTAAGTTGGAAAAAACAGGTTTGAACCACCTTTTTTAGTTGAGCATTAAAATTAAGGTCTGGGTCCATTAGAACACCGTCCTAGGTTCTTTGCAGTGGATTTTACATTTCTGGAGAGGTTGGCAAGATTGTCTTTTAGAATTTGGGTGGATTCTGGAGGGCCGAAGAGGATTATTTCTGTTTTATCTGAGTTTAGTTGAAGAATGTCCGCCAGACAGGCTTTCACACTGTCTAGGCTCCCAGATGTGGGTGACTTGATGGGGACATAATATGTCCTCATCAAGTTAAAAATGCCAGATGACATGCAGATATCAGTTATCTGCATGTCATCTGGCATTTTTAGCTCCCGAAGAGGGCCGAAGAGGATTATTTCTGTTTTATCTGAGTTTAGTTGAAGAAAGTTTTGGGACATCCAGGAGTTTATGTCCGCCAGACAGGCTTTCACACTGTCTAGGCTCCCAGATGTGGGTGACTTGATGGGGACATATAACTGCGTGTCATCTGGCATTTTAAGCTCCCGGCAGCTCCATCGTGGATGCCATCTTGAAAACGATGCCTTTCAAGTTGTTCGTTTTCCGTAAACTTTTAGTATGTTATTTAGCACACCCAATGGTAACAGAATCGATTGAAAAATCTCTTCTATCAATTATTTGGGGTTCCAACCATATACTGACATACCGGTATCTAATAGTGGTTTCATTGCAAACCGACCACTAGGGGGCGAGCCAATTTAGTTTGCGATGGTTTTTGAAAACCTTATGCCCATACCTAACACCATGCCAAAATTCTAAAAGTAGTTACAAAGTGCATAATTGTTAAGATTTTTTACATATTAAATCCCAGTTTATAGGCATTTTAGCTCATTTTAGCTACCGTGGACGCCATCTTGAAAACGATGCCTTTCTGGTTGTTCGTTGTTCCTAAGATTTTAGTATGTTATTTAGCACACCCAATAATCTTTTATCAATTATTTTGGTTTTTAACCATACCTATATGTATCCAATATTTGAGTCTGTGCAAACAGAACGCTCCCAACGCGTTTGCACAGCTTTTTGAAATCCTTATACCCATACCTAACACCACACCAAATTTCAGAAACTAGTCACCAAAAGCCAAATATTGCTGATTTCTTACAAGTCCGCCCCCCGCTATTAATGCCAGGCATGGAAACTGCAATGCCCTCAACTGCAAAGCGCTGGAGATGGTGGTACGGACAACCAAACAAACAATCAGAAAAATATACCACTGAAGATACAGTATGACTTTAATCTTCCTCCTCCTCTTCCTATACTTCTTCCTTCTCAAATTGCCTGGCCCCGACCATTGCTGCACTGCAGCTATAATTATGATTTTACATTTTGGTAGAAACATGCTCAATCAGTGTCTTCTGCAGTTTAAGCAAAACTGGTCGCAGGAGTTCTCTTCAGTCCATGCTTGTACCAAGTGCAGAGTTTCTGAGTTGTTTCTTTGAGCCACAGGGCACACAGGGCACACTCTTAGGCATGGCGGATTCCAAAGCCTTGTTTTAGGTAGACGTTCTTGCATCTGATGGATGGAATGAGGGTTTAAAGTTAAACCATTACCCTGATTAGATCTGGCTCACTATGATCTGTTGAGCTTGCTTACCGCCACTAATAACTGTTTCCTCTCTATTTCTCTCCATCTTTTTCTCCTTCTCTTTCACTCTCTGAATGATTTTCATGCTTTGCTAAAACATGCGGGGGCGTTAAGAGAGGATTTAAATGCAACGATCCCCCTCCCTTTTTTTTGGTGAATTTCAGTGTTCTTTTCTGCAAGCCTCTGATGACGACAGGGCAGCTTTAAGCCTGGCAGTGCCCACGGCAGGCTGCCGTCTCAGCACTGCCCACTCTCCTTCGCCTTGGCATGCTGGAGAAAGCGAGGGTGGGGTTCCTCTCCAGCAGACCTTGTCATTCCTAGGAAAGCCTACACGTCCACCCATGCAGGATTCCTGAAAGGTCTTCGTGTTGGGGGTATCGGAGACCGCAAAGACAGGGATTTTATTTTCTGTAGGCGATGGGCCTTATTCAGCGAGTCAAGAATGTATATTTAGACATCCTGAATGCTCATCCTCACATGCCATTAAATCACACCGAGGGTCTACAAGTGAAAAATGTAATGTCTATCTAATTGAGTATTCAGTGTCATCAGGTGGGCGTTGTTGGCTCTGTTGGATCACGGCTGCTCGTTTAGCCAAGATTCAGGGAGTTTATTTCCTTACCTAATGTTCCCCTTTGTCATAATAACATCCCTGTTAAAGTGACCCGTGACCCTCTTCGTTCAGTCAGTTCCCATTTCTACGCAACATGTATGATTCATGCAGGGCTGTGAAAAGGGAAGAATTACAGACCCTGTTACTAGAAGCGCTGGATTGATTATGCATATTCAGTGGAATGGAGAGAGGCAATAAGCCACATAAGCCATGCTTCCACCGAGAGGAGTGATTTACATGTTGTATAAGATGTCAGCGCTGTGCAGACCACTACAGTCCAAACTAAAACTATGGACGCAAGCAGTTCACCCCTAAGGTTGAGGTCCCTTAGTTTTAGTTTTAGTTTTAGACAGTAGAGAGAGAAATATCCTGGAAAACCTGGAATGTTTTGTTTGATGCATGGAGTTGAAATGTGCTAGAAAATAAGTAATTGTCCTGGGAAATGTATGTGTATAGTAAGTGATGACTGCAGATTAGATTAATCATCATAGGTAGAAATTGGTCGGGTTAGATGCACCCTATCAGATGAAAGTTATTTTGATATGGACATAAAAGGGACAAGGACTGACATCGCCATATGCATATATGGGCATATCAGTCGGATTGACGTTGCGACATAGGTGTCCCGAACCTCTAGTGTGGCATCCACTGTATTTCTATCGACCACATAATGTCTTACGTCGTCATTTAGTGCCCTAAACAAACAATAAAGTCCATAGACTTGGCTGGCAAACGATTTAGGTCATAAGTGGTCTAAACAAACACACTTGGCTGCCACATGATGTAATCTTCAAAAGTGCATTGGAGGGGCTAGCACCCCTCAATGACTGACTTAATATCGAATATGAACATCATGATCGTTGCAGTTAGGTAGAAAGTAGAAACCTTGTATGTCTAAAAGCCTTAATTTTCAGGAAATGGGGGGGCCCAGTGGAGAACCTGTTTTCCAATGGATCCAGTGTAGTTATTATTTACTCACACGCTCTTGTTAAACACTCCATATTTCGGCGTAGCTGCATTGGGAACTCCTTATATGGTTATGGCTGAGTCATGAGCGCGACAACGTGGTCCGCCTTGTCCTCCCTGGTCACCTCATAAGGTGACCAACGTTTCTGTGGTCACCTCATCACCTAAAACTGGAGTATGAATTGGCCTTAAGCCAATTTTAATATACTAGAGGTTCAGCTGGCTATGCAGCCCTCATATAATCACACCTACATGGCCCGACGATCCGACCAATAAACACTCCAGTCATAGCCAAGTGCAGCAAGTACTGCTGCTTGGCCGTCTCCGTTGTGCATCTTTCACCCCTTTTTTGTGTTTGTTTGTTTCGTTTGTTTCTCTGTCACAACCTTCCGGCCATTGTTTTCGTCCGTTTCCGATGTTCTTTTGTTGGTTCGATCACTGTGTTTTGTTATGGCTTTCCTTTAGATTCAGTTAGCTCATAACATTAGCTTCTCTTGCCACTCTCACTCCGTCCGTTCCTCTTGCAGACACGTTGCACTGTTCAGACTAGGGGTTTTATGGATAAGTCTCCCTTTGGCTTAGAGGCAGCCAATCATGAAAAAGGGTCCACTATGGTCATCTTTATGGTCGTCTTTACTGTCGTTACTAGAGGTACTATCAAATGTAGTCCAGGCGCTTTTCAAGCACCTGGCAAAAAGCAGGTGAAGTGCACTCAATAGGCCTCTGATTGAAATTCCATGGTATTGTTCAAAGATTAGTTAGTTTAACCCTAAATATTTCTTGCACTAGTCACGGCAAAGGTGTAATACACCAATATAGTAATTAAATCAGAGCATTAAGTCAGGGGTTCTCAACCTTTTTGGTTGGGGACCCCCGGAAATGCTTTGGCCATGTCTCGCGACCCCCGCCCCGCCCCGCCCCCCTCCCCACCACCAATATAAACTGACTGCAAAAAATAACCTTAATAATAGAGAAAATACTGAAGCCAGATATAATCATTAAGGAAAGTTTATGCATGCACCACGTACTATGTAAACTATTAATTTCCATTTTCCAGCCATTCAGTTGCAAAAAACATTTTTTTTAATAATTTGGGGACCCCCTAAAATAATCTGGCGACCCCCCTAGGGGTCACGACCCATGGGTTGAGAACCCCTGCATTAAGTAGTAATATTAAATTATATATATTTTTCCCGATATTGATAATGTACCATACTGTAGGTATTATTAGGTCTGGTAAAATACATTCTGTAAAGATGTCCTACTGACATCATGCATGAGATTTGTGAAAGTTGTTAATTAGAGCTCTCTGGCAAGCAAATCACAGTATAAAGCCAACACCAAGTTGATAATTTAAATGTCTACCCAACCGGCGGCTTCCAATTATTTGCCCTGAAATTCTAACCTGTCAGTTCATATACATTGACTGCATGGTCTGTTCAAACAGAGAATCATAATCTGCACGGGAAGTGCATCTGCTGCAGTGAATGCTTAGATAAACATACAAGATTAAATTTCTATTTATGAGGTTGAGAAACCAAACATTTGCCAGGGAAGAGTTGTAAGATCTGCAGACGAGTAGAACACACATTTGGCACTGTGTGAGTAATTTATACATTTTCTTAATGAGAAGTTCCATGCAGGGATTTATCTGTGGCCTCATAAAGTCCAAAGACATTCATATTGTCGTCTTGACTGTCAGAAGAGAGGTTTGATTAGAAATTGTCTGCCCTTTTTTTAAATGCGTTTTTTATGTCTTGCATTCCCTACAGGTTCTTTCTTTCTTTCTTTCTTTCTTTCTTTCTTTCTTTCTTTCTTTCTTTCTTTCTTTCTTTCTTTCTTTCTTTCAATGTATGCCTTCTTTGTCAGATGATTTCCTTTGTCCCTTAACATTGAGTAATTTAATTGAGATCCTGACTGTTGCTGTGTGGCCATTTAATGTACACATAAACCTCAGGTACAATACTTTATGTACTTCTCTGAGACTTCTCTTTTTAATTTAGAACAACTAAATAATCCTAAAGTTTGAAGTTATCACATGAAGTTTATTTAAGACCCTCATGTGCTTAGTGGCATTTTGCCTAAATTGTTTTTGTGCTTCTCATCTGTGGTCCGGCACAAGGTTTAGTTCCAGCTCTGTCCCAATCCTCTGATTCACAGCTTCAGGGCTGCTCTTCCTGTCTTAACTCTCCATAATGCCATCCCCTTCATCTCCTCTTGGAGTTATTGTCTTAACTGTGGATGGAGAGACGGTGGAAAGTGGTTAACACACATTTGGCGCAGTGAAAGTATAAGAACCTTAAAAAGTGCATCCTTTCCAAATCTGGTTATGGAATTTCTATGGTCTGCGTATGATACCTGTTCCTTTTTCCCTGACTTCTATACTATATCATAGATATGTTTGCAAAGCAAGCTATGATACTTGACTTGATGTCCTTTGTTTGCAGACTCGTACAGTAGAATTAGCATTGGTAGTGGTCATCAACACATCAGTTGACACCCCCAAGCGTTCAGAGGTCGGAAATAAAGCTGAACAGATATCACTTGCATGTCATTTCTTTGATCCCGTAGTTTGGAAGCGCAGAAAATGGTATGCAAATGATTTGTTAATCCCTTTACATTATTTGTTCCATTTCTCCCTCTCGTTTCCACACTGAATTTCCAGCACAGCTAGCTGACAGGCAGATAACTTCAGAATACTCATCATAGGGGGAGAAGTCATCTACTTTGCTTTAAGACCATTTTACTTACATCATTTTATTTATAAGATCAGATTGAACTGATTTTATGAAAACAAAGAGTATTTTATTCTTATCACACTTTTTTGAAATAGTTGTTTTGATATGGATGCTCTGTCTTGTACAAAATTGTCAAATACAGTATTTCTGTTTTTTTGCCAGCATAAGAAGGATAAGACCAGATCCATGAGCTTGTGACCAACATGTTTCCATAGTTTAGTTGTCCTTGGGGTTGGAATAATAAAAAAGAGGTAGGATGGTCTTAGATCCAAGAAGCTTAAAATGCGAAATCTCGAATAAGCCCAATTTGCCTTAGCCAATCGCATTGCGTGTTGGAAGGTTTGTGTTGATCGTCTCAACTGACTCACATACCGCCCCTCCCCAAATAAAAACACTAGAGATTTACGTGGCTTTATAAAAAAAATTATCTAGACATTTATCCAGCTTAATCTTCTTAACATATTAATCCATTGAGACCTGGAACGCATCCATGTCACGTTAGCGTTTAACCACATTAACCATTAACCCATTTTGGGGCGGGAACCCCTTTTGGTGTTTTAAACATTGTTATAATTTAGCTATTGAAAAATAGCAGATCTACAAGCTCATAGCGCGCCACCGAGTGGCGTGCTATGAACTTGTAGGTCTGCTATTTTTGAAAAATCGTTAAAATGTGCCTCAAATCTTTCCGAAAATTTTCATGATTTAGAAAACTTTTTTTTTTTAATTTCGACGTCAGGCCTGAATGGGTTAAAGTGATTTGCTTTACCCCGAAGTGGCTGAAGCTAGAAGCTCACCGCCCTTTGTGGCACTAAGACCTGAGTGGCATTGTGGACATTTCAACTCGCAGTATGAGAGAGGTGGGCAGAAGTCAGTCTTTTCCTTTCTCCTGTGTAGCTTGCTATACAGTATAGCTTGCTATACAGTATAGCTCTCCCTGCTTGTGCATCCGGCTTTATTTCTTTTTTGGGGGGGGGGTTCTGTTATTAGTCCAACTGTTGCACTCAGTCAGTGCGCTTAGGCACATGGCTGTGCCAGAACTGCCCACACTGGTGTGGAGGTTTGGTGCTCTCATCTTTTGAGCTGAACTGAAACAGCTTTCACATAGAGTAGGTGTTGGCAGGATCCGTTGTTTCTTTCTGTGAATGTCACAAGAGGTAGGGGCTGCAACTAATGATAATTTTTGTGATTAATTCATCTGTCAATTTGTTGTTGCTGGTTTAGTTTATTTATTTATTTTTGATTATTCAGTTGATCTGTGTGAGATTTATTTAGCCAATGCAATAAGATTATAAAGCCCAAAGGATCATAAATGCTCAAGTTATCTGAACCCAAACAGAGAATTTAAATTGTTTCATTTTGTAATGACTGGTATCACATGACATCAACTTTTACTAGGAACACTATTGTATGGAAAAATGGTGCATTTATATCTTTAAAAAAATCACACCTGTGCGAACTGAGCAGTACAACTATACTTGTATTGTGATGGTTACTGTACTGTACGGTGCGGTTTATAGTTATACTTTTATTGTTATAGTTCTAGTGCTCAGTGTGAAAGGCCCTTTAGGCTGCTCAACAGTGCCACTTTAGGTCACCCAGCGGTATGCAGCTGTTCATACCCTAAACAGACAGACAGACAGACAGACAGACAGAGTGGTGTGCACCACTCCAAAAACAAGTGCTTTACAATTGCATTATATTCAACCATTCACACACAGACAGTGGAGGAAGCCCTGCTCATTTGGGGCAGTTAGGGGTTCAGTGTCTTGCTCAAGGACACTTCGACAGTAACACAGGGGGAACCGGGATCAATCCGGAACCTTCCAATTCCGAAGCGGCTGCTCTACCTGCTGTCGTCTGTGTCAAACAGCGAAGAAATGCATCACAACTAGAACTCAAGAGGGTCTTACCCCTAGAAGTCAGGATGTGCAGTACCCAGAAACACACACAAAACAACTTATTTCCCATAATCAAATCCCAATACAATTAATAATACAATAAACTAAGAATAATGGACATCAGAGCATCCCTGAGTCATGCTACCCACAAGAATATAACTTTTCACTTTATAATAGGTCTATAGAACAAAAGCAAGCGTTCACATTTTGGTGGAATTGCAAATAGAACATATTAGAAATGTTTACATGTTTACATATCAGTAAACCGCTAATTTGATTGCTAAAATTGTATTTTCTTTCTCTTTCGCCCCCAAATCCCGAGACCATCCGAGTCAAAGTTTGCATGCCCTATTATTATTGTTTCACCCCTAATGTATAAAATAAAATCAGAGGCATTACCACAGATATGGCATGATCTATCTGGCCGGCAACTTTGTAAGTGTGTGTGTGTACAGATCTGGGCATTTGTCCAAATGATGATGTTAACCTTTTCTCGAGATGGAAAACAACTTGATGCGGAAATGGGAAGTGACGGTTGTGTGTTTTTTTTAATTGTCACTTCACAGACTGCCCATTTGAAAGGTCTTAGTCAAACTCAAGCATTCTGATGTCCTCATTTGACACAATGCACTATTGTATATGCTGCAGGGCAGAGACTTTGCCTGATCTCATCAGATGAACTGTATGTTTAAATTTGGAAACACTTATAGCAGCTGAAGCATGAACCGCTTTATTGCCATCATGGTATTTAACTAAGTGTCCATCAAAATTAAATCAATTTCATCCCATCAAAACAAATACAACAAAAGACGTTATTTCTTTGATGTTGACCTTTGGTGGCCTCATCAGTTGTACTAGTCCTCATTTTCAGATGCATATTGGAGTGATGATCATAAGAAATTATTTTACTTGGTTGACTTGTCATTATGCTTTATTTATTTGTAATTTACTAGACCGGTGCCGAGTCGGTAACAATGGATATTGGAGATCCATGCCCCACCCGGCTATGCAATGCATATATCTAAATGACGGAGCGGTTGCGCAAAGGCCTGCCCGGCAGCACTGTTTAATGCAATTTATTTGTGCGTGTTATAAGTATTTTTTTGTTGAAAGAAAGTTACAAAGTTGTACAGTATGTATATCCATAACATAAACAAGCAGCACGCTCGCAAACAATTCACTAGTTCTTTGTTTCAATCATTTTATTATATTTTTCATCATCTTGAAAATCATCTTCTTAAATACACTAGTTTGTAACTCTATACCGTCATGCATTGAAAGAAAGAACTAGTGTATCTGCGCTTGCTGCTTGCTTATTTTATGGATATACTGTTGACTTTTACAACTTTGTCATGAGTAATTAAACAAAAAATACTTATAACTCGCACAAATAAATTACATTAAACATTGCCGGGCGGGTCTTTGCGCAACCGTTCCATCATTTAGATATATGCCTATACAATACCCGTTGTACCCGTGTCAGAGTACCTGTTTCCCATTTATGCCCATATAAGGAGATTTCTGTATCTGTCTCTCTGTGTTAATTTATTCCTATACATATATGGAGTTCTGTGTCAGGCATGCCCAAATATGAAGTGTTGTGATGTCAACACAGGCCAGCTCCATATATGGAGATATAGGGGTGATCAGAACAGGCCAGCTCCATATATGGAGATCCAGGGGTGATCAGGTGTGATCTGTGGGCTAATTTGGGCCCTGTCCAGAGCGCAAGTTTTTTATTCCTAGGATAGCTCAGGAAAGGAGCGCTCGTTTTACCACGACTACTAGTAGCCAAGGAAAGCGCCGCCCGCGCGGGCGGAACCTCACCTTCTAATACAAACACAAAACCCCATTCTGCCAGCTGCCTCGCTAGCCTAGTGGATTACTACGCAGACTTATAATACCATGCTTCACCTGTTCGTGCCCCACTGCCGCCACTACTTTTACAACCGCAGATTTTTTAATAGTTTTTGGATTAAGGTTGGTGAGGGGTACGTTAATAGTTTTTGGATTAAGGTTGGTGAGGGGTACGTTAATAGTTTTTGCCCACTGCCGTTATAGGAACCTTCTGCCACTGATATATATATTGTGTACATGATGTAATAAGTTAACTAGGTAAGGTAAAGTTTCAAAACAAATATCTTAAATCTTAAAGGAGAATTTCAGACTAGAATGCTTTCTTACCTTTATTTGTAGTTGTTATGGCCCCACCAAAGAGGTCCAGGTGTTATTTTGTGCAAAAGCGCATTATTGGCTATTTCCCCTACCATAAGCCCTCAATGAATTGAATTGCATTGAATTGAATGGGGCATTGGGTTGTCATGCTAATTCGCTTATTTCCATTGCTCAAAAATCATTTTTCTTTAATATATCCTCTCTTCATAATGTAAATGGTATCCCAAGCGGCACACTTTACTACTTATTTCCATGGAAATAAGCAAATTAGCACAATAACCCAACCCCCATGAGGGCTTCAGGTAGGGGAAATAGCCAATAATGCACTTTTGCACAAAATAACACCTGGACCTCTTTGTATTGGTGGGGACGTAACAACTACAAATAAAGGTAAGAAAGCCTTCTAGTCCGAAATTCTCCTTTCAGGTGTTTGCAATGACCTGATTTTGGTGATGTTTCTTTAAAAGGTAAAGAGTTTGGACCACCTTTTTACATTCAAAGCTCATATGTTGGTCAAATAGGACTCCTACTGTAGGTGTTTTTGAGTGGTGCCTCCGCTCCATTACACATTACGTACGTACGTGTATGTGTGTCTGTCTCTGTGTCCGAGCACGGAAAGCTGCAACACAGTAACTCTGTCATTTCTCAACCGTTTCGGACGCGGGAAGGCTCGCCGGAACCGGGCCGCCCCCCTGGGCGCATTTCTCGACCTCGTACCCACACGGTACAGTTGCACCGCTCACTTCACACAGGTGTGAATTTTGAAACATCAGTGACATTTTGGACCCATAAACTGCTTGTTTACTAATTACATTGCAATCCTACTGACAAGCAGACTCTATATCCCACTCTTCTACACAAACCTTCCATGTGCAACATGCCATTGTATAAGTCTTATGGTTCAATTGCTACTCCTACTGTATAGGGTTGTCTAACCATTGTGTAGTGGTTTTCACATCATAAAATGCATCCACATTACACAGTGTATGATTTTGTCTTATTATTCAAGTTTAAGTGTAAAATACTATACCATAAGGTACTGCAGTACAGTTATGCCTCCAGTAGAACTCAAGTAGATAGAGGTTGTTGCTGGTGGTTGATTGCTGATTCATTGGAAAGATTACCAATCATTGCTATGGCATAACATTAACGGAAAGAAAACTTCCCTGTGCAGTATGCACTATGCAGAGAAAAGTCTAAAATGTTTTACATGGATTCTCACATTAATTGCAGTATTTGTGCATTAAGTGAGACAAGGCAATAAATACAATTAATGCAAGTAATTACATTACTTAGAAGCCATGATGTTATAAAACATCTCTAAATCTCTTATATTATAAAATGTATCCAAATGTTAGGCCACCTTATAAAATATGTTTTGATTTATTTTCTTGGTTGGCTTTATTCAAACAGCCAAGCCCTTGACCTCACATACTTCAGCTCCATGTTTGAAGTATGGTATGTTGAAATAGTTTATGGCTGTTCATACAAAATGTTGTCCATTATAGCACTGTACCAACACAGCCAGACACTTCAAACAAACTATGAGTGGTTGCTCCTTTTCATATCACATAGAATGGGAGAAATTGATTGGAACTGGGAAGCTTAGGACTGGATTTTCCTCAACCATGAATCTTCTTCTTTATTTTTTTCCTTTTTTAAAACAACTGCAGCTTAAATTTAGATATATATTTCTTCTGGCTTTTGTTTTTTTTTATTTCTTTGTCCAAATCCTATCGAGTGGTGCTTCAGGTTCTTCCTAGAGTAAAAAGTTGATATTGTTGTAGACGGGGAGAAAGGACTTTTTTTTTTCATGTGTGCAGGAATGTAGATTTCTTCCCCCCGTGAAATCCTAATTGTGCCTTGGAGGGCTGGTAGGGTATCTCTGCTCAGCTCAGCTCAACAGGATTTGTGTCTGTGTATGTTAGAGTATGTCTTTTAGCCTGAATGCGGATATAACCCTTTTCATTGCACAAGCTGCTGATTTCTCATATTTGCCGACAGGCTGATCCTGCGCATCTGTAGCTCTCTGTTGAATCCATTGAAAGTTTTTGTTTTAGAACCGGCTATGTCTATAAAAACAAAATGCAGTTTTTCACTGTATATATTAACAGTCAGGACAGAGTGCAAGTGGAGGTCTGTGTATCATCCACATATAAATACGTGTATGGAAACGGTTCACGTTGATTGGGTACAGGGTCAGACTGTACGAGGAGATAGCCAGAGTGTATATCTCAGGTCAAGACACTGCTTCTCCACTACATGCCTCTAGAATTATTGCTGTGCATTTATCTATGCAAATCCAGGATAAGATCCTATCTGCCTGAAGCTACATATCCCCCTGGATTTGGACCACAGGGTTATGGTTGACAGTCCAAAAGGAATGGGAAAAAAACATACTCTATGTGCTGGAGATTATTGTTCTAGTCATTAATTGTCACATGAAAGGGTGGATTAGGATTAACAATCCTCTTGGATGCTGTTACACCTGTCCTTCTGTCTTAAAACCTCACTTCACTTCCCCCCCTTGTTTCAGTATCAATTTAAGTCTGCAAAATAAAAAAAATAAAAAAGCTGATTTATTCAAATGAATCATCGACGCTGGAAATGATTCAATATGCGGTGCATTCAGATGGGTGATACATTATTCCCTTGAGGACAAGGGGAAGATAGAGCTGCGGAGCCTTTTTATTTGTGCTGTCTTTATCAGTGTGTCAGGCAGTGAGGCTGATCTTGTTCTCTGTGAATGGACGAGCCCTTGAACCATAAACCTGCACGTCCTCAGATAACAGTTTGTGCTTTGTGAATTCGGTGCCATTCTGCATGGTGTCCTTACTGATGGCACTAAATATATAAAAATCTACCAAAAATGAAGCATCTGTCATAGAAATTATTTCTTGAAACTAAGGTTTTTTGCTGTTGTATGTAGCGTCTATGATTTAAAAGACTTTAAAAACACTGAATTCTATTGTAGTTCGTTTCACCAAGCTTTGCTACGGATAGCCCTCATCAGTGTCCATACTGTAGGTATTCTTTTGTAATTTAGTTTGTTCTGCAGTGTCAGGGTGCACTGACGTACGCGGTTGCCGTAATCATCTAAGGTGAGAAGTGCACTCCCTGAATTTCGCGGCGCATGTGTGATGATGACATGGCCCTGATTGTCAGACTGGTGGGCTGGTGATATTTGGACACATACTGTGGTTGTTTGTTTGAAATACGTCAAGCTTCTCAGCCCTGGGCAGTCCTCGCTTTCACCCAGCATCGCCCACTGATACAAGAGTGTTCCATACTGGAATATCCGGCCCTGTCAACTGGCAGTCTGGACAAGGTTCAGCCCACATTCAGAACACCCCACCACCACCCCTAATAGGCAGTATAGAGCCTGCCACCCCATGTAGTTGTCTTTTGGTCGGCATCCATGGATGGCGTCAATAGCATCTTCCTACACAGACATGAGTGAACGAGGGAACCAGAAAATGTGGGAATAATTTACACTTTCTCTCTGTACTACCATCACAAACCATAATTAATCACGATGGAAAAAACGTGGAAGCCATCTTGGCTGGTGAGACATACGCACAGTGCCTGTGAACAGCGAGCGCTGACACCTTTTACGTGTCTGATGGCCAAAGAGGGAGGGGTGTCATAGTGTGTACGACCAAGAGTTTTTACATCCTCCCCTCGTGGCAGGACATAGACACTCATCTTTACTGATTCTTGCATTCTTGTAAAATTGTTAACTGTAGTATTTGTGTTTTTACTGTATTGTAAACTATGCTAAATGGTAAATGAGGAGCCAGGCCCTCAGCTGTACCTCCGAGAACTCATTTAAGGTTATGATGATCTTGAGAAGCGTGTCTGCTGCAGGATCAGGCTTCTCCAGGAAAGTGTGAGCCTTTTATAAGGCATGAACAGAAAGTAGTGTCGATCACTACGGACTGTTTGAATGAATCAAGTTGTGGTACACAGTGTTTAAATAGATTTGGTAGATTTGTATGAGAGACAAACTGACCTCCTCGACCTCCTGTTATCACTGATGATAAGTGGTTTCCATGGGAACCATGTAACCACCTGGAGTCAAAATGAAAATCCAATTTCCAAAATATGGAATGTTTATATATAGAACATTTCTGTCTAGGGGTTAAATATTCGATTGCTCTCCCAAAACAGATCTTTTGGAGCTTACTCCTGTTTAAATTCAATAGCACATGCACTGCTTACTTTACTGTGAAATAGAGTGAACAATATCAATTGAAATAGAAATGCATTGTTTTCCAAGTTTATGTATGCTTAATATTCAGCCTTTCTTACACCAGCTGCAATTGGTGGTAAAATGGCAGCCCTCTAACTTTCCATGTTTGACACGTTAGACATAGTAATTATGGATATTAGTCTTGTGCTTGTGTTGTGTTCGTTCTGCCACTGAACCACATGTCAAAACCATATCCCTTTTGCCTCATTTAACATGGGCTGGCTTCATGTCTGGGATGCTGAAATGCCAGTGCCTGACTCCCTGCGACTCCAGAGTACCTGTTAATAGTAGTTTCTCTGTATGAGCATGTGCATTTGCAGAAATGCTTTCATAGCAATGAGTAGGTGTATGTGTGTAAAGCCACCACTAGAAAGTGTTGAAAGCCTCAGTTAGCAAGATGGCATCCAGGGTGACTAATAAGCTTACCATGAGCACGGCTGTGTTTGCAAGCATGGTGCGGTGAAAGGGAGTCTTCCATGTTGAGAGAAATGCAGAAATGGTCCCCCAGGCTGCTACTAATTCCATCACCCCCCTCAAGCTTCAATCAGACTGTGAACCATCTCACTCTAGTCTGGCTTCGTAGCATAGTTCCAAACTGCACTGGGAATATGAAAAGGTTCACATTCTCAGTTGAGGACAGATTGCATTTGAACATTCTCAGAATTTACCAGAGAGCAGCTAGTTCATTTTTTTAAATGCTGTAGTAAAACACTCTTTGTGCAGTTTGCCAGATAAAAGCATTAGTTGGTATAATGTGGAATAGTTTATAATCGATTGTGTATCCTCCTGTGGCATATAATGCTTCAAGCCATACAGTAGTGCAGTGCTGCCATATACAGTATCATGTATTAAAATCTGAGCACCATGTGCCTGTGATTGTGTGTAGTAGTAAGTAAACGCCTTTATCTGGAGCCACATGTATCCCAGATGGCCTATACACTCTCCCCCACACCTGTCCCACTGTCTATAATATACTACTTTGCTACAATAAAGAAAATTCAAGATAGAAAAGTGTACTGCCCATTTTCCTCTAACCCCCCATAACAAAACATTTGAACATTTCGATAAATGCAAGAAGTACGGTAACATTGCAGCTTGATTATGTAACTATGTAAACCAATGTTTCATATGCCAGTGTGATTCATCTTGAACTGCTGCCTCCTCGTAGTGCTCCTGTGTTTGGCTGCTGAGTGAGGCTCCAGCGGCTGTGTGTTGTGTTCAGGCGCGGCACATGCTGTTTAGTCCGCATGTGGTGTCCCTTTGGCCTTGTGCTTCTTCCAAGTGCGGATTTATAAGCCACTCCACACTTCACTCCTGTGTGGGTGGCAGGCTGAGTTAAAAATAGGCAGGTTTGAAGGTAGTGGGCAGAAATACTCTTAGAAATACTCTGTGCCTTTTATATTAATTTTGATGCAATCATCAATCATATCTTTATGTTGAATTTATAATTACCTGGGGTTATTTTTTCCAGTAATTTTGAAGGCAGTGTAAAAAAGAGCTATAGAGTTCATATAGTATGTACATAATTGTCACAGTGTATTTTTCATAGAAATGTATATTCCTTTCACTCAGAGGCATTAATTGTATTTTTTTATTGTTACTGAATCCTAAGAATTCCTTCCACTACTTAAGTAATATTACATGAAAGGGTGTGCTTTACCATTTATTGGTGTGACAGTGATGCAGTCACAGTGGCACAGTCGGTAGTGCTGTCGCCTCATAGCTAGAAGGTCCTGGGTTTGATTCCCGCTGGGGACGCTGTGGGCGCTGGTGACGTGCTCTCTCCTCCGCGTCATCAGTGCCCATACCCGAGGCGGGGTTGGCGAAGGGGCCCCTCTGTGTGGAGTTTGTATGTTTTCCCCGTGTCCCCTAGGGTAAGTAGCCTCACAAAAAACATGCAGTAATCCTTGTTTCTAAACTACCTCCCCCTGGCCAGCCGGGGCGCCTGATGGAGGGGAAAGGAACTGGTTGGAATAACGTGTTCCTTCCACGCGCTACGTCCAACCGGAGAAACTCCCCCTGTCAAGTGAAAAGAAGCAGCTTGGACTCCTCATGCATAGAAGGAAGCATGAGGTCAGTCCGCTGCCCTCCCCAGGTTAGCAGAGGCAGTGTAGCGTCCTGAATTACATTAGATAATTGACACTGGGTGGAAAAAATGGGTTGCACAATCGTGGGATAAAAATGTATATATATAGTGTTCTGTAAACATCACTGACATGATGGTAAAACAACCTATCCAGTAATATTGTGATTATACAACTGTTACTAACACAATAAAACGCCAAAAATGCATTGTTATATCTGTATATAAGTGACTATTATATCCTGTTCCTGAGGTAATTGATGATCCCACAAAATTGCGACGGCTGATTTGAGCTTTGAGACTAATAAATAAGTCAATGTATCCAAAAATGTAGTTGCTGCACTTTGTGGGGCAATTCGCTTTCAAAATAAAACCCCTTAAAATGCATCAGGTTTGACTGAGATATTTACTAGTCCCTGATAGATTGTATACAGCGATATACAGTATATAGCCCCATAAACATCTCCATAAATGCATGCACGTGTTGGTACAGTACCTGCAGGCAATGTAAATACGTGGACTTGCAGATGTTTTGCTTAGTGTTTTCTGAGGGAAAATATGAAGGGTTGTCTCCACTCTCCAGTATACATTTGTTTGTTGCAAAACATCCACTTAACACTTAGCGCGCCATTGCCGACGATTAAAGTCAATTGAAGCCTAATTTTGATACTGACGCTCGGAGCCGGATTTACCTTGCTGAGGGCCCCCGGGCTGGAGCAAATTTGAGGGCCCCCCTTGGGGCGCGCGGCTCCCGAATTTTTTTGGGGCTATTTTGTTTTCATTTTGGGGTACCCAGGCCCCTAAAAAGAGAGGCAGGCAGGCAGAAGCTCTCAATGGTTTAACCATAATACAACTAAATACAATAACAATACACACATTTCACTTGAATTGGATTTCACTTTACAATTTTATAATTAAAAAAGAAAAAAAGAAAAAAGAAAATATATATATATTTTTTTTTGGGCCCCCCTAGTCGGGGGCCCCCGGGCTTCAGCCCACCCTAGCCCAACGGTAAGTCCGGCTCTGCTGACGACGCTTAACGCCATTGCCGACGGCCTTCGGCAATTGAGCTTTTATAGCGCGTTCGATTGCTTGAGCCAAAATGCTACTCACGTTAGCCGGTTAGCTAGCTGTGTTGTTAGCACAGCACTGGATCACCCATCGTAGATCGTCGTCGCCATAAGAATCCATTCTATCCATTTCTTTCAATCGCCTTTATTTCCTATTCCTTGTCCCAGATGGCATTTTGGTCAAAACAGCGTTTCTTTGACGGCACAGATCGGACGATGTAGAGCTCTCCAGAGCTCCGGTCTGGCTTCAGATGGTAAACAAGGCCTGTCCGCTCCGTGTAGCTTCCTAGGTTATGACTACTGCTCATGGACCGGAAATGGCGGCTTTTCAAAATAAGAGCTCAAATTTAAAAAATGCTGGCGTGAATTAGATCCTAATTTTTCAATAAATGCTAGCGGCCTAAGTGTTAACTACCATATATAAGTTTTGAAGCCATATATAACTTTGAAGCCGCAAAGACATTGGGTCACTAAGCCGTAAGGCTTCTCCAATGCTTGTTGCCTCAGTTGACCTTTCTCTTCTACCTGTTCCTTTGCTTTCTTGATTTTTTGAGGCCCCTCTTACATCCAGCTTTTAGTTACCGTCCACACCTTAAACAAACATTAGATTCCCATTCACAATGAATGGAGAATTTTACTTCATAGTGTCTGAGCAAATAGGCATAGGGCTCCATCTTGCGCCACCCTTATCCCTAAACGTATTTGCCATTTTTTACTATTTTGAAAAACCTTTTAAAATACGGTAGTTCAACCAGCCGATCTACATCGAGACATTGTGAGCTTGTAGATCGGCTATTTGAACTATTTTAAAAGGTTTTTTTAAATAGTAAAAAATGGCAAATTAGTTAGGGATAAGGGTTAAGGGGTGGCGCAAGATATAGCCCATAGTGTCTATTTTACGTCATGATGATGTATGATGATAAGAGCGCCCCTCACTTCACACTTGTGTGATATAAAAAAAATATATATTGTTTTCACATGAACCTTAAAAGAGGGATTCTTTTCGCCCAATTCTTTCATGGCAGATTACGGTACTGACTCTTAAGGAGGGTTGTAAACGGTAAACGCAGGTTGTGATGGGGGAAGAACGAGGTTAGGGATCTCCTGAGCACGAGAGAGGCCGGGAAGGTGTCAGGGGGGTTCTGTTATTAATGACGAGGAAGACCTCTTCACCTCCAAGGCTGATGACCCCTAGGAGGTGAATGCCACCCAAAAGCAGCACACGGCTGTGGCCTTCCAATGGGACCACTGTCTCCCATCCTATCTCTATCTCATCTGTGGGTCTGCTCACTGCCCCCACTGCTTTCTTGGACAGGATTCAATTACGGCTGCCTGGTTGACCTATGACCTGCCTCCACCAGGATGAACCTCATCCTCCGACCCTTATGGAACGAGTGCCACTGTTAAAACCCACCACGTTTTTACCTTACGCGACCGCACTCTCGCTCATGTCACCTCACTGTGATGGGACTCTATTGCATTATCTACCATAGGGCCAAAAATACATCTATATGGTCTATGATATGAATACCAAACTAGACGGCATATATCATTTTTTACACATATTCTCTAATGGCAGTTAGAATGCTTCATGATTGATGATGAAATTTTTACCTCTCCCGTACTGTTTAAGAGGGGGATATTTTTCTGTATTTTACGAATCGATCTCCTAACCTTGCTCTAAGCCACAGTCGATGGTTGTTAAGCCATGGCCGTCTCTTAATCACAACACAGATACCTGTTAATTACCAAACGAGTTCAAGTGTTTTTGCTACTTAAAGAGGGATTTGATATTGATGCGCTGCGTTGCCCCGGGTCGGGCAGTGAGCGCAGTTGACCGTTTAATGAAACGTTGTGGGTTTCTGCAAGCCGGAGCTGTAGGAGATGAAGAACAGGAGAGGATAAAGCAATGGGTATATTAATAGGCAACTGTATGGACGACACAGTTTGGTATCGGGTCAGGGATAAAATGTGAACTTGTAAACTCGCAGAGGGGCTTCTCCTCCCCCCTCTCTCTCAGTCTCCCTCTCTCTCACTTTCTCTCTCTTGCTATCTCATTCTCACCCTCCGCGGTGTCATCACTGAGCTGAGCGGGGCTCAATAGCCGAGGCAGCTCTACGAGAGCAGCGATTAGACGTCTCTCAGATTCTCAGCCCCAGCAGAGTTCACTCAAAGGTAAGCCAGTAGTTTACATCCTGGGAGACACTGGTCTTCCTCTGCCTTTGTTCTTCCCCGTCCTCTGTGTTGCAAATTCTGCCGCTCTGTCGGGCCGGCAAGGGAGCACAAATCTCACTTCGTCTCACTGTCACTGAAGCTTACGGCCAACAGATTGACAATATGAAAGTAAATTTCATATTATCATACCCTACCATCATACTGTGTGTGTGTGTGTGTGTGTGTGTGTGTGTGTGTGTGTGTGTGTGTGTGTGTGTGTGTGTGTGTGTGTGTGTGTGTGTGTGTGTGTGTGTGTGTGTGTGTGTGTGTGTGTGTGTGTGTGTGTGTGTGTGTGTGTGTGTGTGTGTGTGTGTGTGTGTGTGTGCGGCTGTGCGCGCGCCTACCTACCTGATGAAGAAGATAAGAACCAATCTACCTGTCAGAAAGAAGGCAATATTGTAGACAGAACCTACGACCCGACCGTCCCCATTCAAGTAAAAGTAACTTACCAGCAATGATGGCAGAACCTCCCAGCTGGCTGCGGGGCTAATTCTAGCCGCCTGGCGTCTGAGGCATGGTCCCAGCGGGCCGTTTTGCTGTGATCACAGCAGGTAGTGGGAGGTTAATCCCAGGAGAACGCAGGCTCAATCTCCCCGCCTCCGACCTGCACTCAAGGCCTCCATATCCCATGCTGTGTAATGGACGATCGCAGCATTGAGGCCCGTGGCTGACACCTGCCACGATTGCTGTTTTACTCTGACAGCTTTTTAAGAGGTGATAGGGACCCAATACATTATAGAAACACCGGAGAACAGAACCAGATTTGACCACTCTATGTCCTAAGTCCTAAGTCCTAAGTCCTAACACAATGATTCTGGTCTGCTCTGAGCCGGTGGATCAGAGAGCGCGAGGATGTTATTTTCCAATGATGTGATGTCTGCATGGGCTAAATGATGATGCTAACCTTTCTTAGACAAAAAACATTTTTAAAACACCATCCAGGCTCAAATGTTTTGCTTATATTTACAATTACAATAGCATTAAGGGGTCACTGCTTAATGTGAAGACCAAGATAGACTTGGTCTATCTTGATAGACTAGATAGACACCTACCACCCAGCTTTAGGTTTACCAAAACGTATACTTATTTAAAAATTGTTTTGATATACATTTAGTTTGTACAGTCAGTGATAAATTATTTCAGATGGCAGAATATGCATCTGTTTTTCCCTGGAGTCTCTCTTGCATATCTGTGTGTAATTAATGTGGATTTTGACAGATGGAGGGAAAAAAATGTCCCTGTAAGAGAGAGAAGGGTACATGCCACAATGTGTGAAGTGCAAGCATGGAGGGAGCCTCTTGTATTTTTTTTGCTGTCCGTGCCAGCTGGACTAGCCAGATTCTTACAGGTACTCTAAATATATGCATAAAACATTGAAATTTGATGCCCACTATAAGTAGTCTATATTTTGCTTATTTCTGCAGTTGAAAATAAAGCCAAATGTTTCAACCACTTAAGCCCTATTTTATACTTTCAAACATCTTTCAAAAATAACAAAAATAGCAAATCTACAAGTTTTTTTAATCTATAATGACATGAGGGACACTAGGTTGAAAGTGGCTATTAATGTTACGCTATTTGAGATATAAATCCTAATCCTTACTTTATACAGTGAGTGAATAATCATCCATGGTAGATTTTGTGAATTATCTAATAAACTGCTATAGATTTAGACATTAAATATGACTTGAAGTTATTTCTAATTTAGAATCCTTAAATTACGCGCGTGCGTGCGTGTGTGCGAGCGCACACATGCAAGCAAGTCGTGCTATTTCTGAATGTATTGGGGCCCTGACTTAAATATTAGTGTAACTACATTATCACACTGTCTTTGCCCAGTAGCAATCGTGTACAAATGAGGATTACAACTCTGGAGAAGGCAACAGGTCATGGTTGGTAAGCTGCCCAGGGGGGTCACTGATATAGAGTCACTTTTGACAGGCTGTGGAGGAGGCTCTATTGTTGTTCGTGTGTCTAGATATTACTTGGAGGCACTATCACTGAGACTACAGTATTATCCTATTATTAGGCTTAGTTGTTTACGCTTGTTACTGCTTGTCAGGTAGGCCAAGAATCCTTCTCGGGAAAAAATACATGTCTACCGCTTTATCTCTTTCAAGTATATCGGCTTAGAGGTCTTTTTGAGGTCTTTTAAGAGTCTCTTGATAGGATGCAGCAAACAGAATTTTGAGCAAGGTTTATGTGATACTAATGTGTTTCTTTCTGAGACACAAATAGTGTTGTTTGGCAGACATTGGAGTCACATGAGAAATGCTGCATGTGTTTTCCACACATGCATAGTATGTTTAGGCCAAATATGACCATGTGCTTGTTTAAGTTGAAATTACATATACAGCCTGCAGCATTTGTGGATTGAAATAGCCTCAATTCATATATCTGTTTGTAGAGACAAAAAAGAAAAAAGGAAGGAAAAAAAAGCTCATCATATGGTCTGGCAGATTTTGGGCAGAGAACCAGGAATGGCAAATGTGCTCTCGCAATAATTCAATCTGCTCTCATAATTCTCTAACTTTTAGGAGCAGACAGAATGGAATATTTCCTGCAATTAAGCCGCCAAGTTACCGTCCAATAACTGTGATCAAGTGTTTAGTTAAGATGCTTCTTCTCTCGCTTTCTTTATCAACAGATTGAAGGGTATAATGATGCTGTTGAAATGGCAGGATGATGGTATTCACAAGAACTTAACATGATATCAGATCCAAAACATTGTCATTATATTCTTGTCACAGTAATAATGTTATATTTGAGGAATTATATATCAGAGGGAGTGCTGTAGCATGGTTATTAGTGCGAGTGGGCTGCAGTTGTATGCTTACTCCAACAACCATGGAATATCATAGCCTTGTTTGTGTCAATGCCTTTGTACCACAATTCTGTGTCGTTTTAATGCGTGTCTTGTTTCATACAGATTACAGTTTTTGTTTTTAATAACAAAATAACATTAACATTGACTTTGGGCTTTAGAATGTGTGTCAAGATTCCAGCAATCCAATAAATGGCAAACCCACCCACTGGTAGTGTACAAACTGGATTTACGTACGTGTAAATAAGCGCATACAATGAGAAATGTTACGTATTAGAAAATGAATATAAATGGAAATATAATACTTCACACCCAAATTACTTACAATGGTTCACATGGAGGGAAGGAATGAGAGTAGGTACAGTACTCAAACTAACTGTTGTCCCAGATAACTGGTCTGACACACTGTGTTGCACAAACAGCATACAGCTCCCAGTGTAGTTCTACAGGATATGACATTGTCTGGGTAGTGGTACTTGTTGAACCCATTTAGACCTTTCAAGCTGGGAACGCCTCTGTGTCATTTTGGTGGTTGCTATATATTGCTGTTGTTGGGCAGAAACCTCTTATCTCCATATTCTACGTTATTTTTTTCTCGTTAATTAACTTCTAAATTAACAGCTTCACACAAACGCATCAAAAGTAGCAGATCCACAAGCTCGAGACGTGACGGGAAGGGGCGCGTTTTGAGCTTGTAGATATATTATTTTGAATCCTGAAAAGTCACTGTTTTGGACGGAGACAACAGCAGCTTAGTGGGTTAATTACACAGTACAGTAGCATATAGTCATTGTCATACTCTGGGCCAGTCAAAATACCTGAAAAAGGAAAAAGGTTTTGAAAAACATTATACTTTAAGTTTAACCGTGTATAATCAATGGTATGTTTACTGTTTTCAGAAAAAGAAATACGTTTTGATGATGGTGGATCCTGATGCTCCCAGTCGTGCCAGTCCTACTCGTGCTCACTGGAGGCACTGGTTGGTGGTGGATATACAGGTAAGATCTTTATTACTACTGTCAATTCACTCTCGCTGCCTGTGGAGATGAGACATGGATGTCATGTTTTACTGGATTAGAACTCCTATAATAGTTTTGGTAGTTTAAGTGCTGTCATGATTTTTCAGAAAATTGTGCATTTTCATAACCTCTCGGCTGCATCGGCTGCTGTTTACATCTGCACATGGGGACTATTGCAAAAGCTGGAAAATTATGAATGGTTTTTAAGTCTAACTTAGTGGAGAAAAAAAAAAGATGCCAATTTCAAAAATGTTAATTTTTCATCTCATGTATATCGTGTAATAAATGCCTGTGACAAAAGTGTGGGAGTAAATCGTTCTAAATGGCTGTGAAAGTTTGCAAGGCCCTGTCAGCAACAATTTCCCTCTGCCGATGAGAGCCTGGGACGTGTCAATGCAAGAGTGTGAGACTGTGATTGAGTAGAGCGGCAGGCAAGGCGCAGACTCGTTTCTCCCATAGAGTTCCCGGTCCCTCAGCTCCCCCTCCAGTGGAGAGATCTTGGCAGAGCGCTCTCCCTTCATCTGTTCCCCCAGGCAGACCAGCTCCCCCAATGATCCACACTTCTCCATATTTTACACCCCCGAAATGGGCACCGATCCGATTCCCCTTATTTCATCTTCATATTTTGCTCCTTTTCATCCGTTCGTTTTGTGTGTTTTCACTTTCTTGCATTCTAACGCCAAATGCGTGTTAAGTTGTTGATTGCCTCAAATATTTGGAGGTTTGCAGACATCCTCTAATCCCCCTGGAACCCAGAGATCAACCCAGTAGATTAGGACTAGTGGTCGGAAAAACAACCATACAAAAGACGCTGCTGCAACGTATTCCTGCTTCCCTTTTCATTCCACAGTATAAGGCATAATCTTAACACTTACAAAATGCTGAATTGATTCAGAGATTCAAATGTGCTGTATCTAGGATATTTATTTTGGTCGAACCCACAGTGGGTAAATGTAGTTTTCCTCAACTGATTCAGATGTAAGAGTGCTTAAGAGAATAACATTCCTGTTTGCTTTTCATAAATGTGTGAACAGTTGCACTGTATCGCTCACATAATGTACTAGTGATACTTGGAGAAACGTAATTTACATACTGTAGAAAAAATTTCATTTTCTAAAATGACATTAGAAATCACATTGCTTCTTCTTCACCCCTCTCCCTCCCTCCCCTTTTAGTGTAAACTCATATCATCTGGCTGGCCACTTGACCAGCTGTTAATAAACAAATGTCTTTCAAGTGCTCAGACAGGCCACATCCTCTCCAGCAATTCAATTTCCTGTAACTTGTGTGGGCGTTGACCTGCATTGCCAGTGTAGCGATTGGCCAATCTGACAGGATGCTTTTCTGATTGTGGCCGGTGGTTGGTCAGGGGGTTAATGAGCCTTTTGAGTGATGCCAACCCTTAGTGGGAGGTGTTTAATTGCCCAAGAATGGGCTGGGTGGCATCACATAACCTCCTTTAGGCTTTTTTCAGGTGTCCATGTGAATGTGTCGCAATACATTTGGGATTTTAACAGCAACAGGACAATGTGAAAATGTATGTGTTCTGGACTGTTTAGATTTCTTTTAGCATTGGTTTTCTTTGTCTTTGAGCAAACATGACTTGAGTAAGAAAAGTTTAAAATAATAGTTTGAGAAAATGGCCTTACCGGTAATTATTCTTACAGCTTTTTGTTTTTTGGATAAAGCTTTATCCAAAAAACAAACTCTAAGCTGTATGAAAAATATTGGAGTACATTTTCTACAATGTGTTGAAATTACAGATTGTTTGGTATTGTAAGTATTTTCTTTCTTTTATAGAAAGCTAAAGGTCAAGATATTAATGTCAACTGGATCAGCATTTATATTCTCACTAGACATACCATAGGATCTTAACAGTCATACACATTCATTAATCCAAGGGCACTACGGATTGCTTTGGATTGTAGATGTTGACATAATTAGTGTGTATTTTTTATCCGTAGCCACAGTTTTGAAGGTAAAAGCAGTTCCTTCCATTGCGCACAGAGCAAAGGCTGCATTCTACAATAGATTTACACTGAACCCTCAACAGAGATCTCATTAAGGGGTTGATATAGTTTGTTGTGTGCCGTGTCGCGCACCAAAAACAGCGGCTCTACAAGCTCACAATGCGCCACACTGGGACGCAGTGTGAGCTTGTAGATCTGTTATTTTCAGTGCGTGACGCCGGTGTGCAGCCAAGTATAAATCCGGCTTTAGAGAGGGCATGGTAGCAGAACAAGGACACACGCTGGCTCCCAGCTCTTGTTTGACACCAGCTCACCTTGCTTTGAGCTGCATCATCTTGCATCTCTGCACTCTTTAACAGAACGCATGTGTAGTCTGTTCATTGTTGTATGATATTGTATACACGCTTAAAATCTACTTCAGTGCTTCAGAATTTCTCTGTGCTGGGATTAAAAATACAGATACAATGGATTGTACATCGTCACTAACGACTCGTCAGGTTACTGTATTTTCCCCTAAAAAGTAGATTATAGGTTATATGCATGGCTCATATTGTTGTTGTTTGGCAGATACCATATCTCCATATTTTAACTTTTTATGTTTTTTTCCATCATGCCCTACTATGTCGTGTGACAGTGTCATTCATACAAAACTAGCGAAAATAGATGATCTACAAGCTTAGAAGTTAGAACACATCGTGGTATGTACTGTATGATATTATGCTTCATTGCTTTTTCATGGAATTTCTGCTACAGTTATGCTGCCTATTTGCATCTTGTTTCCAGTACTTTGAAATAGGTGTAATGATTTCCGTACAGTATGCATGGCAATTTCATTCATTTTCTTTGTTTTAGGAAGCCAGATCTGTCAAGAATTATTTTTATTTTGTTTAGTTGTTTTTTTTGTATCGGTGGCAGTACATCACTGCTCTGTGCAGAAAACACCGGTTGACGTGTTTATTATGTTGTTATATAATTGTATTATGGTCAATTGCATCATCTTATACAACAAGCGGTCCGATTTCTATAAAAAACTGTCAATGTGGGATCTGTGTATCTTTAGGGCGTTTGCCCATTTTCACCCCCATTCCCAGACAATGACAGAAACCGTCATTTAGAATTTCTGCAACTCTCTGTGTTTTGCATCAATTATAGACAATTACCAAAATAACCAACAGATTGTTGTATCGCTCTCAAAGTTGCAGTCCAGATTGTGAGTGTCTCCCTCCCTCCCCCCTCCCTGTTGAGTCTAAATCAATGCAGATGTTCTGGTGTGGTCTGACAGTGATAATTACTGTAACAAGCAAATCATTAGTATCTCAATAGAGTAAGTGTATATAAATAAAGTGCAGGCCCTTACTTTTTGTTATTAATACTTATTCCAGAGTTAATTCTCATTTTCTGAGATTAGCTTTAACTATGACAATCCTGGGTAGCTGTTAAAGTTATGAATAACGTGAAAGAACAAGTAACTCTTGAGATACTGTAGTATATTCACTGATAGTCTGCTGATCCAGATACTGTTGGTCTGACCATCAATTCATTAATTATCCTATTCTCTGTTGACAGATTGTACAGATATCCTTTCATTTTTGATAGAAAGAACATACAGTATTTTAATTCATATATGTGCTGTCGTCATTTGTAGATATATTTATTCATATGCTCAGTTTTTATAGACTGTGAATAGACCCTGCCTATATCCACCATATGCATCGTTAGATTGCACATAATTGCATTCATATTCACTGGCAATAGATGTAATGGTGATCAATATAGCAACTCAGTATTCTATTTTGTCTAATTATTTAGTTTTTATTCTTATTTACCTTGTTAGTCTCATACCTGTTGCTGCTGGTGGCACCTAAATCTCCCTCTGGGGGTGAGTAAAGGCTTATGCCGCTGAATCTTAAGCTCAAGAAACGGATGTGCATTTTATATACCATATTGTTGGACACGTTTAATATATTTGATAGTCTGTTTAATGTGTGTCCCTGTTAAAGGTTTCACACACTACTTACAGTTGGAGGCCATCGATATTGTCCTTTTCTTTTTGCTGAGGTTTGCGTGATCTGCGCAAAAGGACAGTTAACCCATTTTGGGCGGGAACCCCTTTTGGTGTTTTAAACATTGTTATAATTTAGCTATTGAAAAATAGCAGATCTACAAGCTCATAGCGCGCCACCGAGTGGTGCGCTACGAGCTTGTAGGTCTGCTATTTTTGAAAAATCGTGAAAATATTTATTTCAGAAAACTGGAGGATTTAGAAGGATTTAAAAAAAAATTGAGGTCAGGCCTAAATGGGTAAAATAATAAGGGACAATATCGGTGGCACCCAACTGTAACATGAATATTATCAGTCTTTAACGCAAAAAGAGTTGCACTGTAATTGTGTGTAGGAAAAGTGTGAGTTATGACATTTCTTTGTGAGAGGGAGACATTAAGTTCATGAATGTGATTAACTCACAAATATACAATCTTATTTTTCAAATATATCTTTACCATCAATTGAGCATACATGAATTTCAGCTACAGTATTAATACTACAGGTACAGGAAAAACATGAGGCGGATTCATATAATTTTATTGCATGAAATATTGACACCAAACAAATATAATAAAGGCTGTTGCCTTCGATGTGCCTAACTTTTTTTTAAGGTACTTTCTTAACAATCTATTCTTTGGAATGCTTCATAACACATTAAATGTAAGTGATTTTTTTGTTAAAAGTTTAAAGCACTATCTGATAGTAATCATTGCTACAGAGTGTATGTTGAGGTACATGGGTCTCCCTGTCTCTCCAGCTCTTTAATACATAGAAAATTCATTTTCAGGTGGGTTGAACATTTTCAGCCAATCAGGAGAGAGTACACATACTTATCTGCTTAACATTCATAGTGATACAGTTCCGATTTTGTCTGCTCATTTCTTAGTCATCACTTCAAAATTCACTTGTTTACCATGTATCCTGCAATTCTCTCTCCTGATTGGATACATTTGGTATCCTGACCTGAAAATGTTTACCAAAGAGAGACAAGGAGACTCCTGTTACTGAAAAACACTCTCTGGGTATTGGATGACCAGGTGGACAGCTCAGAACACAGTGAAATGTGCTCGTGATTATGGTGCATGCTTTAGGATCCACGTATTTTGCAACAGCTCCCGTGGGGGGCAGAGCCCATGTCCTGCTGTTGGCCAGACACATTCAAATAGTAAGTTATTGTGGCCATGTCAGACCAGCTGCTGTCCGTTTGCAAATGCTGTGGCCCACAGAGATCGCCTGCTCCCACACCTGAGTGTTATTAATTTGTATATTTGTAGATTTCATGTGATTCCACTTAAAAAAAGGAAAGGAAAGAATCACTTACAGTAGTCTAGTAGTATGACAGTGCACATACAGTAGAGACAGTTAAGGACATTTCTGCTCTTCTCTGTTACTATTAAATACCACCTGAAAAAGTCTCTCGGTAGTCTGAAAGTAATGAGTGTTTGAAATTACATTTCAACCTCTGCAATAACCTTACAATTTGTTTTTGCAAAATACCCCCTCCCCCCTCCGTAACGCTAATAAACATACATAATTGCATTGTTCTTTATCCTGTAATTATCCCAACTGTTGCAGGTTATATTTAAGATTTTTCTTTCTTGACAGACAGCTGCCCCCATATGGAAGCCAAAAAACAATTTCCCGGAGGCCAGGCGAGCCATAGCTAGCTCCAGTGTGAGAACAAAGAACCATTGGTATTATTCATAATTAAACTCTTATTGTGTACTCTGCTGAATATTTTCCATTCTTTCTGCCTCTCTGCTGCTCACTCTCGTTCCCCCTCTCGATACTTTGCACCTCGTGCTGGGAACATCTGTCTGGCGTCAGCGCCGAGCGTGGCTGTGCAGATTGGAGCAGGTAGAGGAGCACATTGTAGCCCAGCTAATGATGAGAGTGTCTGCCCTCTCTCTTGGAGGAGACGCAAGCTGCTGCTTCACACTCGCACCACTCCACTCATACGCCCAGGGAAACAGATTTCCAAACATATGCAGTGTGTTTTTAATCCAGTTTAATTCAGTTCCCAGCAAACACAAATAACCTTACGGGACATCCATATCTTATGACAAGGGGGTGGGCGCAAAGGAATTGAACAATTTTCCTTTTTAATGTGATTTTTTTCCCTCCAAAGTTGCTAAACATGCTCATAACCTGGGTTAACAGTTTTCTTGTTTGTGGTTTCACAAACTTTTAATCAGAAGTAGCTAGGCTACCTCCTGGCTCCAAGTGATAGGAAGCAAATTCATCCAATCTAAACAGTTGGTGCACCTGTTGTCATCTTTTTCCCCCCCTTTTCTTTCCTTTCAGTGACAGCATAAACATATTTTTGATTAGCATACTAGATAGTAATTAAGTAACATGAGTACGATGGTGCAAGCATTTGTATACATATTGTGCTTATTGCAGTATACAGCGCAATGCAATGCACGCACATATAAAAAAAACTTGACATGCAGGTCAGGATAAAGAATGCTAAAGTTAAAGCTAGGAAGGAAAGAAAGAAATAACTGCAAACTGCTCTAAATGCTCCCAAAGTGCAATTCCATTAGAGGTACAACAGGTACCTGATACTGTGGGAGCATTTAGAGCGGTGTGCGGATAATTCTTATTTCAGTTTGAACATAATTACTAGGTTTACTGGTATTTGATTTGTATTAGGAACTTTGAACTGAAATGCAATGACCTGTGTGTGTGTGTGTGTGTGTGTGTGTGTGTGTGTGTGTGTGTGTGTGTGTGTGTGTGTGTGTGTGTGTGTGTGTGTGTGTGTGTGTGTGTGTGTGTGTGTGTGTGTGTGTGTGTGTGTGTGTGTGTGTGTGTGTGTGTGTGTGTGTGTGTGTGTGTGTTATTTAGAACTTTACAACACATCCCTTGGTGTATTGGCTAACAATAGCCCCTTACATGCGAACCCAGCTGGAGGTACTTCATTAAGGGGATAAGCATCCTGCTGTCCACCGCAGCCAGACAAATGTCAGAGGTGCTAATACATGGAGTTCAATGTTAGGAAGTCATTCAGCCCTCGCAAAACATCATCAACTCCTTCTAACCACCCACCCATGGTTGTCCACTTTGGCACGCTATCTTTGTGTGAAATTCCGTTTCCATTTTTATGAAGATCATTATGTGCGCGTGCGTGCGTGCGTGCGTGCGTGCGTGCGTGCGTGTGTGTGTGTGTGTGTGGGGGGTGTGTGTGTGTGTGTGTGTGTGTGTGTGTGGGGTGTGTGTGCGTGTGCAGCGCGCATCTGTGAGTGCATCTGCGTCTGTGTCTGCAATAGTACGGGCGAGATTGAGAGCAGTCATTGGCGTCTGATCTACAAGTTCAATCTTCTGTCCATGTTGTTCTGGAGTAATAATCCCAACCCTAGACCCTGTGTCAATGCTGGCTGCATCTCCAGTACATTGCGGCTTGTGAACTGCTTTGGCCTTTTGCAGAAACGCCCGTAATCACGCTGTGGCCCCTATCAGCATGCAGCTTGCTCGCAATTTATTAACAAACAGGTTCTTCTTCAGTGTGGGCTGATGCTTTCACTGTTCTCTGCCTGCCACCTAAAGGGAGAATTACATAAGAATCCTCCGCTCGGTTGTCGGCTCCCATCCACACAGTCCACACACACACACACACACACACACACACACACACACACACACACACACACACACACACAGTCTCACACACACACAGTCACACACACACACACACACACATACACACACACACACACACACACACACACACACACTCACACTCACACACTGTCTCTCTCTCTCTCACACACACACACACACACACACACACACAATACTCTGTTGTTGATAACCTCCATCCAAAGCCTGTTGCTATAACAGCTGACCTGCTGTGGTTTTTGAAGCAAAAATGCTGAGAAGATTTCGCTGCACAATAAATGCTTCTTATTTAGATCATTGGTAAAGTCATGAGTGTTTGGATGGAATAATTGTAGAAAGTTTCCTTTGTAGAACGTCCATGCTTATTTTAAGATAAATTCCATTGCATTGAATAGAGTTGAATTTTCCTCAGACTCTTTTGAGTCTGCATGAAACAGTCGTTCGACTTGCATCTCCGGCACATTTGACAGAATATATCCTCTACTTTGTGTCGGGCTTGTAATGTGTCAGTGTGTTATCTTAATTTTCACCCTGCACATTGTCCTGGATGTATCACAGTGACTCTCCAAGAAAACAAGGACAGTCCTGAAAGCCTCCTTTAATCCAGTCTGTCATACACTATAGAGACCATTAAAAAAGAACCGATTGGACCCTCTCCATGCAAACGCACTTTAAAAACCAGTAGCTATACACACATTAAGGCACTCCTTTTAATATGTGCCCCCTTTCTTCACACCCACGACCATTGTGCATAAAATCCTGTTTTTTTCTTGAATAGATTTCTAGTCGCAGCCGCAGACAATGTTCCCCCACACAAGCTGTCGTCTTTGTCATCCCCCCCCCCTCACCCCCCTCCCCCCACCGCCACCACCACACATCCCGCTTCCCGCTCACCACCTCTCTCCCAGTCAGTAAAGCGGGATATTTGGCAGTCGTCCGTAGCCTATATGCGAACTCTGTACTGTTGTCAGAGCAGAGGACAGGTGGGGGTGTCACTGGAGTCTGCCTACTGTACCTATTCACTTGTACACTTGTCGTGCACATCTGGACTGGAGCCCGACCGATATATTGGTTTGGCTGATATATTGGCCATTATTTGACTTTTTTGACGACATCGGCATCGTAATTATACAGCACGTGTGTCCTGATTCTTAACAACTTTCAACCTGGTGTCCTCAAAACTAAGCTCACAATGCATAGCAATGTGTCTTGAACAGGGCATAAGTGGTTGAATAAAATACAATTCCCTTTTAATTAAAAATAAATACAATATATCATTCAAAACATCTGAAATATATGGTCTAGGTAGGACTTTCCAAAATCAGGATCGGCAGTGGACCCGGTATCGGTCAGGACAGGGCCCTAATCTGTAAGCATCGGTCAGGACAGGGCCCTAATCTGTAGGTATGGGTCAGGACAGTATCGGTCAGGACAGGACCCTAATCTGTATGGAAATGGAGACAACGGGGAACGTGGGGGGCAGGGAGCACATGGAGAATGAGGGAGGGTGGCTAAGTGAATGAATGGCAGAGATAGAGGGTGGGCTGCTGGGATCGTGGCAGTGGAAAACCTTTCCACTGAGGGTTAGCGCTGGGTCTCTGTTTAGGGCATGTTGAAGGGGCGGGAAGCCTGCTGATAAAAACAACTCACTAACAATTACACTAACCTAAAATAGCCCTCGCTTAAATATATACTAGTGTGCTCGCCAGTTAATTGCACACAAAAACAAAAGACTTCTCATTAGGCCTCCTGTAGCCAATGTACAGGTGTTTTGGCAGGATAATTAACCATGATTGATATGAGCACAAAATTGGTAGATATTACCTCGTGAAACCCAATATATTGATTATCGCTGTTTTTATTGCAAAGTTGCCAACTTGAATTTAAGTAAAAAATAGCACAGATAACTATTTTATTTTGAACAGGCAATTAGAACCATTAACATCTCAATATGTTTGTGATGTGCAAATGCATTGATATCGTACATACTAACAACATTTGAGTCTGTTATAAGTTCTAATTCCCTGTTGTATGGTTAATAGTCTGCCCATCATCATTAGAGTAAGTGCTATCACTTAGATAGCAGATACGCTTGTGTTAAAATAACAGACTTCAACCAACCATTTGTAAAATAAAATGTAATTGACTGTGTTGTGTTTGTAAGATTTGTGATGATGATGATGATGATGATAATAATTTGCTATTTTTGAGAGTGGCAACAACACCCCAACTCCCCCTCCCCCTAATGTTTTCAGGAAGTGATGCTTTTGGCAGCTACAAACTGACTCAATATCTGTGAAAGGGTACTGTCAAGATTAGAAAATGCATATACATTAAAGGTGGGTGTAGCATCTGAGCTAAAGGTACCACACATATATTCAAAGACCTTTCTTCGGATTTTGTTCAACTTGTTGTTTATTGTTATAGTTTAGGACTAACAACTGTGAAAATCCACTCAGACCTCTGATCTGTACTATTGACCACTATCATAGCCACAAGCTTTGTTGCATTGTGGTATTTTTATGCTACAGTTGGTGAGAAACCTGTTTACATTCCAGGGTGCTGTATGGTTCACTTCTCTGCACGGCTAAGTCAGAATCCAAAGCACTGTATAGATTTCCTTCAGCTGATGAAATTAAAAAGACAGCAATGTGTGTGTGGTGTGCCTTCCAGCAACACGATTTGCCTGCGAGTTCACGATACGGGTTGAGAGGGGAGTTCCTTTGGGGGGGATTAAATAGCTCCCTCTCTTCCTTCCCTCCTTCCCTGCCCTCCATGCTTGCAGAACACAAACAGCTTGCAGGGCTGTACAGTACTTGTACAACATGTTTGCCACTGTGGTGCTCACAGGTAACAATAAGCCAAGGTCAAAGGTTAAGAGGGATTGCAGAGCTCAGAATCTTGTGTGTTCCTCTGGCAAAGAGTGTACATGCAGGCATAAGAAACAATGTGCATAGTGTTGCTGGGGAGAGGGAGAAAGAGAGAGATGAGGGGAGAGGGGGGTGTCTTGGCTCAGAGTCGAGGGAGGGGATATCAAAAAGAAAAAGACCACATCTCTGCCCCCGTCAGGCTCTTTGAATGGTAAGGAGATAATCCATTTAATCTCTTAATCATGCACACTGTATGTACATACCTGGACCTGTGCCTAAACCCTTGTCCTGATCAGACATATCATGGCCATTTTCTGATGAGCTCCTCTGTATATTGTAACCTACAGAGTAATTCAGTTCATCCGCAGGTCCGTTATACCCGCTGTTCTCCAGCAGTACATATATTGCACCCTTGATGCCCTGGTAAAATGAAACCTGGACTCAGCAGCATGTGAAATGGAATGTGGAAATATGTAGATTTCAAAACCACAGCTTTTAAAAATCCCTCATTCACACAAATGTATTCAGAGGAGAGGTATAGTGGTTTCATAACGTGCAGTAGCCTACTGTACATTTTTGCACAATATGTTTTTCCACAAAAGTAGGAATTAATAATGAAGATGCTTTTTGGCCTGAAATTGCTATTCAAACAATTATGTACTTAGTTTCTTCCAACAAATGCATTCCACGTTATTGTTTTGCCTCGTAGCAAAGCACCCAAAAGACTAAAACCTTTCATTCCAGCAAAGGCCGCTATTGGTCACCGTCAATAAAAGCATAAAAGCATTTATTTCCCACGTTTGTCAAATTAACAGCGTACTCCATCTCCCATAGGAATCGTAAGGTTCATTAACCTTTCCGTGAAGTGGGACAGGTTTCCAGCAGTTACCATAACCTCTGTCCTGCACCTACCTCAATTATAATAGAAGAATTAAACATCCAGTGATTCAAAACAGTAATGCTGCCTCTTAAATCCCTTTGTACCAGCTCTCAGCTGTTAATGACTACAGACACTGAATGAACCATACAGTTATCAACAGATACAACCATGTGAAGCAAATCAAATGGCTCCTCTTAACTGTTCTGTCCATACGTACATGAACACTGAACAGGTTTGCTTGATGGTTGCTGCTGTGTTTTTTTTTTTTTATATTTATTTATTATTCTCCAGCTTCCCAAAAATCAAGTCATTGTATTGCCAGTGTTTTCTGAGAATACACTGGCAAGAGAGTTTGTAACAGATAACACATCAGCTGGCTTTGTCGTGAAATAATAAAAACAGTTATATATGTATGAAACTGGGTCACACATGAGACTTTGTTGAAATGCTAGTTGTGCTGTTGTTAGTTTATTATCATCAAGTGCAATGCACATAGTTATGTCATTGGTCTCAACGCAGGGGTCTGGGCACCGCGGGGGTCTGGGCACCCCAGGGGTCTTTCAGAGGATGCCAGGGGGTCCCCAGCGAAATGATTGATAGTTAAGAATAAGAACGAAATGGACCTTTACCATATTTGTCTGTAACTCCAGAGAATTTACAAATTTGTACGCTCTAAAAGTTCAATTAACACTGAGGATTGGGGACCCAGAGATAAAATTTAAAAAACATCAAATTGGGTATACATTGCAAATCAGGGGTCCTTGTAATTTTAAAGCTTGAGAAACAATGTTTTTTATGTTCTTTTCTCTTGATCGTAGCATTTTTCTCTTCCCATTGAAACTGTTGACCATTTTGTACTGTCCCTAATTTGTGCCCCTGCACCTCAAAGTCATTCAAGGATAGACTGACCTTGAACTAATTAAGTGTTCAATTACACGCCTGTTGATCTTTTCTAATGTTCCAATTACAAGATTACTAGATTAATTGTGTGGGCACAGAGTTCGTTCACTTGTCCACCTACTCGCCCTCCTTCATCATTATCATCCTCTCTCTCACACATTACCCTTTGTCTGCTCTGCTGTGCCCTGCGGTGCCGATAGGTTTCAGGGTCCTTCCTTATTCGACTGTCATCGTTTATACTTCAAAGGTGATTTTAATTCTTTACCATTGACTCTTTAATAAGCCTAATCTTCCTCCTCTTCTCCACCCCCTCACATCTCCAACATCTTCCTCTGTGTTCATCAAAACCCCTACAAGTGTTATGCATGTTTTTTATAGACGTACAGTACACCTTCATTATAATGGACTCATCCCGACGACTATGCATGTGTGAAGTCTTAGGCCTGGATACAGCTGTAACTATGGAGCGGTGATGCCCTGTGTGTGTGTGTGTGTGTGTGTGTGTGTGTGTGTGTGTGTGTGTGTGTGTGTGTGTGTGTGTGTGTGTGTGTGTGTGTGTGTGTGTGTGTGTGTGTGTGTGTGTGTGTGTGTGTGTGTGTGTGTGTGTGTGTGTGTGTGTGTGTGTGTGTGTGTGTGTGTGTGTGTGTGTGTGTGTGTGTTTGTGCGCACACGAGCGAGTGAGCGAGCGCGCACACGCGTGTGTGTCTCCTGGTACTTTAGGCAAGCTCAGGTTGGGATTTTCCACTGCCACCCCCGTCAGTGGGAAGCCCTATATGGGGACATGTCGTCTCCTTGTTTGCTTGTTGTGCTGATGAAGCAGGGGGGAGTGGGCAGCCTTGGTCAGGTTCCAGGATTCCCTCCAAATGAGTCAGCCAGCCCCCACTCTACAGACTGTTACCTTGGGAACTCAGACTGGGGCTTCCCTCAACAGTACTAAAGTACAGACTCATCAACACACATACATACACATGGCACTAATACATTCACGCTGGAGCTCTAAGGGCCTGTTGCAAGGCCCTGGTTAGAGTGAATCAGCTTATCAATATCCTCTCACTTTAGCTCATATTTCTGCCCCGCTGCTCTATGGGAGCCAGTGGACTGTAGCGCTAAGTCCACTGCCTTAACCCATATTTGTGCTGCTAATGTATGCAGATTAGACAGAATAGATGAGTGTGATAATGAGTTTGGGTGGGTAGTTTCTTAAGTCAGTGGTTTGAGTAATAGTATGATGGCCTACTAATGAGCATGACCAAAGGAGTGCGGTCCTGGTGCACTGTAGTGTGTTGGCTAGTGTCAGTGATGGCTGGAGTTCACTTAATAACTGGACTGTTTGTGTTTCTCTAAGTCAGTTCATTACCACGGCCAAATGAGTTTCTTTATCACAGCCATTAGGCCAGTAGGGAACTTGTTAAGTTAATTTGTTGATGCACTGGAGCAGATCTAGAGTGGCTCCCCCACTGCCCCTCACCCTGTCTTGCTTGAAACCATTCCACAGAGCACGTTCACATGATCACCTCTTGCCTAGCCCAAGATACAGCAAAATACCTCAGTGTTCATTTAACTCTGGACTGTGCCCATGTACACTCACCTGTAAGAGTCCATTTGGTTACATTTGTACTCATTACAAATGGATAAATTAGGATTTTTACTGTGTGGACTGCTTTATCAGCCAATGGATGTTCAGTGAACTCCACCAGGCACTAAAATGTTTGTAACTAAAGTTATAAAATAATACAATTCATAAATATAAAATAAAAGTCATAACTCATAATACAATTTATATAATTATATAACGTGTTGTAGCAAGCTTTCTAAAACACTTATATTACAATTTTAACTTCCAGATCTTTTATAAGAGATTTTCTAAACGTAGCCTAAAGGTCATTCAAATCAGATACTTTGATAAATTGCAATGAGATGGTTTATAGCCAGTTAGCCACAAATCTGTAGCATGATAACACTAACAAAGCATGCCTATAATGTATGTAGCACAGGCTTGGTAGAAAGTGTTACCATAAACTATGTCATTAAAATGCATTATTCTCTACTCATATACAGCATTTAATGATTTGATGTGATTATATATATATGTTTTTTTACTGGGCACTGAGTTCACTTTGGGGAGGGGGGGATACAAAGTATTTATCCTGTAAACTGTGACAGTCCTTATGAGACAGTCTATTAATCCACAATAACCCTGCAAATGAATGGGCTGATTACTGAGGCGAAGATGAGGAGGCAGTCATAGGCGCTTGGCTTGAGTGGAAGAGGAGCGAGCGGAGGAGGGGTTGGTGGTGGTGGGGTGGGGGCTGGCTGTGGTTGTACACGTCCAGCCTCAGAATAGAGCTGTGAACACCATCTGTCATGCTCTCTCTCCCCGTCTGTTAGCCTGACTGCAAGTGAAAGGGAGAACGATGCTCTCAGAAATGCATTAGAACGACGTGGGTGCTGATTGTCGTAGGTGTGGGTTTACAGGGTGCGTGAACGAAACGGTGGAGGGGGGCGGGGTGGGGTGGGGTGGGGGGGGGGTGCATTCAAGGAGGGGGCCGATGAGTAACTGTACTGCTGACAAAGGGAAGCACTCACCCACACAGGCAAGGAGCAGGTCGGTTGGGCATGTCGGTATTCCTGATACCACCCCCTCCAACCAAGCCCTCTCCATCGGCCAGCCACCCTGCCTCCTACCTGAGGGGGCTTTTCTGAGGATTCCTATACAGTAGCTGAGCAGTTATGTATGCACGCATGCATGCACGCACGCACGCACGCACGCACGCACGCACGCACGCACATGCACACATGCACACACACGCACACTCACACACTTTTTTTTTTTCCTTCTTTTTTTTTCAATCCAACTGTAGGCCAAGCTAAGTTATATCCTAGCCATGCTCCTCTTGACACTCTTGACAGATATTGCACTTGATAATAACTTGACACTTATCCAGAGGGAAAGAGAAAGTTCTAAGAAAAAACAAATGTGCCATTTTATAGTGAGCAGTGAGGACCGGTATACTGTGCGCACAGTGGTTAGTGTGGAAGTCAATATGGACGGGCAATATGGACTAACCTGTAAGAGTCATTTTTGCAGTGACAGCCCTCCCCAACCTGATTTCTGATGAACATAGCTACAGTAATTGTAATTGTTGGAGCACCCTGCCAAGCCACAGGCACTGTAGACTCTACAGTGTAGAGCAATCGAACCTACTGTTCATAGTAGTTGGCGAGAAATGTACGTAAAACATAATTAAGAATTCGGCTACTTGATTATTACTTTGTAATTCTAATAGGCATATAACGAAACTACAACCATTGTTCGTGTTTTAGCTGTACTCACAAATAACCAGATGGCCTGTGTATCAATAGTGTATTTCCCCTTTATTTATTTTTTATGATTTGTACTTTATTAATTTTCTTTTGTATATGAAACATTGACAGACATAGACAAAACACAACGAAATAAATGCATAACAAAACAAACGCATAACAAAACAAAACAAAACAATATAACAGAGATGCACAGAAATATCCCGCAGTCCACCCCAGCCCCAATTCCAGACATATTCCTTCAATGTATTTTTCTAAAGTTGCAGCCCGTTCAGAGCTCACTCAGAGCCAGAAACGAATCAGAGTCCTGATACGTGCATATGGTAAAAGCCCCATTTTAAGTCCTAGTCGTCCATCCTATTGAGCAGCCTGTATGACAGTCGCTCGTAAGCGGGTATTTCCCCTTTATTGAACAACCATATGATGTCTAGAATGTCTTGCCTCTGTGCTTTTGACTTTTCTAACCTTGCACTCTCAGAGTAGCTTCTTATCTGATGATGACATTGATCAAAGATTAGCTTCCATCAATGCCCTATGTGGCTTTTGAATCCCCCTTACAAAGCTGTCATGGATTTGCAATATGGAAACCTGCCTCTGTGTCAAACAGCCATTACATGTACAACACATTGCACGGTGCAATGTGTTGTACATGTAATGGCTGTCTGTCAGGTGCAATTTGCACCTGACAGACACTAATTAATATTAATATAGTTATTACTGTAGTTGCCCTAACAGGGCAACCAGACTATAGTTTACTTTATTCTTTCTAGATAAACGTTATTTTGTCCCACTGCTCCTCCCACAGTTTTGGCGGCATGCACTCGAGCCACGTGTCAAATCGACCGGCTTCACCGGGAATCGTGTTATTGAGATAATGTTGTATAGTTTAATTGATATACATTTTGAGTGAATTAATTTCCCCCTTGACTTGAATGGGGAAATGAAAGAACTCCAATTGCAAGTATTGTTTTCTAGGATGCTGTAAGGGCTAAATTTAAAACACTTGGAGGGGAGGTTTATAATAAAAAAAGAATAAAAACAAATATTTATATCAGCCGGCCTCATGGTGGCACCATGACCCATAAAACCTTTCATTTATGGGTCAAAGTACATATCCTTTTTTGGGGGTGGAGGGGTATATATATATTACTGATTTACTGTTATCTTTTTTATATATCTTTTTTATTATATTATATATATATATATATTTTTTTTTTGGGGGGGGGCTTTTCTGCCTTTATTTGATAGTGACAAAGTAAGCTGACAGGAAATGGGGGGAGAGAGATGGGGAGTGACATGCATGCAGCAAATGTCGTCGGGATCAGGAGTTGGATTAGGAGCCTAGGTGCCCGGACCAATAACTGTTATCTTTTACATTGAGTTAGGGACCAAGTGTCTTGCAGTTAGGGGCTAAGTGTCTTTCTCTGAGAACATTGCGGGGGTCGGGAATCGAACCCTGGTTTTCCCAAGCGGCCTCTCTACCCATTCAACTATGGCTGCTATGGCTGTTAGTATATGAAGATCTTCAGCATCCAGTGAGAACACTCACGTTATATGTTCGTAGTCATGGCTGCCAATTCCTACCTGATGTGTGGGAGTTCTGACCGATCCAGACCTCACTGAATGACTGCTTACTTACATTACGTCTTGAGACTATAGGACTTAAGTTTAAGACATACAGGTCATCAAAGGATGCATATTTGTATGTCCCATCCTCCCAAATCCATTTGTATCCTCCAAAGAGGAAGATACGATCTCCCACCATGCAATAGCACATCATACATGGTGGGCCTTTCCCCTTGGACTCAACCTTCTTCCAGGAAAAGGTCTCTAGGTTGAATTTCCACAGATCATTGAAGGTCTGGTTCCATTTGTGGCCACATAATATGTACAGCTCTAGACTGAATGACCGAAGGTGTGTTCATCGAGTGGTTGGTCTCTGTGTCAAACACGCTGATGTTGTTATAGCACTGACGCCACGTCTCGTCCCCAAATACAAACATCTTTGTCCCGATGATGGTGGCAGAATGACTTGATGAAGCAGGAGGTGGAGGGCCTCTGGTGTTAATTAAAGACCAGACCATGGTGGTGGTGTCCAACTTGTACATGTCACTAGTGAACACAGCTGACTGTGTCTCTCCTCCATGAATATAGAGCGTTGCAGTCCCGCCCCCTTTCCAGACCCAGAAAATAATTCCCCGTTCATTTTCCTCATAGACTTTTCAAAAAGTATTTATTTAAATACGTTTACGCCGCGGACAAAGCCAACTCGAGTTGTGACAAATCATGACAATAAACAATGTTTTGGGCCAATCAAATAATTTGTAAGAAGAAAAACAAAACAAAAAGTGTTGTAACCTGCCTTTTTCTTCTTCTTTCTAATTATTTGATCAGCCCAAACATTGTGTTTATTGTCATGATTTGTCACAACTTGAGTTGGCTTTGTCTGCAGCGTAAACGTCTTTAAATAATTATTTTTTGAAAAGTCTGAGGAAAATGAACGGAATTATTTTCCGGGTCTGGAAAGGGAGCGGGACTGCAACGCTCTATACAGTACATGACCTTCCACAAGACACAGGCTGAGTGGAAGTACCTCCCCTCTGAAACAGTCCCAGAAACCTGTTGTTTGAACCATCTGTGCGTGTCAACATCAAATGCATAAAGCACGTTGCAGAACTTGGATCCTCCCCAGATGTAGATGATATCAGTACAGCTGTGCTGTACAGCAGCATGGAGGGAACCTCAAGGTGACATTCTCCTGTTCCAGGTGTAACTGGAGGCAACTTCCTCCAGTGCAAAGACACTGTGTTGAAGACGTGAACTTCAACTGGTTCACTGTTCTCGTTACTGTTGCATCGTCCAATCACGTACACCATGTATCCGACTGTCACAGCCGCATGATATCCTCCTGATCCGTTCAGATTCATGTGGGTCAACAGTGAACACATCGTCATACGTCATCAACAAATACTTATAATAGCAGCACTGAGGTCTCTCTTTAGGCTGTCCTTAGACGACCTCTCCATCTTAGCTTTCAGACATCCCTGTTTTCCATACATCTGGCCAGCTTGTTGGTGCTTAGTGCTCCTGTGTCTTTCTTGAGTACATCCACGTATGTTAATGTGGGACGTCCTCGTGACCGCTGTCCTTGTGTATGTTCCCAATGCACTAATTTGCTGACTGGCAGCTCTTGATGTCTTTGGCAGTGTCCTGCTAGTCTCATTCTCCTGGCTGATATTTTTTTGGCTCACCCTTTGTATGCCATCATACAGATTTGTGTTGGTATGTGTGCTCTTGCTGATGTTAAGTACTGCATGCTAGATTCTGGTATAGCACCCATCTACATTCTGGTATAGCAACTGTCTAGAGTCTTCTACAGGGTTGGTTTCAGGTTACAGTTACCACAAGTCCAATGCAAATTGATCAATCCCATAGAGAAGCCTTTGGTAGAAACAGCTCATGCACAGTCTGATGCAGTACAAGACAACAAAGGGGGCCATGGACCTTTCCAACAATCATCCAGTACAACAAGCATGCACCGCGCCACCCTCCTTGCCCGACTTACTTAGGCATGTGGGTCAATGCATCATCATCATACTGTGCTTAGCAAGCTGCTCGAGGGAAAGTGCAACCACACTTGCAATTTCCCAGAATTGCACCGTTCTAGTTATATCAGCTGCAGTAATACTTATGTTGCAAAAAAGATTCTGCATGATTGCCACATACAGTGATTGGTCTGCTCATTCTGCCCCTCTATTCAAACAACTCAATATTTTACCAATCTTTAATTTAAATACATACCAAACCTGCAACTTTATTTTCAAAGTATTGTTCCAGCCAGTTTAATTTCCTTTGCCATGTAAAGACTTCTTTCAGTTCAACAGTGATGTGCACCACTTCAATACGAGACAGGCAAATCATTTACATCTCCCAAAGTTCCATACTGGTCTGTGTCATATTTCTCCATCAGATACAGAGGGGCCCAGCTATGGAACACCTATACAGCAATCTCATCTAATTCTACTTAATTAAATAATGTCAAACATTTAATTGACACTTAATTGACCATATCACTTAATTATATTTCTTTGTATTATCTCTTCTTTTCTCTAATCATGTAGATAACCAAGTATTCTAATCATGTTTTTTGTTTTGTTTCTTGTTTTGTTATTGGGTTTTTTATACTGCAATCATGTATTCTGGATATTCTATATTTCTTGTACAATGTTTCATTGTGTTTTAGAGGCCTTGTATAAGCCCCTTGGGCTTTTTGCCTCAGCCTAGCACTTTACCCTTCTTATATTTGTATATGTTCACTATATTGTTTTTTTTATACTATGCTGAATAAATAAATACTAAAAATACTAAAAAGAAATATTGTGATGGTGGAAATCACAATTATCAACTTTTCAACATTTTATGCAGCCTAAAGTTATATCAGACTTGCATAATTTAAAAGTTTGTCATTGCAGCTTTCAATATTTCCCTACTTATTCTTAGTGATTTAATTTTAATCTGGTCTACAAATAATAAGATAGTGACTATGACTTATAATTATGTCTCAAAGGATTCAAAATATAACCGCCCCAATTGTATAAGTTAAAGTGAGATTTTAGATCTTAATCTTCACTCCCCCTCTTATTTTAAATACAGTTAACACAGCCAAACCCTTTTATCCACCTGAAGGCCAATGCACTTGACTGTCCCCATCAGCAGTTGCCCACAGGGAGTCCCGCCTACCATGTGACAATCAAAATGTCCCAGTGAGAATGTCGTCCAGATGAGTGTGATCAAGTCCCCACAGAACCTCTGTGACTCTGACCTGTTTCAACTTTACTGTTCCCCTATTTTCTCCTTTGGAATGGAACAGATCATCAAATTAATCCATTTAATCCACTTGAACCCCCAGCATCCCTATTCTAGGGGGGAACATTCACCAAAAATATCATCATCGTACATGAGATTGTATAGTCACATGCAGAGTCACGTTGTGAGCTTGTAGATATTTTCACTACTTAATGCACACTCTTGTATGACTATGTAGAAAATAGAATTACAAAAAAAACATAGAAAGTAGAAAGATGCGAGGTTTCCACCGGACAGCAACCACATGTTACAGTACAGTATGTGCATCGTTTGCACGTCTTTTCACCCTGTACTGAAATAATATTAAAAGGCCAGCGAGTTTCATTAGGATTGAGCGAGAGCAGAGCTTTGAGACATGGTGAGAAATGTGAGTGCATGTGGAAGTGGAAATGTTGACTACCTGTTGCTATGGCGATGAGTTTGGATCCTGCAGGCTTTACACTTTAGGACTCTGGCTATTCTAAATAAAGACTTTCTCGCTGATCTGTGGATGCAGCCACAAGTACACAAGTATTTGAAACTAATCCTCACATTGTTATCAGTCTGTGAGCTCTGTTATGGTCTGATAACAGGAAGAGTTACTGTAAAGTACTGTATATATTTTACTATTACATTACACTCATACTGTATCATGTCACATCTGTATCAAAGTATTCATTATCATCCAAGTCATACAGCACCAGTTGCTAAAGCAGATCTGAAGTGTGCTCGTGCAGGCAGTACAATTATCAGTGTTAATTTATCGATTTGTAAAACACTGAAGATTTTACCAATGTCATCTCTGTATTTCACAGGCTGTTGATATGCAATTAAAGGGTCCCCCCATCTAATTGATGGAGCCCTCCCCCTATTGTGCCTACCTTTTTTAATTTCAAGGACCCCCAGTTTTGATATGCAGATTAGGCCATGGATTCCCATTTGATGATTTGTACCTCTGGGACCGTGATCTACTCTGTACAATTCTCAGGGAACTCAGAGAGTGTACACATGTGGGTCCTATCAGTAATTTTGCTGGGGACCCCGTGGAAGCTGCTCATGGACCCCACATTGAGAACTTGTCTCCGCCAGGCCGGGTTGCCTACCCAGGGCCCGCAAACATTGGTCATATAGCCACTCGGAATGAGATCTAGATACATCCTGATCACATGACCCCAGAGTTCATGGTGCTGGAGCAACTTGGATGACTGGAACCTTTTACTTTAATAACAGGGTGCAAAGCAAAAAAACAACAATATTTTGCTGTCAGAGTATATCTCGATTACCTGACGAAGATGTAATCTTATTTTGTAAATTGCGTCATGCTCCAAGAAATCTATAGGGAAAACAGATGTTGATTGTACAACCTACAGTTCAAGAGTGATAGGCCAAAACATGAAGTTGGCTGTTATAGCATTACCATGAGGCTGATTTAAAAAATGTAGGGTGGCATTTTTTCGTTGGCCTAGTCACGGTGGGAATGTGCGTGCAATGAGACGCTGCAATGTTTGAGTCATTTTGTTGCCAATCGTAGCCAATCAGGATGGAATATAAAAAATACGATCACATGACTATAGAGATAATGTAATAGGTATTTGCGTGATGTTTGGCCACAATTTGTAGGAGTAGCAAGAATCGGACTCCTGGTGGCGCTATAACAGGCAGATGTGAAGAATGTAGGGCAGAGCCTCCAGGGAGTGTGTGTGCACACCGTTTCACCAATCGGTCCAACGATGCCAGAGATTAGCTGGATGGACACACATGGACGCACGTGCGCACAAACACGCACGCACGCACGCACGCACACGCATGCGCGGTGTAAAGTCAGAGAAAGAATGGATAGGGTGATCCCAGATGAGATGGCGATATGGTGTCCTTGAAATTTCTGTTTGTTGTCCTGGTGGTGAGCTGTCTTTTAGTGCTATACATTTGGCACCCTGTAGGGGGAGCCTGTGTGTGGAGAAAAGAGGACATAGACTAGTGGTGATGAGACCAAATGCAATGGTTGGGATGGGGACTTCTGTTCCTATGTCAAGTGAGTTTTGGGCACTTTCACAGAAAACATATTTAGTCCTTTCCCTCCCACTCAAGGATGCAATGTTAGTACAGTAAGCAATTGAGCCTATTAAGCAAACATTCCTGTGTGCTATTTGCAGTCAACTGCCTGACCATATGGTTCATGGGGATATTGGGTGTAACTTGACAAATATATCGTAGAGCATGTGCATGGAAATTATGCTACCTTCATACCAGGCCTACCTACATGATCCCTGTTTCTAGGCAACAGGAAGTTAATATACAATTAATAATATGGGAATTTGCTACCTGGGAATCCAATCACTGACTTAATTTGCTTGGGAATTGTCTTTGTCTCCAGATATTAAATATTGCAGATCCTTTTACATAGTAAGCACTGACACATTTAAGCCACAATCTTTTGATAGGAGTCTGGCGCACTGTGGGGTCTTAAGTCAAGCTTCGTGTAAGCCAGGCTATTGAAGCATCTGGTGACAAATGATGGCCCTCTCCCAGTCATTGGCTTGGCCTCACTATTTTACTATCACTCTACATACTAGAATCCCTTAGCATGACAAATTATGATGAAGTCCACCCCTGTGGAATTGAATACATGCAGGGTTAGACTTAGAAAAAATTGCCACAGGAATTAAATGGCTTCTCCTGCCTCACTTCCTGGGGGGGATAAAAAGATTGAACATAAGACCTATATTTGTGCTCAGAGAATTTAGGGCTGTGGGAATTCTCAGCCGAGGGTATGGTGGGATAGTGAAACATAGAGGTTAAGAGAAACCATCAAAAAAGGTTTGGTCTAGCAATAAGAATCCAATGGTGTTGTCGTGAATAGCAAAATAAGTACACTATATTTGCTTTTGTTTGAAAAACAAGGCTATGAAAGACCCCACTTTACTAGTTTGCTAGTAGCCCTGCAGCTCCTTACGCCCAATGAGACCAAAGGACATTGAACGAATGACAATTGGCATATTTAAGCCTGATTTATACTTTGTACAATGTCCCGTGCCAAAAGTACTACAAGCACACAATGTGATGCAACACGTGATGCGTTGTGAATGTGATGCGTTGTAGAGCTGATATTTCACCCTGAGACAGCGTCATACTGGTACAACAGAGTATGAATTTGGCAGTAGAACCCTATCCTCTCACTAGTATGGCTACAAATTAAAGTGCGCATGCGTGCGTGTGTGTTGGACTGACCAACAGCCCCACACTAGCAGTGCTAATAACTTGGAAAGGTCTACATGAATCTGGACTCACTCTAACGAACCCTGTTTCTGAACCAACAGGGTGATGGACTAAGTAGAGGAGAATTAAAAGGTACCACACTGTCTGGTAAGTACTGTAATATATTAAGTGTTTTGTCCTCATCATATGATATGTGCATGAATGTATGTAAATGGTATACTACACATATACATATATCTAACTAGTACGTTGCTTTGGTTATCACACCTAAATAGATTTGTCTTTGTTTCTTCAATCAGAATATGCCCGCCCAACCCCTCCTCAACGGTCTGGTTTTCATCGTTACCAGTTCATGTTGTTTGAGCAGCCAGAGAGGAAACTGTTACTCACCAAAGATGAGAAGTCATCACTGGGTAAGAAGTATATTCACTCTATCTATCGGTCTGTGATATCTATATGTAGCACTAGTGGCATGCCAAAGTTTGTGCTATTGCCATTGAGAATGCATTGGGCATTTAAGTTAAATAACTCAGAGACTACAAATCATTTCAAAGTAAAAAGTTCCAGCATGTGTCCACAGTAAGCTGAATTATAAAATGTGTGAATGTAGTTTCTAGGTGAAAGTGATTTTTTGACGTGCCACAGTCTGCCATTGAGCCCCATTGTGAATTTCTCAAATTTGAAAGCACTATATTTCTAAAACTATGAAACATTTCAAAGATTTATTTTCATGTCCACCGTAGGATGAACCTAAATAGGTTTGAATGGGGTTTCTAGGTGTAAGTATGTAGGACTAGTAGCATGCCAAAGTTTGTGCTATTGCCATTGAGAATGCATTGGGCGTTTAAGTTAAATACTGGGGGGGCATATTTTGACAGCAGAAACTGTCATAATTTCACCCCCCTCCCTATTCTAAAGCCCCCCCAGGTACATTATATATTTAAACTATTTTCAGCAATGGTACAATTATTTTCTCAGTGGGTAGATCTTGTTGAGCTCGTCATTTTGAAAGTAGATCTCACGTCATAAATGTGTGGGCACCCCTGATATACACAATAACAACAGACAACAGTTTGCTGTTGCATTAATATCAGTTATGCCACGAGTAACCTGAAGAATTTCTGTATACTTGATCTATAAGACAAAATTCCATTTCTAGCCTAGTTATGCAAGAACGTAAGTATACTGTACATTAGCCTCATGGCCAGCTTCAAGTAATATGATTTGTTCTTTTTGTTCATGTGTCCACAAATAATTATCAGTACTTAAAGCGCTTTGAGTTTCTGAAGCCCATTCTCATAGTGGCTTTACTCCATAAGTCTTTATTTAATTTATACTCCATCGTACAGCGGTGTCGCTGGCAAACAAGAACTGATTTCACATTGAAGTGTTAATGATGTTAGTGAGTCAATCTATTGCAACACTGATATGCCGCAGGGTCAGACTCAAGTATTGTGAGGCTCCCACGCACACCTGACTGTTATCCCCTCTACCGAAACATAAAATCTACTACTACCATGTCATCACACATGAGTACAGTATTATTATTTCTTTCGCCACATTTGGACACATTTCATTCTGAATATTATCATATAATCAACGTGCGCACTGTGTCAGAAGTAAGATGATGGGGGCACGGTGGCACAGTTGGTATAGTGCTGTCGCCTCACAGCTAGAAGGTCCTGGGTTCGATTCCCGCTCGGGACGCTGTGGGTGCTGGCGGCATGTTTCCTCCTCGGCATCAGTGCCCATACCCGAGGCGGGGTTGGCGAAAGGGCCTTTCTGTGTGGAGTTTGCATGTTCTCCCCGTGTCCCCTAGGGTAGGTACCCTCACAAAAAACATGCAGTAATCCTGGTCTCTAAACTGCCTCCCCCTGGCCAGCCGGGGTGCCTGATGGAGGGGAAAGGAACTGGTTGGAATAACGTGTTCCTTCCACGCGCTACGTCCAACCAGGGAAACTCCCCCCCTGTCAGGTGTAAAGGAGCAACTTGGACACTCATGAGTTCAAGTCCGTTGCTCTCCCCATGTCCCCCATATATGGGGACTAGGTTGGCGGAGGGTGTGTAGAGCCCAGGATCACATTAGATAATTGACACAGGGGTGAAAAATGGGTTACAAAATCGTGGGATAAAAAATTATTAAACAAAAAGAAGTAAGATGATACAGCATGAATAATACAGTGATTTTGTTGTACTGATTGTGCTTCGCAGCTGTTGACCACACTTCACAAAAATGTTAATCTGACTGTATCCACCCAGTTTTAATCCACTATACTGTGTGTACAGTATGAGTTAAATTCCCTCCGGATCACTTCCTCTCTCTTGCCAACTGCTTTCAAAGGGGAAATTAAATAAAGAAATCTTGGATAATCAACGATTTCACGTAATGGACAAAACTGGAGAAAATACTCGCAACGGCAACAACAAAATGTTCAACCTGACCAATAGTGTGTATGTGTGTGAGAATACTGTACAGAGTTTGTTCATTTAACTCATTTAACTCGGAAACTTAAGAATTAAATGAACACACATGATTTCACTGTGTAGAATCCTTGTCATGAGTGATGCCTGTACATGTTATCATGGGTTCACCTTGAGGCCTCCACTCGGCCATTTGGAAGGTATTCCTGCATAGATAAGTGGAATTGAGGGAATCCCATGTCTCCCCAACTCCCCTGTTAAGTAGGTTCACTTATTAACGTCTGTCCCCCCTCCATGTGGTATGGCACAGACAGGCATTTGTCAGTAGCCCATGACATTAATTGATGTGATTTGCAAAGGGAAAGCATTTAGCCGTGGGAGGGAGACTCCTAATGATCGTTTTCCACTTCCAGTGGCGCAGTCGTTGACTCAATTTCACAGCAGATTTGTTTGTCTTTTTCTTTTCATCTTTGACCATCACTTGAGTAATAAAGGGCCATTGAGAGGCTGAGCAGAGATGTTGAGAGGAACTGCGGGAGGCGGTGATGGCTCCTGTGTTAAGGTTATGAAATGTGGGTCATGGAACTGTTGAAGACAGCTGGTTGCAACACAGGGATCTGCAGGGGGCTGTGCTCCTGGCACTGGGCATAGGGGTGTGATCATTGGGAATCCCCCTTCTCTCTATAGCGCAGGAACTAGGAAGGCTGTCCCAGTGCCCCCGTGCTAGGGTTGAGGGCCGGCGTACGTATGCCGGGCCCTGGTGCCACTTTTCAGCCAGTTGGCAAGACAAGCACTGTGTCCTGCTGCTGTTGGACTGCCACTGGAGAAAATGTCAGGGCAGGAAACACTGGGTCTGATCCAAATGAAACGGTCCATCTCCGGATTCCTGTTTTTTACCCCAACATTGTGCATCAGGTCTAATGTATTTCCTTTTTGGGGGCGCTAGCCCCTCCTATGCACAGCTTTGTGTGTATAGGCCTATGTGTGTATCAGCACGGAATGCACAGCTTTGTGTGTTTGTGTGTATCTGATTGGCTGAGCGCGGAATGTGATGTATGATGATAAGAGCCCCTCACTTCACACGAGTGTAATTTTTATATAGTCAGGTAATATTTAGCTGCATATTTAGATGCATGGCAATATATTTATCAGGTGGTAAGTCACTTGAATTGTTTTTTGGTTTTTGAGTGGTGCAACCACTCCCTTACGGAGCTATGTGTGTGGCTGGGTGGCTGCCTGGGTCTGAGCACGAAAATAACATGGTTGTTTTTCACCACCTGTACAGTACAGTACAGTACAGGGTACAGTAGAAGTACCCCCACACGGTAACTCTGTCATTTCTCAACCGTTTCGGACGTAGGGCGGCTCGCCGGATATGTTTCTTCTGCTGTATCCTACTGGCTCATCTGCTAGTGAGGACGAGGAGCCCCCACTGGGAGGACATAGGGTCTCCGTCCTACTCCTCCCCTTCAGTGTCCCCCACTGACAGGCGCCGCCCCAGTGTGTAAGAGTATTGTGTAGTATCAAAGATCACCCTCTCCGCCCGTCTTCCCTCCCCTGAACATGGTCAATTGTTTTCGTTTAGAGCTCGGTTTGACCCATTTGCCATAGGGTAGACGATTTGCCAAACCGGATGCACTACGGAAGATTCAAACCCCTAGACTCTGTAGTGGTGGCCATGGGTACTTCACCGCTGCATGGCCAGAGTGCTCAAATGTATTCTTTAATGGTGTTTTTTGCTTTATTTAAGAAGAGAAACAGGAAAGGGAAGGCAGAGGAGGGATGGTGGGCCATGTCCTGAGCCAGGAATCACACTGACGGCATTGCAGTTGTGGTTGATGCGTTAACAGTGTGGGTCACCATGGTTGCCCCGTGCACGCACGCACGCACACATGCACGCACGCACGCACGCACGCACGCACGCACGCATTTGAATTATTTTATTTGGCTCTGCACAAGAGGCGCAATACAGTAGATCCAAACACTGATCAGAAGAGGTTACATTATTATGATCCAACCAAATACAACTGCTGCACATGCTTAACACACAGAGGAAAAACGCACATTGATGACATACTACTACTTGACACTACTAGACAGGATTCTTTTTTTCCTTTATGCCACCTAAGGATAAATAAATCATCGCCTTCTCCAGATAGACAGACTACCCATACTAGCTGAGACAGAACAGTATTTAGCCAACTTTTTTGAATTTGTCTTTTGCAATCCTTTTGCAGACCCCGGGAGCACAAGTTTATGGACATGGCCCAGACTTCCAAATACAAGGACAATGAGTTGACAATTATATCCCAAGGCCATAATATGTTCCACCAAAGGCTGATATTTCATAAGTTTGGATGTAAAACAAGTGTCCATATACAAATCAAATGGGCAGCCTATTTCAAAGATAGTTTATCTAATTTCATTAATGAACACAATATCTGGGGTATTTGGAATATCTTGTAGTGAATTGACATGTGTGTCATTGTGATCAAACCAGTCTAGTTTTACAGTGCTGTGTTTATACATTATTTTTGTCCTATCCTAAATGGTAAATGGTGCATTTATATAGCGCCTTTATCCAAGGCGCTTTACATAGATTGTGCATTTCATTCACCCATTCACACACACATTCATACACCGATGGCGGCGGAAACCATGCAAGGCACCAATCAGCACATCGGGAGCAATTAGGGGTTCAGTGTCTTGCTCAAGGACACTTCGACACTAACTCTGGGGGAGCCCGGGTTCGAACTGGCAACCTTGCGGTTACCATCCAGCCACTATACCCCTGAGCCACCGTCGCCCCGTCCTGTACTCCTCTGATATTGTCTGAGACCAGGTCCACACACACACACACACACACACACACACACACACACACACACACACACACACACACACATTCCTTTCCACCACTAAATTCATGACCATCACGTTGTGTGAATGAATGGATTGCTCCCACTCCCCTCCTCTCTCTATCTCTCTTGTCTCTCTGTCTGCCCCCCCCCCCCCCTCTCTCTGCCCCCCCCCCCCCTCTCTCTCTTGGACTACTGTAGCTACTGGGTGATGCTGCATGCTCCTCATCTAGGCTCCCTACAACTCCTATTGCCAGCTCAGCACACTCCACAATAATTGAAGCCATTTGCAATGTTGCACTGTGGTAATGGGCAGATCCATGTCTCCCACCCACCCACTGCCTCTGCCATTAATCAGAGCTGCATGGAAGTCAGGAGAGGCAGGAGCCTGGATGCTGCAACAGGCCTGAGCTTCAGCCAGGAACTACAGTAGCTGAACTACAGTAGCTGCCATGAAGGAGATCAGGAACTACAGTAGCTGCCATGAAGGAACTACAGTACAGGAACTACAGTAGCTGCCATGAAGGAGATCAGGAACTACAGTAGCTGCCATGAAGGAGATCTTTGACATGATTTATCTGTACTTTTCTCTTCTCTTTTTCTTCTCACTGCTGAAAACAAAATCACCATTTGTCCTTCTTTGGTACCCCCCTTGAACTGGTTTGTTAGCTTTTGTTACAGTATAGCTGTCTTAATAGCATACCATACTTTACCGTGTGGTGTTTTATCCCCAGACTTTCCTTTTCCTTCATGTTGTGGTTTTCAGTTCTCCTTAACTGCATGTGATTTCATTGATGATACCTAGTTAGATATGTATTTGCCAGTTATAACAACTAACCACATTCTTAAGCTGCAGATATGTTGTGGTTTAAAGCTGGAAGGAAAATAACCAATGTCAAATTCTACATTTAAAGATATTAATTAATCTTTTTACATGGAGTCCCCCAGGCATGGCGAGATCTTTTACCATGCATGGCATCAATGTATAGGCTGGTGTGTAGGTGGTGGGCTGTGAGCTCAGGCAGGCCACAGAGTGATATTAGGTGGTGGGCTGTGAGCTCAGGCAGGCCACAGAGTGATATTAGGTGGTGGGCTGTGAGCTCAGGCAGGCCACAGAGTGATATTAGGTGGTGGGCTGTGAGCTCAGGCAGGCCACAGAGTGATATTAGGTGGTGGGCTGTGAGCTCAGGCAGGCCACAGAGTGATATTAGGTGGTGGGCTGTGAGCTCAGGCAGGCCACAGAGTGATATTAGGTGGTGGGCTGTGAGCTCAGGCAGGCCACAGAGTGATATCATCAATAGTACATGAACAGGCTATGTGAAAGCTCTCACTCTGAAGTACTGTTCTGACTTCATTGTGATGCAGAGGACAGCCAGGTCTGGGGGATTCACAGGAGTGGTTACATTTGGGCACCTCCCACACTGCCAAGAGTGCCAGTTCTGTGCCACCTCACAGGAACCTCACTTTTCCTCCAGCATCCAGGCGGAGGAGTAAAAGAGAGGGAGGAATGCCCTTAGCATCGTCCCCAGGTCCTACGGTATCTGTCCTTTCCATGAGCAGGCAGATTGGAGAAGTGGAAACATGTCTCTCCGTGCTAAAAACAGACATCAACCTATTTTAAGGTTATTTGTAAGCTTAGGCGTTTGCAGAATACCAGCCCTGCCTGGGTGACAACACCAGCTATTGTCAATTTTCTTGATTTTGGCCTGCAGTCAATGATAATGTTACACAACTTTAGACAAGTCTATTCATGTGGATACTTTATGAGCCCTGCTTCATTTAGATTATCTAAGTGATGTATTTCACCAAATGAATGATGTTACTATACGGCAATATTTTCCATTTTTGAGCATGGATGGAGTACAAGAATGTCAGTGCCTGATGTATTGTTCTTGAACTTGAACATTGGCTTATCCTACAGCCTTAAAGCCAGATGAGCAATGTCAAATAATGTCCCGACTACCTCCACGAAAGTTAAATCCATCACACAAACTATTTCCTTGTATTTTTTTAAGTTGTCTGTCCCCTGGCCTAGCCTGATGCCTGGCCAAGCTCTTACTAGAATGCAGCTCTGGTCACCCAGGAGAGGGTGGGGATCTGCAGAGGTGGGACATTATCTTCGCGGAGCACAGGCCAGAGGGGCCATGGCCTATCATAAAGGCAGGTCACATAACTCCATTGCCCCTCACTTGATTTTCACAGCCTTGTCTGCAGGCTATCCTCATTCACAGTGAGAACAATTGGAAAGATTCAGGTACTCCTCGACTTCGACCTATTATTCATCAATGTCCACAGCTGAGCTCAGAACACAGCTTGACCTTGCGGCCACTCCGGCACACAGTGCCAGTTTCTTTTAGGCTAAAGACGAAGGTGGAATCAGCATGGGAATGTTCAGGTATAAGTTTATACAGCACCCTCTGCTCTTCAGGTAGTTTGCATGTCAATTAGGACCCTATTTAATCAAGCTCTAATGCAGTAATTGACGTGTCAAGAAATAACGTTTTTTTCCAGACTGTCTCCTGAGATTAAGCAGGAATGTGATCAGGAATGTGACTGCAGGGACCAAAAAAATGAGAAAACAAAAAATAGGAATTGTGTGTCTCCTGAAACCCCCTCTCTCCCCTGAATAATCAAATCCCTTCATAAGGTATTTAATCTCAAACATATATGAGCCTTTTTGAAAAATGTTGTCTAGCAACGGGAGGTGAGAATGCTGGATGGGTATGGTACCAGGAGAGTATCTTTTTCCTCCCAGAACTCCTTGCTGGAGGATGTAGGAATTGTGGCTCCCTGATGGCAAAAACAGCCACAGAGAAGTCCTGTAAAGCAGCTGCACCGAGAGGTCAACAGGAGTGATGTTTCTATCCAGTCACAGCAGAGCTAGACCCCTCACTGTGGAACTGTTCCCTCTGCAGATTTGGATCTTTTCAATAGTTGGCTCTCATTTCAAAAGATTAATTTCCTACACTATCCTAGAGCAGCTGTTAATGCAGTTATTCTGTACAAGGAAATACCAGATCATCCAGTGATTCTGTAACCTTTCCGTACAATAGAGAGTAGGATATTGTCTTATGCATGGCCAAATACTGTATTTACAGTATGCGTGCACGCATACTGCACGCACGCACACACTCCCCAGGATTCCTTGAAGTTCACAGTTTTAAAGCACACAATGTTTTATCTTGGAATGCTGATTATGAATTTGTCTTGAAGCGAGTGGGGAAACGGGGTGCTTGTCAAAAATCTATGAAGTGATATTGTCATACCAGCCGGATGGCCGTCTGGTGTTTGTTTAAAAGGGGAGGGGGGGAAAAAAACGACATATCATATCTTCTTGCCAATAAGTCCTTGCGTTCCCACCTCCATCGCTCCATCGTTTACAGCAACATGTTTTATTTTCAGCAGTGCTGTTCTCAGTGACTCACATCCCCAAGCCGCGTGCTGCTCTGTTCGGCCTCCTACCCCCTTAAACACAGACCAAGTGGTCATTAGAAATGCACTTGAGAAGCATTCAGTAATTGCACTCACAACATAGTACTAAATGTATCCAGTCGAATGTGATAGCGTGTTTAGGAAGACAGGTTAGATTGTTTCTAATAAGACGTTTATTTGTAAGGAAATGAATAGAATTAGTTTTCTTAATTCCTTTCAATTATATGCAAAAGCGGTGTTAGTAGAGATAGTTGAAAACAAACCTTTATAAAAGGTCGGGTCTATAATGCACACATTTATAATGCACTGATAAGGCATTATAACACTTAAACATAAATGTTTATTATTATGCATAGAAACTTATAACAAGGTTTAATGCATTATAAACTTAGTGGAACAGCAAATTACAACTACCAGGCAACACTTTACTTAAAGGTCAGGACTATAATGCATTATAATGTATACTTATAATGCTTCATAACACTTATAACAAAGACACTTTATAACGTTAAGGTAGTTCTAATGAGCAGAGACTGCTGCTGCGGTAAAGTTCTTCTTGTGAGTGCAGACTGTTTCTGATTATAAATATTTATAACAACTATGATAAGATAATGCCTTATAAGCGCATTATAATACATTATAGATCCAACCTTTAGGTAAAGTGTTACCAAATGATTTAAAAGAAATCCTCTCCTGTAACTATGTATTTTCTTTTATTAATTGAGAACCAGTTCTTACAACATGGGATGATGGGACACATGGCAAAAAGACTAAACAAAATAACAATGATTATAAAACAATATAAAGAAATATGTAATAATTTTTTTAAGGACATATCTCTGTGACATTATGTTATGCTATAGGTAATTGGGACCCACAAGCCTTCATTGAAAAGTTTGACCTGGGAGTGCCAGTGGCTGCCGTGCAGTTCCTCACCCAGAACCACAAAGACTGACAAGGATTCTCATCGTGGTTTGCGTCATCGAGTCATCGCGTCATCAAGTCATCGCGTCATCACGAGTAATTCACAGAGGTGAAAGAAGCCAATTCATAACTGTTTTGCTTATGTTTGGAAGCAGTATGGTAGATATCACACATGATGGGAATGTTATTATTTAATATGATAAATAATGATATGCACTTGATCTGAAATAAATTGAAGCTTGAATGCTTCTTAATCGGTCAACACGTTTCTTTTAGTCTTTGAATGGAATAGATACTGTAGTTCCTTATGTTTCTGTTGCATCATCTAACTAGGTTTTGTTGTAGCTTTGTGTCTATCATTGTCACCTGACCTTGGGCTCTGGGTTTGGGGAAATTGATTTTGAACTCACTGGGGCTTTCTTATTAGTTTCCGACCAGTGTCATGAAGAGAGGGAAGAGAGCCTGATATCACAACTGAGCGTGGAAAGAGTTTAGTCTAATTCAGGGGAGGAAACACGTCAGGGCCAAAAAAAGGAAGTGGGAGGTGAAACCGAGACCGCAACACAGCCGGAAGCCACAGTGGAACTTGAACCAAAATACACTTTAGAGTGTCAGGACAAGGGGGAGGGGCTATAGGGCTTTGGTCTTTGGTAAAAAGGAACATACTTTTTGTCAAATTGTTTATCATCTTTCCACTGACCATTTTGGGTGTTGTCTGAAAGAGATAAGTCTAAAATAAAAGTTTCTCTATCTGGAAAAAGTAAAGTGTCCTTGAATTTAACTGTAGCATGATGAACCCATTTTGAACTTTAGGCGGTTGCATAAGGGTCCCACCTGGCAGGTCTGTAGAGGATGGTGTGGATAAACTTTTCAACCCTTTGACTAGGAGGTACACTTTTCAGACATCCGCAGGTCTTTGTAGAGGGTGGGTCAGTGTACCCCCCCATGAGGAATATTGGTTTCTAACCAGCACCTGTCCTCTGGGAAAGGTTTGTATCAATACCCCAGATGTCTGAAAAAGGCTGGATTTACATGAGGGACTTTGATGTTGCGATGATCAATCTTTTGTTGGTGGTTTCATTGACCCCAATTTGGTGTCTCATCAGCGGGCCAGGCTAGAGTAGGTAATGGAGGTTTTTGTTCCTTTGGTGGTTAAGCCAGCCTTGGTAAACCTCTATGTGCCCCCTCCATGAACTCTGGAAGATCATTGATCAAATTGTCCTGTATTCACTTTGTTTGCCTCCTCAACTTAGCAGTCAAAACAGCCCTGTCCACAAACAAAACAACTGAAACAGTACACATGTAGCTATAGAACAGATTGTTAAAGGACCATACCGGTGCTCTGGCCTGGCCCTTATTATGACTGTTATGTGACTCACTGTACACTTGACATTATACCGTACAGCATACCGTTTGATTTTTGAGGCAGCCACTGGATTTATTTATTTATTTCAGTATGAACACCAACTTGCAGTGACCTGGAATTTGCTTGAGAGGTAACACACCAAATGTAGTTATGGTAGCCTCTCATTTTTAATGCATTTTAAAAGCGTGAATTGAAAACTCTAACCAAAACTATTAGCCCCTGGAGAAAGGGATTGATTTATAAACCAAATTCAAACCTTGGTCACTTGCAAAAATGTCACGCCAACATTGAGTTGGAGTTTGGTAATATTTTAATGACTAGAAGCCAAAAAATAAAGCCATTAACAGGAAAGGTGGTTTATTTTCATGCGCAATCTGTGGCTGAAGCTGTGAATAGACAATGACAGGTATTGATGGCGTTATGGTCCTTTAAGACAATCCGTTCCCTTTTTAAACATGTGTGGTATATCTGTCAGTTGGAGTTTCTATCTTGGCATTGGTTTGCTCACATCGTTTATAAAATGAGATTATTAACAATTGGCAAGTAGAGTATAATTCCGCAACATGGCACTCAGTGCACAGTACGCCAAGTGGGAGACTATTCTTCCAAAACCACCTACTTGAATCTATCACTTCACTAATAGGATGCCAAGTTATTTATCTGCAAACACAAAGTCCATTATTTTTCTCCTATATCTCACAGATAATACTGCCAAAACAGCTGGGCGTTGCCACTCTTACAGCTTCCTTTAGTATGTTTATTCTACACCAATTATCAGGAGAGTTGATGTATTACGATTATAAAAAAGTGACAGCTGTAGTTCAAGTGTGCGCAGTATATTGCATTCCTTTAAAGAAAAAAAACCTTCTTGGATCCCTTGGTGATATGAGAAAGGCATTTAATATTTCCTTAATTTATTCAAACTAACATTAATTAAAAGGAATTTGTATAATCAATTCAATTGCCTAACCGTACCAAGTGATCTAATATGCATAATGACTCAAGTTTCCATATATCTTTTCTTTCTGTCAATTGTAAGAAGAGGATTTCTATTGAGACCCCCTCCCTCCCACTCCCCACCTCCACCAGTTCATCGCTTGTTCTGAAGCGTGGCAAAATGGGTTTGAATGTGACATCTGTTAAATGCATGTCAACAGTATGGTCCTCTGAACACATTGCACATTTATTTACTGTGCATTTGACCCCAACAGACTGCCATTGTCCTACAGGTTTGACTGACTGCAGAGATCCAGCACAGTTCACTCCACCTGGAGATTTAAACCTAATGTACATTCTTATCTGAATAGGAAACTGTTTTTCCCTAATACCTTTCGACCACTGAAATTTTATGAGGTAGGTATGTGCCATGATCACTAATTAAATTATTAATATTATTTGTATTAGCGGCCAAGCCCGAAGGGACGAAGGCCCCTATTGTTTTTCTATCGTCTTTTCTTCTGCCGCTACTTTTTGCAGTTCTGGCAGTTCTGTGCTGTCACTTTCCACAAAATTAGGCAATATGGTAGAGGGTCATGGGAAACGGTCAACAAATGAAGCTCACAGTGATTCGTCAAAGGACCTCTGACCTTTAGATCTCCCAATTATATGATTGAATGAAGTGACGTCATCTCTGGTCTCCAACTTTATGACTTGGTCCCGTCTTATCACTGCTTGCAGCTATATTTATTATTATTACGGGTCAAGTCCAAAGGGCGTAAGATCCCTTATTGTTTCTGTGAAAATTCCGCCATTTTAGCAGTTTTGGCAGTTATAGAGCTATCAGTTATAGAGCTATCGTTCTTCACAAACTTCGGCAATAAGGTATAGAGGGCCGTGAGGATCCCTCAAGAACTGAAGCTCACACTCAATCGTCAAAAGACCTCTGATGAGTATATTGTTATGATTTGCTCAATCCACTTTTCTGTCTTTTTTTGGCCACGTCAAAGAAATTGGATTTCCATACTTGCGAATGGATGGACTCTGGTTAGTGTTTACACAATGTTGTATAATTATAAGAGCGCCCCTCACAGATTGTGGTCTGCCAAAAAAAAGAAAATCAACATTTTCCTATGTCCAGCTTTTAGTTTGTGTGCAACAAACACAAACTTTGTCCTACACAAACATTAAATGCCATTGACAATGAATGGACAATTTTGAGTGTTTGTGTAAACCCAAACATTGCGTAACACAAACATTGAAGATTAAGGTGAGGACGCAAATTCTGATTGGCCGGAATGTGATGATGTATGATGATGCACGATGATAAGAGTGCCCCTCACTTCACACAGGTGTTTGACCTCTCAATTTATGTACCATATGCCACCTTTCCAGAAAGTATTCGTTAAGTGTTACCAAAGCCGAAGTTGATTGTGATCCTGAATCCACTGACCATCCTTAGAGGATTTTTTTTATTAATCTTAACTATAAGACTGTATGTACCCTAACCCTTTGGTTCACAAAAAGGACATAAAATGTTCACAAAGAAATATTAGATGCATCCCAATTGCGCTTACATTTATTTGCATTAATGAGGAACTATAATTTGCACTGCTACTTTTGAAGCTTGGACAAAAAAAAGCACATACTAATTTGATTATATATCCATGTATGCTGTGTTTTTTCCACTGTGTTCATTAAAGTGAGTCAGATATCCAGCTAGGACAAGCCATTTGTTTCCACGGAATCCCCATATGCAAAGGAGCCGGAATGCTGTAGCTGTAGTCAAAGTGATGTAACGACATCACCCTCCTATGTACAGTCATTGGAAGACTCCCTCCCATGTGACAGCACATCTCACAGTCGAGGAAACAGGCCCTGCAACAGGTAGCATGGTTCCAGCTTGGCTGGGCCACTTTCCATTCACAGAGCCATACAAAGGGTTCCCATGAGGAAAGTGACCGCAGTGATTGTACATAAAAAGGTGATGTGATGCTATCTCCAAATGTGACAATCAAGGCAGCCATTTGTATAGGAATGGAATTTCTCCATCTGGGCTACTATAAATATACACATGATAATATTAGTTTTGACAGCGAAGTTAGAACTACTTTTTTACAGACTATTATCTTCTTCAACCATGTCCCCATGGTGAGTTTAATTATGAAAATCGATCAGCACTATATTCTATGTGCACACTGCACTGCTGCATGCCAAGAAAGTAAATCTCTGAATCACACCCGTGTGAAGTGAGGGGCACTCTTATCATTGTACATCACTAGAATTTCGCGGGCCTTCGGCCCGCTCATCCCAGAGTTGCGTTGCCCCGCGTTGCGATACAGAAGTCCACAGATACAGAAGTCCACAGTGACACGCGTTTTATGCAGCTGTTTTGTGTTGCAGCGCGTGCGCGCGCGCGCGTGTAGTGTTGTTGTTCGTATCCATAGATGCGCCTGGGTTCGTCCCGTTTTTTCCACGCCAGGTGTCGATGCAGTCGTTTGCGCAATTTGCGTGTTTGCATTATTTTAAGTGTGTAGGCATACCATATTCTGAATGAGCAAAAAGAGGACACATGCGCGCGTGCATGTGGATGTGCACATGCGCGTGCACGTCGTGCATGTGCATGTGTCGTGCGTGGGCGGTTATGTTAAAATCAGATGTCAAAATAATCTATAGCCTAACATTAAATTGATCAAATATGCTCTATATTAGTTGTGTATTTATTGAAAGCAGTGGCTGTCAAAGGTGTGATCCAGGGACCCTCATGGTTCCTTGAGGGGGTTCCAAATGGACCCATTATAGGTGTGTAACTCTGAGAGTGTACAAATGGAACCAAGTGGACCCTACAGGTGTGTAACTCTGAGAGTGTACAAATGGAACCAAATGGACTGTTTTATAACTTTTAACTCTGATACTGTACAAATGGAATCAAATGGGACTCTTATGGGTCCATTTGGTTTTACTGTCAGAGTTATGGGGGTCCTTGGAATTAAAAAGGTTGAGAACCTGTATGCAATGGCTTATGTCTTGTAAAAAGAGAGACCAGCCTATTCTCCAAACCATCATATGTTATGCTTTGCTAGGTTGTACAAAATAATATTGGGTCAGTGTAATTTGCAGGAGTCACCGCGCGCACAGCTGCCTTGTCTGTGTTGACATGACATGGGCTTGCAGGACAGAACTTTTATTTGTGACAGCCACATAGTTCCTTTGCAGACAATACAATCTGCTTGTCATTGGTCAGTCACAAAGCTAAGAAAACAATGTGAGAGAAAAGGTAAGGACTGGAAAGCTCTGTCTGTGTCTATCTGTCTTCCTACGTGAAGACGTGTGGGCTCTGTCTCTCTCTCGCTCTCTTCTCTCTCCTCCCTCTCTGTGGTGTGTGTGTGTGGGGGGGGGGGGGATTAGTTGCGCTGCCTTCGACAGTGCTATACTTCTCCAGCAGCGGTGCAGAACCGAGAGAGTGACACATTGTTGTGGATGTAAACGGCGCAACTTGTAGCTGTGAAGAAGTTCGGATTGTGTAGTCGCAGCGGTGCTACAAAGTGAATGTTACAACGCGCACGGTGATATTGTAAGTCGCAAATGCGAGTACGTAGTCGCGCTGTCGAGCCCTGTGTAGTGTAGTGCCATTGTCGCGGCATCGCGAGGCGAGGCAAACCCCCCCCCCGCGCACGCACGCACGCACACACACACTGTACGTAGCTGTTTGTTGTTGCAGCGCGCGCGTGTGCGTGTAGTGTTGTTGTTGGTATCCATATATGCGCCTGGGTTTGTCCCGCTTGTAGCACGCCAGGTGTCGACGCGGTCGTGTTAGCATTATGGTAACTGTCCAATTTAGAATCAGAGTGTGCGCTGTGTAGGTCTTCTTCTTCTACTTGGTTTTGGTATGTGTGTGTGTGGGTCACGTGGTTGGCTTTGAGCAAATGGGAGAGGGAATGTAGTGTTGCCAGGTCCGCGTATTGTAAGCGAGTGGTAGTGTGTGTAAGTAGCGTGTTGAATGGCATTTTTTCTGTGCTTGTTTTCATAGACGTGGCAACAAATTAGGCGGGGGTGTCGGTGCTTGTGGCGTGTTTGTGTTGATTATTGATATTGATATTGTGTGCGAGTCTGGACGGGAGGCGGCTTTAGTGGCAGTGCAATGACAATTTTTAGGCGGGTGTTGTTGAGTGTGGGCGTGCGGCGCGACATGAGGAGATAGCGGACGAACGACGCGGAGGGTAAGTCTGTGACGTGTTAGTGTGTTGTTGCAGTGTGTGTTGCTCCTGCTTCGGCTTCGGCACCCAGCGTGTCAGTGACGTAGTAGCTGGTGACTTTGGGTCCCTTCCTTGGGCACACCTTTTGGGCACACCTTTTCAAATGTATAATAGATAATACATCATCTCATTCCATTCAATTTGCGTCCTCACCGTCGTCATGAATGTTTGTGTTACTCAAAATAATCCATTCATTGTCAATGGCATTTAATGTTTGTGTAGGACAAGGTTTGTACACATACACCAAAAGCTGGACATAGGAGGGGCTATTGCCCCTCAAAAATGTGTGTGAATATATTTCACATTTTCGGTGGTTCATAATATCAGATCCACTGTTGACTTGACTCTTGATTATAAGACCCTGTCTTAATAATAATAATAAATATAGCTGCAAGCAGCTATAAGACAGGGTCAAGCCCAAAAAGAAAAAAAGATGTACAGTACGCAATATACACAATGAGCTTTAGTTACGCTGATTGGTTGAAGGGGTTGTTTGTCAACGCTGTAGTCCCGTAACCAGAGTCAGACTCCATTGGCATGTATGGAAATGCAAGGCTGAAAAATGGATCGAGCAAATCATTAAAAGGAATCATCTAGAGATCTAAAGGTCAGAGGTCTTTTGACGAATGAGTGTGAGCTTCAGTTCTAGAGGGATCCTCTACCATATTGCTGAATTTCGTGAAAAACAATAGCTTACGATATCAAAAGGCCCTTTTGGGCTTGACCCCTAATCATTTTGTCCCCACTCTTTTGGGGTATTTTTGGCCGCTGTACTTTTCCACATACGTGACATTTGTTCTCTGCATTTACAGTACCCATCCCAGCTATTGGGAGAGTCTTTTTTGCAGAGCCTGTGTGTCGATGGTCGCTGAGGGGGGGTTTTACAGGTTAGGGTTATGGTTAGGAATAGTTTTACTGAGGTTAGGTTTAGGCATAGTTTTATTGAGGTTAGGGTTACTAGTAGTAGCCGGCGCTGTAAAACAAGCATCCCATCAGCGTCCATCGAAAACCCAGGCTCTGCATAAAAGGTAGTCCCGACTCCCCCTAACGGAGCAACATGCGCATTTAATACAGTGCTTAGGGGTTAAGGGTCTTGTTAAAGGACAATTCCAACAAGAAGTTTTGAGTTTTGAACTAGTCTGAACCTCTGCTATGTGTGGTACCGGTACACATCATATCTTACCACTGCACAATGCACATGTTTTGTCGCATCGTGACACATTGTGAGCTTGTAGATTATTCTCGAATATCTGATTATTATTAAACTGGTTACACTGATTTTGTATTTGTATTTTTGAGGGAACTAGTCCCTCTTATGCTCAGCTTTGTGTGTTTGTGTGTACCCCATAGCGATGATTTGATTGGCTGAGCACTCCATAGCGATGATTTGATTGGCTGAGCAATGTACGGATAAAAAGTGATGGCAGAAAGTTGAGGACGCCACAAGTGATTAGCCGGATTGGATTTGAGAATAAAAAGTGAGGACACCAATTATTATTCATGCGGGCGTGATTTTTAAGGGACCAAGTACGTCCCGAAGGGATGTTGGTCCATTATTGTTTTTGTCTGTTTTTTTCTCCTTCTTCTTCTTCTGCCAAAATAGCAGTTCTGGCTGAACCGTGCAGTCAGTTTTCGCGAAACGTGGCAATATGGTAGAGGGCCATGCCAAACGGTGACTATGAGAAGCCCATGACCATTGGCCAAAGGGTAGCGCTATAGCACGCAATTGAAAATGCAAACTTTTGAACTTGAATGACACCTGGGGGCATATTCTGATATCTGAAATAATATCAGGATAATCTGGACTGGAGACCCTGCGAGGTCATCTCAAGATAATATATTGGTAGTAGAGTCTTTGCATCTTGAATGAATGACATCCATGTCACATGTGCACAGTGCACACACACTTACTTAATGTATAAACATATTTGCCTATGGCAATGAGACTATGAGATCCCACCACATTGTGTTTACTTTGGTATATGCCCCTAAACACAAAACATGATGCAGACTCGTTCTCCCACACACTGTTCTCAGTTTTGGTTCATTGTGGTTTTGTTAATTTCTCAGGTCTAAAGTATTGTAATTTCATTCAGTCTTTTGTTAGTTTTGTAATATCACGTTTTCTGTAGGCAAGTGACAAGTCAGCAAAATCAGTTTCACAGGATTGGACAAAAATAGAACTAGGAATGAACTACATTAAGCACTGTCTCCATGGCATACATAGCCTATACTAGGGCGGCCTACTCATTGTCTCCACCAGGCCGAAGGCATGGGGAGAGAGTATGTTTTGCACTCCGTCCGTGTGTGTGTGTGTGTGTGTGTGTGTGTGTGTGTGCGTCCGTCCTTCCTTCCTTCCGTCCGTCTGTTACCAGCTAATCTCTGCCACCGTTGGCTCGATCCATGCCAAACTTTGCACACACACTCCCTGGATGCCAACGACGAACCTCTGCCCCAAATATTCCTCAACGGCCTGTTTTAGCGCCACCATGAGGCCGATTTAGGCAAAACACATTTCTGTAGATTACTCGTACACATTTTATCCATACATCACACAATTCGGTATACACTATCTAGTGTATCATGTGATCAACACGGATCTGCACCATTTCCCATCTTCCATCCTGATTGGCTAAGATTGCCTTCCAAAGCTCACATGATTGGTCCGTTTCGAACAAAATGCCACAAATCACAAACACAGTGTGCAATTTCCGTGAAATTATACACGCACATTTCCACTAGGCCGAGGACGACATGCCACTCATTTCTTCCCCAAATCAGCCTCAAGGTGGTGCTATAACAGGCCAATTCCTGTTTTTAGCTATAACTGCATCGATCTGTATACAACTTATGTATGCGCACTCCCTATCTGCCGGTTATAGCGCCACCATGAGGCCGATTTCTGCAAAACACATTGCTTATGTTAGTCGCACAGATTTCATCCAAATGTCACGCAAATCGCTACACATGATCTCTGTAGTCATGTGATCAAGACGAGTCTGTTGGATTTATCAGATTCTACACTGATTGGCTAACATTGCCTTCCAAAGTTTTCAGGAGTGGCCCGTTTTGTACGAAATGCTGCACATGTCCTGCTCATCCAGAATTCTATCCTCATGCTATGAGTGATCTGGCTCTGCATTTCCTCAACAAAATGAAGAAAATTGTTGCAAAAAAATAACAAACAAAAAAACATGTTTATATTACTCCTAAACATTTTGCCAAACATCTCACACAGTCCTATCCTCCTGGTGGAGACCTGTGCCCAGAAGGGCACTTTTTCTAGTTTGTATATGTAGCCTACCAAAACAATGTGGTACATAGACTATCAGACAGACAATTGCACGAGTCTCTCCGATCCGAGTCCGAGTCGAGTAGCAAGTCATTTGGTCCAAGTCTCAAGCAAGTCTCAAGTTTTTCTGTTGTGGGCAAGTCAAGTCAAGTCGAGTCTCAAGTTTTTACCCTCAAGTCCAAGTCGAGTTGCAAGTCGTCAAATCAATGACTCGAGTCGGACTCGAGTCGAGTCATCGAGTCTCGAGTCCAATACTCTGCCGGACAGGCCGGTTACTTAAGTTGTCCGAGTCAGCTTGTCTCAAGTCGAGTCGAGTCTGGAGTCATTGTCTTCCAAGTCAAGTCGAGTCTCAAGTTTTTACCCTCAAGTCCAAGTCGAGTTGCAAGTCGTCAAATCAATGACTCGAGTCGGACTCGAGTCGAGTCATCGAGTCTCGAGTCCAATACTCTGCTATCAGATAAGGTGTTTTCTTACAAGCTGGTAAATTAGTGAGAAGAGAAGAGAAGAGAAGAGAAGAGAAGAGAAGAGAAGAGAAGAGAAGAGACCCATGACGCGTTGTCCTTTGTGATTCCTTTTAAATGGCTGTGGGTTCCGATCACTTTTCCACTAGCCTACCAGTTTAACCGGAACTTTGCTAACCAAATACAGACATTTAGGGGCGTCGCCGGATTATACCTAATATGGAGTTTCCACTTCAGAGGCTACTTGGCGCTTGAAGTCAAAGCAAGCCGGTGGATTTACCAAACGCTTGCAATATTTACAAGCGATTAACTCCGTAATTATGGTCTTTGTCAGCCAATGTTGCTGCACGACTGTTTTAAACCAATGTTCTGCAATACAGGACAGTTAAAACTCCGTGCACAAGTAGGCCTATGTGGTTAAATAAATATAGTGTTTTTTTATCAACGTGGATTAGAATAATAGAATGGAAGTAAAGACAAAAGTAAAACCGTGAATTAACTTGCTCAACCTACGAATTTGAATCAACATTCATTTGTTTTCAGGCCGTTATGTAGTAATGTAGGCTACATTATAGGCTACGTGATGATGCGTCGCCCCCTCATCTCCCCGTGTCTCAGTCTCCCTCTCAGACTGAGCTTGAACTTGACAGTGCCTATAGGACTAGTAGCCATTTGTCGTTGTCGTAGCCTGACATTAAACGTTCACCTACAAGCACTCGATTAGGCAAACTGCAACATGTGGTAGCCTATAATCTCGAAGTTACACATAGGCTATACAATCATTTATAATGATTGAATTAATGAATTATGTATTTTCTTTTGTTCCACTCTAATGGCAGAGCATGCAAGCTAGAGACATAGCCTAATTCCGGTGCTATAGACAATTTAACCTCTATATGCTATTTGTATAAACTTTACGTTTTAACTGGAAGTTGTGCCGGTCACGGTGCAGGCTCACGGACTGCTCCTCGCTTCTGGTTTCCACGGGCTGACGTGCTGTGTGGACTGCCTCGCTTTGTGTAGCCTATCCATAAATGGTCATCTACGTCACGCAAATGTTCCACCCCCTATTTAATACAGGCAAACTGGAGTCCCCTATCAAGCTCCAATAGAGCAAGTAGCGCTGCTCTCGTGCAACCAACACCACCACCGTATACAGTTGATTCACTGACTTCATATTCTCCACAAGCAGACCAACAGTTGTCACTCACACTGGTTAGTAATAACAACACAGCTCTGGTTTAAGGACAAGGATATCCAGGGCTGCCTCCGCGGGAACTTGGATACAGCACAGACAGGATTCCTGCTCCTAAGTCCTCTCTCATATGACTGATCACCATCATCACCGTCTGTGTTTTCAACCTGAGAACACTGTTGCAACTGTCTGGATATCTGTTCGTATATAGCCTATACGCTGTCATCTCTATGTCTGACTGAATAAGTGCTATGACAGGGAAACTGGCGGACAAGCTCCCTCTTACCATGAGCAGTTTAATAAACACGATTCCCGACAGTCTCTACCCCGAGGAGGAGATCCCGACGTCTATGAATATATTCACCAGTACGGATTCTATTAACCATTATTCACAGATGAATACAGGTAAGGGTTTGATGACTTTTTATTTTTTATTTTTTTTCCTCACCAAAACTGTGTGTGGAAGTCATTCAAACTACTTTTTTGTGTAGAGCGTGCGGACAAGGCAACAGTTGTCTCCAGCGCTCGGTGCGCTCCTATCTGCCCGGCACCTGTTAGCGCTCGGCTGAGACGCACAAGCATGCAATAGATTCACCTATAGCGGCGCCTAATACTTTTTTAGGACAACTCTCTATATTAATTATTGCTTTGAATTAGGCTTATATGGGGTGAATTTAAGTTACCAAATAAGTGTGTACGTTTTAAGCGACAATGATTTAATCTATAATAATTCAACAATTCAAACAAGTGCTATACTTTTAATGCACTAGCCAAGTTGAACAACAGTTGTCTATTATGCCTATATGGGTTTACACTCGTTGAAACCCAGACAAGTAAAAATGACATGTTTAAAAGGTTGCGAAATAAAGGCTTGTTTTGCGCAAGCAAGCTATATAAATGTGCCTATTGTTAATTGGAATGTAACCTAAATAAAGGTTAAACGGCGTAGATTGAGATGAGCCTATAGGCTATTGATGACCCGGGCATATCAGTGCAAGGCTTCTTCAGACAGAGGTTTTCATTCATAATTTTATTAACGTCTATACAAATGTCCAGTCTGCTTCTATAGGCGTGTGTCGCCGCAGTTATTTCTGTTATAGGCCCGTATACCCTTTTGCATTCACTGATAGCCAACGTTGCGGAACCAGAGCACATTTTAAATGTCTTTAATACGATATTTGTATTGCAATTGAATGTAGGCCTAATGTACTTCTACATATTAATATGTAGTGTCGCGAGTTGACGTTAAATCAATTGGTATAGTCTATAGGCTACTTGTTGCATATAGGCATATAGCCTCACCTTTTGCCTCTGAGGTGATGGGTCAGTGTTGAGGATAACAATCATTTTATAGGCCGAGATTAGACTAATTGAAAATACCATGCTGTGTTAGATAGGTTACCTCGATCGCAATGAGGTTCCCCCGAGTCTGAAATAGGCTACACTTTTTTCTTTCTTTTTTGATGAGAAAATATGCTGATACTCTGAATGAGCTATAGGATTTAAATACAAAATCAACGTATTTGCCGTATAGCGCCAGTGTACACTGTTAAATGTACACTTTACAATATATATTCTAAATTAAATATAGGCCTAGACATTTTATATCTTTTGTGATAGGCTCCTTTTAGAAAAATAGGATATACACGTAATTCATATATAGGTCCACTCCAAACTGAAAATATGGAACAAGGTTGGATAAAACACACTTAAGCGTCCACTAGCCTACTGTATGATTAAATGCAGCATTGTATTGTTACATTTTAATTACCTGTTAAGTTTCACATTTTAAAAGACAAAATAGGATATCAAATTGTAAAAGTACAAGTGGTGTTACAGATGATGCAGGTGTTGATGTAATAATAATAGGCCTAATAATACTAATAATAAAAGATCACCACATTATTATATGCTAATCAATTAATCAGAATTTTCCACAAATCTACCTGTATAGGTCCTATAGTAGAATGGGATATACATTCATGTTATTGCTCAGGTTTGAACTAAAAAGCTAAAATCATTTGTGCTATACTTATGTTGTGCATTGTGGAAAACAGACAGTAATTACTAATATCCATTGAATACTGTGTAATTTCTTGAAATTTGTAAGGACAGTTTTATGGCTGTTGATGTCTTTTCAAAACAGTATAGAAAGAGTATGTAAACACCAAGGCATTGCCTCTCAAATCATTTCTGTATTTGATATGGAATAACGCTTTCAGATTAGCTGTAAAATACAACAGAAAAAAGCATTATGATAAAAGCATTTTGGCGAATGCTGCAAAAATGCTCACATCGCTATATTGACAGAGAATACTGACAGGAAGGTATTGAGAGTTGAATTTGCACGTATTTTCTTATCTTTTACAAATGTAATTTCCTTATTTATTTCTTATCTTTCTTTGGTGCGAATACTTTTTGAACCCGTGATCGTGGTCGTAGTGCCTCATAATCTGTCCTACTGTGAAAGGAATAAGATCTAGCCATTGAGTTTGTTTGGCTGTCCTCCAGTGGGACACAATGACTGGATCAAAGGGGGTGTTTAGGTCTTGATTTATGAGAGCTTGTGGGATCTGAGAGAGAGAGACACACACCACTGTCTCAGATGCAGCAGTCAGTCAGTTAACTTACAGGTCTGACAGCGCTCACATTTTCTTTATGAACTGTATTGGACTACTTTTATTTTTGACCTCTTTTTGGCAGATTATTATACAGGGATATGCAGCAAAGATGAATTTCGGAACTAACCAGGGATTGACACTGAAATCAAGCAAGTTCATATTTAGTATAGTTTATAGATTTTGGTTTTAGAGTGTGTTTCGTTCACAATCACAGTGTGTTCATCAGGTGTTCATTGAATGTTTTATGCAACTGTGCAAAATAATGATTTACATTATGTGTTTTACCCCCTTTAATTCAGATAACATCATGGATCTGGGCATGGGAAGTGAGAAAGGAACATCAGAGATTCAGTATGGATCCAGCTTCCAATCTAACCGCAGTGGACAGACTGTTACCTACCTGGGGAAGTTTGCCTTTGACACTCCGCCTTCAGGTGGCATTGGTGGCTCTGGATGGTGCTCTGATAACAATATAATTAGTTTAGTCAGCGCAGGAATCCTGGGCGTTTCACCATCACCTGGTACGGTAACAACCCAGACATCCTCTGCAGCCAGCATGGGTGGACAGACGTCAGACATGGAGCAAGTGTATGGTCCACCACTGCCTGCCTATTCTACCTGTGGTGACCTATACCAGGACCAGGTCTCGTTCCATCACAGCCCTGCTACCAGCACTGCCCTTGCATACTCCAGCAATGACTATCACTCAACCTCTAAACCATCCATGGATGGGAGCCTTTTCTCCATGATACCTGATTACAATCTTTTCCATCACCAAGGGGACGTTGGTGTCATGGAGCACAAGCCCTTCCAGACCATGGACCCCATACGGGTCAACCCTCCACCTATCACGCCACTGGAGACTATCAGAGCATTCAAAGACAAGCAGCAGATGCACCCTGGTTTCATTGGTGGGCAGCAACATATGCCACAGCACCACCCACCTCCACAGACTCTGACACTCAAACCCATCCGGCCGAGGAAGTACCCGAACCGGCCCAGCAAAACGCCTGTGCATGAGCGGCCACACGCCTGTCCAGCAGAGAACTGTGACAGACGCTTCTCACGCTCAGACGAGCTAACGCGTCACCTCCGCATCCACACGGGTCACAAACCCTTCCAGTGCAGAATATGCATGCGGTCCTTCAGCCGGAGCGACCACCTGACCACACACATCCGCACCCACACAGGCGAGAAGCCCTTCTCCTGTGAGTTCTGTGGACGCAAGTTTGCCCGAAGTGACGAGCGCAAGAGACATGCTAAGGTTCACCTAAAACAGAAAGACAAGAAGCCTGCTGACAAAGGCAGTGGGGCAGCTGGCAGCCACAACTCTCCCCCCAGTTCCTGTGGTAGTGTGGGGGGCAATAGTGGCAGCATCATGACCGTCACTACCTGTGCATAGACTGGACCGCCACTATGCCCCATAAAGAGACTGAGGAGGAAAGGATCATGCCCACTATGAGATAAATAGGTGACTTTTTACTCTCTTTTACACCCCTTTCTCTTTTGATTTGTCCTTTCTCTATTTTGAGATGGATGTCCTTAAATTGAGTAGGAGGGAAATAATGCTTACAGTCTCCTTCAAGTAATGCAGGGCCTGATATACTATAAGTTAACACAGTGCCAGCAAACAGAGAGGCATGTTCTGTCCAAAAAGCCACAGTAGATCAATATGTTTTGGAGGTGAATACACTTTCATGTAAAGTTTTAAGAGAATTTCTAAATCGAAAGGATGCCAGAATCCATCACAGGGGTTGAAATAGACATGATAGAAGAGAGTTGTATGCATTAATATTATTGGGTTGTTTAAAAGTGCAATTGGTTAAATTTGTGTACTGTCATGGATACCTTATTAGTGGCACTTGACTGTCCTCTTTTTTGTTGTTTTTGTTGAAATGTGGTATTTTTTATATTTGAATGTTGTTTTCTTAAAAGAATGTGCCAAATGTATTGTAATAACAGCCAACCTTGTTCTCATTATTGTGCCTGACATTTGCCAAACATAACAGCGATAACAACTTAGTGCACACATTGACTTCAAGGAAATATCACTCTACCAAAATGCTTGAAAATTGCTTATGAGATTTAAAGTTAACTGCACACAATTGTGCCATATCCAGTTATGGCTGAATCTGATTTCCTTGGGGGATATACAACACAAACAAATGTCTTGTCATGTTAACCATAGCTATAAAACAAACCCATTTGCAGCAATCACTGTCTTTGCCAAGACTTAGTTATTTAGAGTCACTCACATAGAATATATATATTATGGTCACATTGCAGTGAATTTATTTAAGTGAATGACCTGTATGCGAACACAACCTGTGGTCTGTAGCTCTGAGACATTGCTTTTTGGGCGTTATGTCACATGTTCATATGGTGGCTTCAAGTATAGTGTTACATCATGATAGCATTTCAAAGATTTTATTATTTTTAACAGCTCACAAATGTCTCTTTTTTTAGGTTGCAGTTATACCACGCAGCACATTTAGAATGCACATCCACCAACCCGTAAATGAAATACTGAAAGCATAAAAGACTAAACACTCCAGTGTCTGCCTCTGGCCGGTAAATCTGAAACATGCAAAAGCAGAGATAAGGATAAAAAACCAACACAATTAAGGCCTTTTGTCTGTGATTGACAGTATTAAGCATGTACTTAGACACAATGCAAAAACATATATATACTTAAACTACTTCATTTTTAATTACGAAAACATGAGCAGCACATTGTGTGAGAAGATTAAATATCTCAATCCATGTTTACAGCTTTTTACAATATGGAGAGACTGAGTTCTAAGGAGATGTTATTTTGTACAGTATGCAAATATATATGCAGGTAGCGTAGAACTTACATTTTCGTACCCAGACGGTCAAATGCACCATAATACAGTATTCAATTGTGCATTTTCCGTGCATGCCTACATGCACATTATGTAAATACAAATGTCTGCATACACAAACTTTCAATTGACTGAATGCTTGTGCAGAATATGTCTTAAGGCTTTTTTTTAACGTAGTTATACTATAATACAGAATATTTTATGGCCACAAATCATTGCAAAAGTCTGGAGCATTGAGACAATGCTGTATAAGATGTCGTATCTTTCATTTCATAAATACTTTGTACCGTGGTAAGTGGATCAAGGAAGCACTAATGTGTTCTCTGAATAAACAAAACACGAAAACATGCCTGCCAACCCCCATTTCCATTTTGGGCAAAATCAGAATAATCAATAATCAATAACCTCTATTATAAACAAATCTATATCAGCATTACACTTCTATGTGCATTTACCTGCACTCAAAAACGTGTGTTAAATGAGTAACCAAATGCAGACTGATGAATAGGAGACTGAATGATTATTTGTGCTTTACAGTGAAAGACATTAAAGGACAATGGAGATTTTGATATGTGAGTGCTACGATATTCTCGTCAAGATATGAGTAAATACCTCAGGTCACATACATCCTCTGAGCCTCTGGTGTACTGTATCTGAAAGTGTAATTGTTTTTGTAAATGCACAACTGTGGCCTGCATGGATGACAAATTATAAACTGATCTAGTAGTAAGTTGGTAGTAAATTAAGTTTCTCTGAAATATTATTTTGTTATGCTTTATACTTTCTTTTTTAAGGAAGGCTTTCTCCAAACTGATATAATTCAATAACAAGAAAGAAAGAAAGAAATAAAGAAAGACCTCAGTTAGTGTGGCATTTTGTTGACATTAGCTCAATAATGAAGCAAGATACTTACCAAGGCTAGAATGACATATACCCAAAGGTAAATCTGTCACTGTTCTTAACTATGTTATTTTCTGTTTGCGCTACACTGCAAATACTATACCCTACAATTTGACCAAAATAAGTGACCATTTACATAACAAGTGACACTAATCATACTTTAATTTGCCTAGAGCCACTCATCTAGTTTAAATCTCCATTTAGTGGACTTCATATTTCTCAGTATGCATTGGTTGTGTTCTCGCCATGTTAAGTGTGTGCTGGAGAAAAGACAGAGACATTGTTGAGGCATTGTTTTTGTGTGCTGGAGAAAATATTGTAATGGTCAGTGTGCAATTAAACTTAGGAAATATTGACTGACAAATGCAAAGGCCAAATGAGAGGTTTAGTAAAAGCGTGGCCACTGAGAAGACTAGCCTACGTTCACAAATGAGCATCCAAGGCCATGCTCCTCTTTTCCAGGGCAAACCAGTTTTCAGTGCTGTGCTTCCTGGCAAGTATCCACTTATTTTCCAATTAATTTGGCCTCAAACTATTTTCTCAGCTCATCTACATGGGTAAATGAACAGACCTCCTTGCACTTTGTGAGAGTTGAAGAGTTCACACTTACAGTACCGTCTAACTGTAAATAAATAGTTTGTACAATAAAAAATACATTTGAGTTAACCCATTCTACTGCAACGACAATGAAAACATCAACAGTTCCTCATGTAATTCTCCAGTGGATCACCCATGTTAAAAGTCTAAGATTCAGGTTTAAATAAATTCTTACACTGTCAAGTACAATTTTTTGTTAAATACTGATAAACACAGGCTCTGGTTCAACCCCAATTTATTTGACCAAAAACCATAGATAGAACAGAAACAAAAGCTGTCCAGTGTTACTAAAAGAGATGATGTGTCTGTCTGCCCTGTTCATTTGACACATGCTAGTGACAATGGATGCTTTTAATTATAGTATTGAATGTGGTCTCCATTGAAAGATAACTGTGTTTATCTTGCTATGTGTTAAGGAATGATACAGAGCAAGGCGTAGACTACACCAAAATATTTCCCAGAAGCCATGTAATTACAACTTTGCAAACTCAATGTATCATCGGTCACATCATCTGACTGTGTTTGTCTCCTTTGTTTTGAGACAGTTTTTCAATGGAATGTGAACGATAGATTTTACATGTGCAGTATATGACCCTACAGCCCCCCCCCCCACACACACACACACACACACACCTTCTTTGAGGCAGGCAGGCAGGCAGGCAGGCAGGCAGGCAGGCAGACAGACAGACAGACAGACAGACAGACAGACAGACAGACAGAACCACTGAATCCTGTGCATCAATGTATCTTGGTGGATGAATGGAAATGGCTGCTGCATAGTATTAAGAATAATAATGATGGTATGATAATGGTCAAGTATGGATTTTATTCATATGTCAATAATTTGTTCAATGTAACAAAACAGCCCCTTCTATAGCCTAATTTATTTTGTCCAAATAGGACCTCCTGTTTTTATGTTCTTTTTGAATGGTTATAATAACAAAAACAGGCCCTTAAATAGGAGCTTGCTTCCTCCTAGCTCTCTGCTCCATGTTGGATCTGTTCCAACATTAGCAGCCATCTTTGTGCCAAATTGGGTTGCAGGGTTGGATGATCAAATACAATAAGAGATAAAAACTCCACAGAACCAACAAATCATAGATGTAACCCCAGTCAGCTTAAAGCTGAAGGCAGCTTTGTGGCAAATGTTTATGTTTAGCTTTACTTGTTTGTTTTAGTCTAACTGAGGTTGGCCTTGGGCAATAAGGCAATTCAAGATATTGTTTTTTATTTTATTTTTTTAAGATTTTAATATTGTGTAGATATGATGGGCTACTCATCTCTTCGTGTGGACTAAGGTGGCATCAGGGATTATGTAGTCAATGTGTCATGGTGGCACTGCTGTTCAGATGCCTCAGTTTTTTGTGTTTTCCTTTTCATTACAGTATATCCTCATGATTTGCATGTGCACGAAAGTGTTTCAAACTGCCACCCTGAGATTCCAAAGGCGGTGGGTCAGTTACTTTATATGCATGAAAACAGAAGTCACATCGAGTGAAATGGGATAACTTTCAACAGCTAAAATAGATCAATTGGAAACACACACTGGGAATATGTTCTGTTGGCTTTTAAGAAAACGGGGTCTTGTTTAAAATGTTGTGGATGTTTTTAGCCTAATTCATGTTTTACTATACCTTATAATAAGGTCCTTTTATGAGCTGAATATTGTAATGGACTTTACTATAACCTTGTGAAGGGGAGATGTGCTCCCTTGTTTACTCGGCACTTCAGTTTGTTGTAATGCAACTGTTTAGTTATTTCTATGTAAGTACTTGAATAAAGAAAAGGATACAATTATCTTCCGTTTTTTATTTTTCTTGAATCAACACACACACACACACACACACACACACACACACACACACACACACACACACACACACACACACACACACACACACACACACACACACACACACACACACACACACACACACACACACACTTACCTGTTCTGACATTCCTGTTGATCCTTCCTACCTGTCCTTCCTGTTCTGACATTCCATATGTTGATCTGACCCCCCATGCCAAGGCGCCAGTGCTCGCTCAGCAGTCTGCCGTCTGCCATCAACCAGGCGGATGCGTGCATGCGACTTCACCACTTTAGTTCTCGCCCTCAGGGCGTCTTACTATGAAAACCTGCATTTCCCATCAGTTTGTCGGTCGGTTGGTCACGCCTCCATATATGGTCACGCCTCATGACATCACGCCTCCATATATGGTCACGCCTCGTGAGATCACGCCTCCATAGCCTATATGGTCACGCCTTGTGCCACACCACCATATATGGCCGTCCATATATGAAATCACGACACTGACCTCATCAAACCCTGGATATCCATACATGGAGAAGACTGGATCATCACCTAGATCTGCATATATGGAGCCGGCCAGCAACTTTACATCTGACCTCAAACCTAAAACCCTTAGATCTCCATATTTGGAGCTGACATTCCATATGTTGATCCTCCCCACCTGTCCTTCCTCTTCGATGTCTCCCTTTTGACTGATACCTGTCCATTCAAACTCTAGACGGGCCCACCCCAAAGTTATTAGTGCAGCCAGAAAACTAGAGTTCTCAACAGGCCCTGTACACTCAAGACACGCTCCATATATGGCCAGACCTCATCAAACCCTGTAGGCCTACACTCAAGACACTGCCCCCGCTGACACCCTTAGATCTCCATATATGGAGCTGACCTGTTCTGACATTCCATATGTTGATCTGACCTCATCAAACCCTGTACACTCAAGACACGCTCCATATATGGCCAGACCTCATCAAACCCTGTACACTCAAGACACTGCCCCTGCTGCAACCCATAGATTTCCATATATGGAGCTGACCTGTTCTGACATTCCATATATTGATCTGACCTCATCAAACCCTGTACACTCAAGACATGCTCCATATATGGCCAGTACATAATTAATTCCATATGTTGATCTGACCCCCCATGCCAGAACACACATTCGCCCACGTATTTTAATGTGTGTGTGTGTGTGTGTATATATATATATATATATATACACATTAAAATACGTGGGTCGGCGGTTCGAATCCCGGCTCCTACCCCCTTTTTGAAACTAGCTCCTCCTCCTACACACTTCCACTTGGTTTGAGCATAGATATATAAATCATGGAGACGGCTCTGGATGGGATGGGAATCCCAGTGCCATCTCTATTATTTATATATCTATGCTCAAACCAAGTGGAAGTGTGTAGGGCGAGTGGCGAGGAGCACTCCTGTCTACATAGTGTCCTTGTAGTTAGGTAAAGTTACCTTAAGTTGTGGCAAATCTGGGAAAAAAATGCTTACCACTAGCTTTCTTCACATATGTGTTCATAAAGGTGTCTACTATCACAGAAAAATTTGTTCCAACCCAACTCCCTTGGAAAACTTTGTGACAGCTGCTGAAAGTTGGGGTACCATACAATACATTATAAGGCAAAATGTTATACATTTCATTATGCTTTAAGTAGCATGTGACGTGTCAAACTAGGGGTTTTTCATCATTCTGAATCCATTCCAAGCATTAGTTTTGCACGAAAAACACTCCTTGGGCTAAAAATGGCCATAGCCGTCATCACAAATGTGATGAAAGCAGCACATTTGGGCATATTTGGGCAAGTGGCTATGGCCAAACTAGGGGGTCTATGGCCAAACTAGGGGTCAAACTAGGGGGTTTTCATGATTCCAAGCATTCGTTTTGCATGAAAAACACTCGTTTAGGCTAAATTCAGCCATAGAACTTGCCCAAATGTGCCCTAATGTCTCCAAATGTGCTGACCTCATCACATTTGTGATGACGGCTATGGCCTTTTTAAGCCCAAGGAGTGTTTGTCGTGCAAAACTAATGCTTGGAATGGATTCAGAATCATGAAAACCCCCTAGTTTGACCCCTAGTTTGGCCATAGACTCCATAGTTTGGCCATAGCCACTTGCCCAAATATGCCCAAATGTGCTGACTTCATCACATTTGTGATGACAGCTATGGCCATTTTTAGCCCAAGGAGTGTTTTTCGTGCAAAACTAATGCTTGGAATGGATTCAGAATCATGTAAACACCCTAGTTTGACACGTCACATGCTACTTAAAGCATAATGAAATTTATAACATTTTGCCTTATAATGTATTGTATGGTATCCCAACTTTCAGCAGCTGTCACAAAGTTTCCCAAGGGAGTTGGGTTGGAACAATTTTTTCTGTGATAGTAGACACCTTTATGAACACATCTGTGAAGAAAGCTAGTGGTAAGCATTTTTTTCCCAGATTACCTGAAATGAAATGAAATGAAATCTATATTTACCCAGGGTATCTGGGCTAAGCTCAAGAACTTGTTTCCAGCCAGGCCCTGCTCATAGAACACATTTCATCGTAGTGGTTCAATGCCTTGTTCAAGGGCACTTCAGCGGTGGTAATTTTAACGTGTCGGACGGCTGATTCGAACTAGGAACCTTCCGGTATCAAGACCGCGCCGCTATCCGTTCGGCCACCGCTGCCACCTAACTATTGGGCAAGACCATAGAGTATATAAGGCAAGACACTGAACCCCAAATTGCTCCCGATGTGCTGGTTGGTATGGCAATACAATACAACATCATAGCCAGGGGGATTACTAACAGAAAACATGAAAGAATTAACACAAAGCAACAGTTCTCGCAGCTTTCTTATTTTTTTTTAGTTATAAATTGTTTTAATGTACTGCTTGGCATCAATCTCAAATACAATGAAAGAAGGTTTTACTGTTGTTTAACTTGTTTCTGCGAAACAACTTCCTTTAAGGAAACACTCGTGGCTTCCTGTTCCTGTGCGGAGTGTTGGTGATTGTGATGTAAACTAAAGGGGGATGAAGTCCTGTGAAGACGTTAAATAAAACTACTCTGCGAAACTGGAATTATTACAGACATTCACACAAAATGAGCTGGTAAGTGAAAGTGTGCGTTTGTTACTAATGTTCATTTTGGAGACTGGCATATTTTAGCTCAACACATAAACACAAAACATAAACACACAACCGTTGTTGTTCTTGTCGTCAGACAAACGGATTAAAGGCTAATGGCTATATTTCGTAGAACGGGCGTGCTAACCCGACACAAATGACGTAATTTAGCCAACAAAGTGCCGCGTCGACACTTTCTTGTGTAAAAAATGTCGTCATTTTTGCCAAGCGACACTCGTGCGACGCAATGTATCCCTAGCTATGGGTCGGTCTATTTCCTGGTGTGGAACGAAAGGGTTCCACTCTCAAGAACTTTATGATGGTTCGGTTGGTTTATAGACGAACTTCTGCAAGTGCCGAATCAGGTTGAATAGAACATCAATTATAAAAATGAAGAGTTGAGCAAAATTGCAAATGCTCTAAATCGTTGATTTAGTCGTTAAACTGTACAATGTTAACGCAGACGACACGAATGAACGGCGGGGTCAGACTATTGCTTGAGTTCAAACTAACTTACAAAACATCGTCATTATAGTTGTCAGTTGGAATGTTTGTTAACCATAACGTTAGCTTAAAAGGCTTAATTAGATTCACCCTCCATGACAACATATCTTGTTTTTGGATTCTAAACTTGTAAAGGCAAGCAGTAATACTACTTACCGGTATTCTCTTTTAGCCACACAGTCATAATATTGTCATTAACCAACCAGCCAAATTAGAGTTGGGACGCTAAGGCTAAAGTCGGATATAACCTTTAAGCTCACTCATGTGTTTGAATGTATTTTTCTGCCAATGTGCAAAAGAGGCTGTTTTGTTTGTATGAGTTGCAAAGATGTAAAGATCTGTGATGTACTTTGAGGGTCACATACTAGCTGTGTGCAGAAGAGTGGGCACTGGAGAGAATTTGTCATGTATTTGTTGTTTGTTTTTTAAGACTGGGCACTATTTAGGGAAAAGAAACGGTGTAATGTGGTCCTCTGACCTGTGGAGCAGTAGTGAGTTGACGCTGTGATGGAGCTGCCACAGATTTAAAAAATGAAGAAGTGGTGTATCCGTGGAATCGTGGATTATTTTACATTTTGGCTAAAAGGTGTATTTTGTGAGGTGGGGGGCTCAGTGTTCCCACCAGGGAAAGTAGGCTTTTAACTCCACAAAATCGACTTTGTATTGGTGAGTAGCTAAGTGTAGTTTTTATTTTTACTGAAGTCGACAGGCTGTGCAGGCTTTGCAGCCTGTGATGCGTGTGCAGAGGCTTGAAAGTCCCACAGTCCCAATGCCAGTGAGTCGATGTGATCCCCCCCCATCTCATCCTTGGTCTGCCCGGGGGTCTCCTCCCAGTGGGACATGCACCGAGGACCTCCCTAGGGAGAGGCATCCTAAACAGATGCCCGAACCACCTTAAGTGCTTTACAGAGTCGAACGTAATCGATGCAAGAAGCACTACGCAATGGAGTGTGAGAGAAACTTCTCCCCTTACGTCAGCTCCCTTGCGTGATCCGTCGCGATCCGTCAGGTTGGGAATGGAACCCAACGCAAGCAAGAACCGGTCCTCGACACAAGCAGAGCAAAAGTACCCCTGGCAACCTTTGGCAGCAGAGAGCAAGAATGTTTTTTTTCTCCTCTGCTCGACGCGTGAATCTCGTTTGTGTCCGAGCATAGGCATGGCTGAGGCATGGTAACGCCCCGCCTGCCTGTGATTGGCCTACCGACACTGCCCGTCTTGACTGTCCTCCGAGACGCGAGGTTACTCCGTGGTGAGATTGACAAATAAATAATACAACAAGAGAGTGACAGCTTGACACGCGCGACAGAATGCAGCCTTGTAACTAACATGTAAGTTTTATTTTTGTAGAAGAGGCAAACTAATATTGTGTATGCCGTTTGCTTTGATTGAATAATTGATTGAACATGCACTCCATAATATGATTTGGGTGTGTTCTAAATAAAGTGTTAGTGTTGATTATCGTGTATTAATCTAATTAGTTAGCTAATATTATACTATTACACTAAAAAGGATAAAGATGAAGGGAAAATAGACCTTTTTATAGTACAATAATGTTTCAAGTTTACACAATAATCAACACAAACACTTTATTTTAGAATACACACAAATCAAATCATATTACGGAGTGCATGTTCAATCAATTATTCCATCAAAGCAAACGGTATAAACAATATTAGTTTCTACAAAAATAAAAGTTACAAGTTATAGTTCTCTTGTATCATACCGTACTTGTATTATTTCCCACCATGGAGAGTAACCTCGCATCTGACTATCCAGCATTATATCCACCTCGGTGGACAGTCAAGACGGGCAGTGTCGGTAGGCCAATCACAGGCAGCCGGGCGTTACCATGCCTATGCTACCATGCCGCCTATGCCAAACAATAATTTTTTTCAAACTCCTCTACTTTTGGCGGAGCATTAATCTGCTCCGCCAAAATTCAAGAAACTTTCATAATGACAATTTAAAGTGAATCCTACTTGATGCGACGTGCGTCCATTGATGGTACTGAGTTTGAAATGCCGCCACGTTCAAAAACGTATCCAGCAAACCAACTCCTCAAAAGTTATAGTATTCCATGGAAGCATATGGGATCAACACTTGCAAGCATAACATTTTAAATACCTTTTTAGAGAGGGTAAAACCACAACATAAACCGGAGTTTCACTTTTCTAAGGAGGTATTCTTTTTGCCTTGAAGTACAGTAAATGAAGGCAGTGTTGACAAAGCTTCGCTTTTTTGCCGTGAAAATCATGAAAGGCAGACAGGCATGGTTCTGCTCACTCAAGGACGCCTAAATTAATATGTATTTGACTGCGGACCCCCTTCTGAAAGATATTTTGTATGTGAGCTTGTAGATCAGCTATTTTCAAATAGCCAATGTGTATGATTAAAGTGGTTAAATTGATATTTATGATATTCATAAATTTAGCTGGGGACCCTTTGGAACTACTGGACCCCACTTTGAGAACCAAAGTGGTGTAGGTTAAAGGGCAACTTTAGTTTTTTTTCAACCAAGCGACGCAACTCACGCAGGGACTACCGGTATGGACTACCTTTCCAGGTGAAGAATTAGTGCCACCATGTAGTGCCACCATGAGGCCGATTTGAATAAATTGGGGTTAAGCTTTACTTCTTCCATGGCCTGCTGTGAGTCTGCGTGTGGAAGGTGAAACAGAAAATATTTTTGCTATTTTTCTTTTTACATTTTCTCATGTACCTCATGTAGTATCTATTACGTACCCCCATTTGATAAAATAAAATCAGCCATTTACGTGCTCAGTAGAAACCCTAACCGCTCTGTTATGTCTGAACTGGCCTAATATTTTGCCTCAGGCCTAGCCTGACCCCTAAACACTCGGGCCAGAGGCAGAGCAAGATTTTGAGCATTGAACAATTTTTTTGCTGGAATGCTACTAAAGCTTAATTTATGACAGAATTGCTTGCAAAAAAAGAATGTTTATAAGCCGACAATGTGTCACAATGTGACGCGTTATTGGTTTGCAAGCTACACTATCGCTGCCATCCGGTCATGTTGGCATGATTTTAACCACTCTGATCTAAACTACCACGCCAGAACATAGAGTTAACAATAAGATGTTTAGACATTGAAATGTCAGTCACTTTTGCTAGTAGCACCTTTCAACTATAATAGGCTTAAATGTCAGAGCTGCTCCAGTGTCCTCTCCTTCTTCACTGCTGTTACAGTATGTCCCATTTCTGTGATGCTCCATACCTGTCTGGGATTATGAGCTCCCAAAGTATGTGCCGAGTTTGGGTTATATGCAGAGTTTGGGTTATGTGCTGTGCACACAGTATATCAGGGATGGAAAGTAACTTTACTTGGTACCTGCCCCATCCTGAACACACGCTCGTGCAACCCGTCCCATCGCCATGGCGCGAGCACACGTTTAAATTGTTTGAGCGAAGCTATGTGTGGTGCGCTAATAACACAACCAACCTGGATTAGACCTAGGGGTAGGACCATAAAGTGGGCGATATGGTGATAAATATCCTTGAATCAAAATTCCTGTTGAATTGTTAATACAGAGATTCATTGCAGAATTCATTCAAACCTGATTGGTCTGTTACTCCTTTTTCCATAAATATAAATAAGCATAAAAACCGACATGAAAAAGAATCGTAATAAGATCGTGGATCGTGATACTGCTTGAAAGAGAATCGTGATATCGCCCACGCCTAATTTGACATGCACGTGACCCGTCCCCTCGCCACATTGTGAACACACACACGCGCTCGCACGTTTAAACTGTTTGAGTGAAGCTATGTGTAGACATCCACGTGCCACGTAAGCACGCATGGAGATGATATCCAAAGCAGTGAAAGCACCCTCCTGCTCCTAAAACGCAGTGTGTGTGGACATGGACCGTAAGTTAAAAGTTTTCAGCAATCTAATAGTAGCACCTGCGTTTGATTCATTCAGCCCATAGCTTGAGGGGCTATAACCATGGTGACGATAGAATGTTAAATGTTTACATAAAAACACGAATAAACAGCTTACGTTTTGGGAAAGTTTCAGGGAGTTTCATACAGTACATGCCATTTTAAATATTTTTCAGCTTATAATTCATGTCTCATTCACACCAAAATGTCTGTGGCTATATGTGTCCCTGCACACAATGTTGTGTGTATGTGACAGAGAGGGGGAGATAGACAGTAAGGTTCTTTGTCTACCATGATTAAGAATTAGGTCGCATTTAGGTGTGCGTTTGTGCTCGTGTATCTGCATTTTATACATGTTCATTGTGTGTGTTGATCACACGGTCCATAATGCTTTTCTCTATTTGAATGTTTATTACATGGCTTAGTAGTTGAATGGGTGATTCTGATTGGTCAATCACTGAATTAAGGTGACTGTTAGACTGTTAATATCATGAAATATGAACTTTCCCAGATGTTAAATGATGTCCTCCTGAGATACCTTTACCTATATATCAAGTTACACATATGTCTATCTAATTTATTTTGCTCGAAATTGCACTAGAGCGATAGCCTGGCTCCAGCCTCTGAATCGCTAGCCACGGCCATTAAAAAAAAGTTCTTGCGATTCAGTTATGGTGACTGTTCATGGCGGATTGAAATGCTGATACCGCGGCTACGGCCAATCAGCACCGTTTCAACTCTATGACGTCAACAACAGCACTGGACCAAACATAAACAAACATGGCTGCCCCCGCTGCGGTACTTAAAAGGGTACTTTGAAAAACAAAGAAGGGTCCCGCACACTGTCGGAAAACTTGCCAAAAATGTTGTTCAACGTTTCGGTCTATTCGACCTTCATCAGGACAGACAATACAGGGCACAGCCCCCGCTGCGGTAACTTGCGACTGTATCGATCTGGCTATTAAATCGCCCTTTGATAAATCATTTCTTTACAGAAACAACAGGAACATCTTCATCCGACATATTTTTTGTTTGTTTTACATACTGTACTAGTAGCTAGGGGATGACATTACCATGATCCACTAAGTATTTCATTCACAATTTTTTATGTTATTTGGATGATCCTAAGGATCATAAAAACAATGAACGATTACTATTGCAATTTATTTTGGGTCACACCCCTTGTTAGCTTAGATTGACTGGCCTACATTGACATCGACATCATCTGCTTTGCTACTATTTTGATTGGTTTGTGTGAACCAGTCGTCAAAGACTGCCGCTTTGGCAACACCCATCCCAGAAACGGCTGTCGTGGGAGGGCTTTCAATAATGAAGTGAAACAAAATGAAAATTCATGCTGAGGCTACTAGAGCGATGCATTTGATTTGAGGTGCCTTGCATGGTTGGTTTCCTCCACCGTCGGTGTGTGAATGGATGAATACAACGCACATTGTAAAGCACTTAAAATGAAGGTGGCAAGGTGCTAATATATAAATACACAATTATTAACATACCTCTTGAATTTAGACTGTTAGAATGGTACTGTAGTCTCTGAACATGCTTTACTGAGTTGTTGTCTCCACCAGGCCGAAGGCATGGGGAGAGAGTATGTTTTGCACTCCGTCCGTCCGTGCGTCCATCCGTCCGTCCGTCTGTGAACAGCTAATCTCCGGCACCGTTAACCCGGTCGATGCCACAATTTTGCACACACACTCCCTGGATGCCAACGATGAACCTCTGCCCCACAATTTCCAGAACGGCCTGTTATAGCGCCACCAGGAGGCAGGTCGACTTTTGAAAAACACATTTTTGGATATTACTCCTCCAGATTCTGTCCAAAAATCCCGCAAATCGTTACACACTATCTCTACAGTCATGTGTTCAAGATGGATCTGTCCGATATTTCATATTCCATCCTGGCTAACATTGGCTTTCAAAGTTTGCAGGCTTGGCCCTTTTGAAACAAAAAGCCTCAAATCGTGAACGCAGCGTGCAATTTACGTGAAATCTTTCACAGACTTTCCTACTAGGCTGAGGAATATATCCCACCCTTTTCACATTGGCCTGTTATAGCGCCACCAACAGGTGGATTTTTACAAAACACATTTTTGGAACAAAATGCCTCAAATCATCCAATTGCCATCAATGGTGTAAGAACAAATGGCACCCTTTTCACATTGGCTTATTATAGCGCCACCAGGAGGCCACAACCTGACCTGGCCTGGTGGAGACCTGTGCCCCGAGGGGCACTTTTTCTAGTTTCATGTGGATTTGCCTTTGGAAGCCTCTAGGTTAGATGGTGGTTCTCAAACCTTTTAGCTCAAGACCCAAAAGAGAAATTTTACATCTCCCTGCGACACAAACTAGTAAAATCACACCCATGTGAACTGAGTGGTGCAACTCCGTATGGGGGTCCCTGGGGGGTACCCGGAACCTCCAGACCCACAGGGTCCCAGGGTGCCGTTCCGGCGAGCCGGTCCGCGTCCGAAACGGTTCGAGAAATGACAGTTACCGTGTGGGGGTCCCCGGAGGTCCCCGGAACATCCAGACCCCCAGGAGCACGCCCAGGGGGCCAGGCCGGTTCCGGCGAGCCGCCCAGCGTCCGAAACGGTTGAGAAATGACAGTTACCATGTGGGGGTCCCCAGGGGGTCCCTCTACTGTACTGTCACACGTGTGTGTGTGTGTGTGTGTGTGTGTGTGTGTGTGTGTGTGTGTGTGTGTGTGTGTGTGTGTGTGTGTGTGTGTGTGTGTGTGTGTGTGTGTGTGTGTGTGTGTGTGTGTGTGTGTGTGTGTGTGGAGATCGGCTATTTTCACTTCTGAAAATTACAATTACATTTAATTCTTTTCTATTTTACTTATAAACCATTATTTATTTTATTTTTGAAAATCTTTTGAAATAATAAAAAAAAAACAGAAAAATCGCTCCGTGACCAACAATTGGGACCTATAATAATTTCATCAAAATGAATTGCATCCTGCCCCATTTTCACTATCATGGTCGGGGAGAGCCAGTGGACATGCAAGACAGCGTCACTTGGCTAGGCCAGACAATCAATGGCTGGCAAGCGACATGACCACCAGCACGCACGGCCAAACACAAGGTCAAGAGTGGGGTGCAAGACCAGTGAAAAGAGCCCTTTATTGGCTCTGCTGACAGATGCATTCCACTAGAGCCTGTACACTTGCTTGTATGACGCGAAAGGATTGACTCTAGGGTCATTGTCAGAACAATTCCACTCCTAGTGTCTTCAACTAGCCCTCTGTGCTTTGTGGAATATGCTAGTTTTGGTGATGCGTTAACCCCTCTGATGGCATACGCTTTCAACATTTTAGGGAAAAGCCATTACTTCTTCCACGTTGATGCATAATCTGGCCCGGTGAAGAAGACTGTTCCTTTGTCTTTGCTTACGTGCAGACTGGACAAGAGTGACGTGTAGCCCATTGGGTCAGAGCAATGATCAGATAAATGATTTCAACTATGCCTAGTGGTTCTTATGACAGTTACTTACTGTGTCACAAAGAGGTTTTACAACTATTTAGCCTTGAATGTAGCCTACGCCGTATCCGTTATTTCCTGGGATTAAAAAGGAAGAAGTACAATGTTGCCTTTTTTGTTTAACTACACCTACGTTTCACTACCGCTCCGACCAATATGCCCATCTCGCTCTAATGCGCTGTTTCATCTTCTTTTTGGTCCAAACAGTGATGTCACACTTCCCGTTGGATTTCTGAGTTCTACTATATACAGTAGATATCAGCAGCACTACATGTCATCAACAGGCCTAGATATATTCTTATTTTGTGGTAAGGTCCAAATTATAGTTCTGTCCTTATAAGACATGGATGATGTGCTTTCACAGAAGTAGAGTAACCAATGTTTCTAAATGTGACTGACCCTGCTGAAATATCACTGTGTGAGGAAACATCAGAAATGATTCTCACGGCAATTCTCCATCTGGTTGGTTGCCATAATTCTTTTGCTATATTTGCCTGTAACACATCACTACTTTGTGGTTGTCCTTACTCAAATGACTACATTTGGAACAAAAAAAGGTAACAGATTTTCTTACATTTTAGTACATTAACCCATTTTGGACTGAAGCCGATTCTAAAAAGCCTTCTAAATCCTCACCTAAGTTTTCTGAAAAACTTCAAATATTTATATAGCAGCATCAATTTCTTGTCATTTTTGAATACTGTACATACTGTACAGAACCGCAAGAGGGGTTCCCGTCCAGAACGGTTAGAACGCCTAAAGGGGTTCCCGCCCAGAATGGGTTAAAAGGCAGTTGTCCAGAACCCCCAGCTTTACAATTATGTTATAGCAACTTCACACCAGATGTATACATTAGTGAAGGCTGTGATATTACATACAGTTCATATATTACATATACAGTACACAGCCATGCCCTCCTGGTTGGGGAGTCATCAAGGCAGCATTTTAATTTGCAAAGCCAGAGCTCCTCACTGAGAAAGTAGACAAAACGGATATTGTGACTTAAATCACTCTAGATCAGGTTGTAATTCTGTTGGTTAGGTTTATATGAACATCTTCTGGTCTGGAACATGAATGTACCATCATGAAATTACTAATACAATGTCAAGAAAGCATGCATTGTCTTCGCAAAGCTCACATAGATTATCAATTACTGTTCAAGGAAGTAAAGTCTTGGTTCCCTGTGTTCCCTATGTTCCTGAATATTCTAGTATAACATTTAAATTGTTTTTGTGTTTTTTTTGTGTTTACATACTTAGTTACATACTGTACAGTAGACTTATCATTACATCATCAAATTCAAGTTAATCACTATATTGTTTCTTTTTTAAAGTGATTAACAAACAAGCTGCATTTTTTTTTATCATGACTGATGTGATCTTTGTAAAGTTAGGCTTGTCATCTGGCAGATGTTGAAAGATGATGAGTCATCCAAGATGGAGCTGAGGAATTTCAGTGGGTGACAAAGTTTTCCATATTGGTGTTTGTGTGTGGAGTGAAACTAACTTTAAATTCTTATCTGAGTTGTGGGGCATTTTCTGCTTTACTCTTAAAAGTGATTGAGTAGAGATTACTAGAGAAACTCAAAGACATGCAGCAAAGCCCTCAGGATTGATTTGAACCCAAGCCTCCTGCAGGGAGGTGCATTACTGCATTTAAAAAATGTTATTATTGATTGATTGGATCCCACCACAGCCCATAGTTATGATATAGCTAGAGAGCGGATCACAGCCCGCTGTAATTGGCCAGTAGTGAGCTGCTTGCGCATAGTGTGCGCAAAGTTGACGGCCAAGATGATTCGAGAAATGCCATCAGCTCACAGAAGTCTTTCTCCTCGCTCATCTTGGCCGTCAACTCGGCGCACACTATGCGCATTGCACAGGAAATAATCAACCACTCACCTGGTTAGCCTCACGTAGCCAGCCATACTATCATCACTGCGTGGATTATTATTATTATTTTCGAGTGGTGCAGCCACTGCATTGTCCAGCAATGTGGGTCCCTGGGTCTGTCCGCGCACGGAAATAGCGTCACGTAACTCTGGTTGTTCCGGGGACCCCCCGTGGACCCCCACACGGTGTATCTGTCATTTCTCAACCGTTTCGGAGTCGCGGGGCGGCTTGCCAGAACCGGGCCGGAACCCTGGGTGCGTTCCTGTGGGTCTGGAAGTTCCGGGGACCCCCACACGGAGTTGCACCACTCCGTTCACACGGGTGTGATTTTCTTTTTGCAATGGCAGATTTGTCTGGCTATGCGAGACTAGTGAATGCTACTGTTGTAGCCTACGGATAAACACATATTTACAAAAACATTTTTTATTCTGGCTTTGATACAAATTCTAAACATGATGGGTGCGGCTGCAGAACTTGTGGTGCTGAATGCAGTCAATGCACTGTTGCACTCTCCTGTCAAGTGTCAACTGATACGCAGCCCAAAAAAAAAGAGAGATAAAAATCGATCAACTAATCAGTAGACGGTAAATGCCCCCGACATGTCGACTCGCCAAATACTGAGTCGTTCACATGATTTCATATCCATTATGGAAAAATCACACCTGTGTGAAGTGAGTGGTGCAACTCCGTGTGGGGGTCCCCGGAAGTTCCAGACCCACAGGAACGTGACCAAGGGGCCGACAGAGTTACTGTGTGGGGGTCCCTCTAGTCTATGACAAAATAGGTCATAGACCTATCAACATGTCATGCGTTGTGGGCTTGTAGATCAGCTATTTTGATACACTGTGACTAGACCTGTACGTGCCGTCGGCCACCGGCCTACTTGAGAACGATGCAACTTGGGAACCTAATAATACCTGTTGTCAACTTGTTGTCAACTCTCTGTATGTACCTGTGACTGAAGAGGGCAAACTGACTGACTGTGAAAGTGGACTGGTTAAGTAATCAATTGTCAGCTGTGGGTGTGGGTTGCCATGGCAATCAATTGGCTGAGGCAGAGGCTGGAAATTGCACAGGTGAGAGGACTTGGCCTCATTAGGCCCACTGGCAGAACCTGACCAGAGCCTTTTGTGGCGGTTCTGGAGAACCGTGGAAAGTGGGAGAGAGCGCATGGAGTGCGTTTATACAGCGGCATCCAGTGACCAGTACTGATGTCACGCTGCCCGCTAGTCACGTTGACGTTGGCTCTGATTATTATTAACATCTCTGTAAATGTGTGTGGGATTGTCCCACATTACTACTCACACAAGTACTACATTTGCAGGAATTAATATGCACAATTGTTGCAGTGCTACACCGAAATGCAGGCCCTGACACTGCCATTAGGCCACAGAAGTACCTCCACACTAATTGTTTTTCCACATATGTTTAATGTTTTTTGAAATATTATATTTGAATTTCATAGTGGAAGTCAATAGGGCTCTGATCCGTCTGAAACTTTGCCCAAATTTGGAATCATTCAAAGGAAAGTCATCAAATTTCGGTTGCATTCAAATGGATGTTAACGGTTTCATTTTACATAATAGCAAAATAATAAGTTTCCCTTCAGACACATTCCTATATGACAAAATCCCTGTCATGTTCTTACCAACTTTAAAGTCGTGTTTTTTCAATGTTTCAATTTTGCCAGTGAATATATATATATATATATATATATATATATATATATATATATATATTAGAGCTGGGACTCGATTAAAAAAAATAATCTAATTAATCAGAGGCTTTGTAGTTAATTAATCTCGATTAATCGCATTTTAATCGCATATCAATATTCAACCCGAGAAACCTTTTTTTTCAAATGTTTTTTGGTATCCCAGTGAATAGTGACTACGGGATTCCACTCATCTTCAACATTTTACTGTCATTAATATACCTTAGAGTTGTTGTGTGGATATAATAAAGTCCCCCCCATTCTGTGTTGCCTAGAACTGGAGGTCTGAAAAAAAAACAGTAACATTATGAAGTACATTTTTGTGATGTCACTGAGATGTACTTCATAATGTTACTGTTTTTTTCAGACCTCCAGTTCTATAGGCAACACATAATGGGGTGACTTTATTATTTCCAGTGCACACAACAACATAGAAAAATGTTGAAAATGAGTGGTATTCCCCTTTAAGCAATACAACTTTTTTATCCCAACAGATAAACAAGAGCAGCAAGTGCCTATATAGTGTCTTCAGTGTGTATATGAATACTCAAATGTGCTTTACATGGCGGGGCATGAGAACAAATAAAAACAACTTTATTATGGGGGAAACATTTCACATGAGGTTGGGGCTGACCCACGCTTGCTACTTCAGTATGTTTCGCATCGAGGACAGCTTGACAGCTTCGTGCTGTGGTGAAATCACTGCGCGTCTCCGGTGGTCTGTGAGACATGTTAAACTGAAGCAGCTAGCAAGCCTAGCATAGAAGCTAAGGTTGGTCATAAATGGATCCTTTCCCTGACATTGCACACAGCCATGCCGCTATCCACACGTCCATCCGATAGCTTTTACATCTAAATGTCTTTTGGACTTTGGGCTTTCTGACGGAGCTGTAGCCTGTAGTGTAGAGTGAACAACTGCTGCTGCTGCTCGCGTGCCGCAGCCTATTCAGTACTACTAGAAACGCACCCAGTGAGAAACGTTCCGCGGTGGAAAAAAAGGTGCGATTAAATGCGTTAATTTTTTTAACGCGTTAATTTTTCTGTAGTTAATTAATCTCAATTAACGCGTTAAAGTCCCGGCCCTAATATATATATACCATTTTCTGAAGGTGGGCAATCTCTGCTAATGGCAAGAAGTCCAAATTAGACTGGTCCTCTTAAGCGTGATTTCTGGATCTGAAAGTCACTGAAATTTTAGGTCTAGAGTTATATACAGTGCAGTCATGTACAACACAATTTCCAACAAATCAAAGGGCTTTCTTCATGTAAAATAAAATGAGCAGTACGTGTCTAGGATACTTTCTCTCCAACCAATGGAAGCAGGCTTTTACCTGTAATTCATATTAATCCTTAACCCTTACATGGCCATGTTAGGTTTCATGATTGAGCTGTCATCAAAAGGATCTTCCCCACACAATCACTTGTGCCCAGGTTGAACAATAGAGCTCTTCCTCACACCCTCTGTCTTCCATCTCATTAGTCTACACACCTTTCTTTTGACGCAGCTGCTACCTCACCCAGCCTGTCAGCAGCAACTGTCCATCATGTACCTTTAGATTTCAGGCTATTAGTGTCACATCAATGACAACTTGCAGCCATGTGTGGTGCTAAAGCAAGCATTCTCTTTCTCGTGGATTCCCAAAGACGAGCATGGTTTGGAAGGGGGATAAAACGCATAAGAAGAAGGGAAATATGCTACAGTACTTCAACTCGGAGTGGGGGATCTGTAACTAGGGTGTCTGGTTTTGTATATTTTTTTATTAAGAGTACAACTTTGGATTCCATTCTGAAAATTAGGTACAACTACACACCTTATCTGTAGTCTGTGCTGCCTGCAGTTGCCCTATATCTATTTCTTGATTGAATTGCAGTTTTGGATTCAAGTTTTGTTTTATAGGCAAGCTGTGGCTCTGGCTTTGTTGTTTCAAGTCTGCTGTAAACCTTAGACTGAAGGGGTGCCCAGTTGCCTAAAAATACCACAATTGTGATTTATGGCTTTTTGCACAATATAGCATGTGTGTCTGTGTTTGATTGGTGGCAGGGCGTTCTGCAGAAAAGCCACACAGAGCACAGGGGACAACCACTTCTAATTAGTGATATCCGGCTGCAATGGGAGCCAGATGTGTCGACGAGTGATGACAGGAAGTTAATGCACAGTGTTCTGGCCACACACTCCAGAGAAGCAGGGGTTAACGGTTTCAAATTGACAGTCTGTGGCATCAGAATGCCTTGCTTGCTCACTTAGGCCAATACCCTAGTACCCCACCCGTCAGGCTACTGATGCCAGTCAAAACCAGGAAAGTCTATAGGGCAGGCCAGTGTCAAATGGTTTTATCTGTCATGTCTCAAATATTCTCCTCATTTCAGGATTCCATTCAAGATTGGACAACCAAAGAAGCAGATTGTCTCTAAAACTGTAAGTAACTGTAAATTTGTTTACCTCTTTAACAGAATCTACTTGGGATAAACAATACCCTAGTTTTACCATACAAACAATGTGCTTAGGAGTCTGTAGCGATCATGTAGTTAGAGCTACATTAATATAGTAGCCTAAATCAACTCATCAGTGTGCTTCAGCTGAGAGACTTGCAGGGTGCCAATTTGTCCATGCCCCATGTGAGGGGGCAGAGGTGGTTGCCTTGATATGCCAATGAGTGGGTGTTCTCCTTGCTGGACAAAACCACTTCCAGTGTAATGGGGTCTGTGGCCCAACAGGCACTGTCAGACTGCCCTCCCAGCTTCCTGTGCTGTCCAGGGCTTTAACCATGGAGTGGGATAGAAGCAGGCCAATGGATGACCTGCTGGTGACAAACTGGCAGCTGCCTCCCTCGTTGATTTGGCCAATGTGTGTTTAAACCCAGAGGCCCACAGAACCACAAGACAGGCTACCTCTGTAACCTCTGTAACCAATGTTTGTTGGGTCTCAGACAGGGTTGGGGGGAGTGCTATCATTATCATGTTAGCATATGTTGTGATTAACCACTAATTTAAGGGAAAGACATTTAAAATGAACCCACATGTCAAATAATGTAACCAGTGAGAAGTTTATATGATTTTGTTTTCCATTGGTAAAAATGTTCCCCATTTTTCCATTGGTAAAAATGTCCCCCCCCCCCTTTTTTTTTACAGGTTGAAAGAGACTTTGAGCGTGAATATGACAAACTCCAAAAGTAAGTTAACTTTAAACTAGTACTTAAAAAGGTCAATGAAAAGTACAATACCATTCAATGGCCTTCACATAAGGGGCAACACACCTATAACAAAATACACCTTTCATATACACCTTTCATTCAATACCTTTCATACCGTATAGTCCTTCATATAGTCTTGTGTCCTTCATACAGTCTTGACAATTCAGTCTACTGTAAAGTTCTTACAGGAGTCATGTTTTTCTGAAGTAGGAGTGAAATTGATGCTTGAATCCGTGTAGGTGTACCACGCTCCTTTTTATTCGTTCTAAACATCCAAGAGAAGCAGCTCTAGTTTATCACGACATATTTCTTTAAAATCTCAGTGGTAATGCCATCCCGGTTCTTTATGAGACCTCACTGATTTTATTGCCTTAACTAATTTGGTTAGTGAATCTATTTAATTCGCAGATGCAAGTCTATAGTGGGTGTAAAGCATTGTTCTTTTCTTACTTGGATTAGCAAACAATTGTTTTTCAGTTTTTCTAAATCAAATTACGAAACTATGTTCATTGATTTGATATAATTAGATTTTGTATTTAAAAGTGTTAATAAATAAAGTGTACCACAACCCCATAAAATGAGGTTGAGGTTGGGCTCAGTGAAGGGTGAATTCCCATTGCGCACGAGACTGACATCCAGTCACAATTACCAGGGGAGGGGCTTTACCCTGGCGAGACAATGAGTACATCCGTTTAAGTCCCATTAGTCTATTTCTAACCAGATTTTTTAATATTTAGAAACACCGACAAGATAAAGTTCTATTCCATTCATATCTATATGCACCTGATCACAGTGACCTTCCTTTTATTACTTTGTGTGTTTTCACCTCAGCACAGCTTAGAAGACCATATGGTTTATCTGTGTTCACTGTGACCTCCTGTGATGTCATATGGAAATAATTATGCATAAAGTTGACAAAGCACGTACATACAAAATATGAAGTCCCAGGTGCTGGACAGAGTAACATGTTAAAATAGAAAAGTACAGTTTACACACTGGATCATGCTCCCATAGTTAATTTATTGTATTACCGCGAAGATGGTGTTTCGGGCATCTTGGCTGTTCCTCAGACAAAGGAATCTATTCTCCACACCTTCAAATACCTAGTTTGCCAAGGGAGATCAGCTGACCCCAGTAGGACTAGGCTCTAGGGCTATGAATCTTTGGGTGTCCCACAATACGATTCGATTCGATTCAGATGCTTGGGGTCGATTCAACTCTATTCTCAATCCAAAAACGATTTTCTTTTTAAATTCAAAAGCATTTTTTTCCAGATTCAAAACTATTCTCTATTCAAAATGATTCTCGATTCAATACATAGGATTTCATCACAATCTACTCCAGTCTTGAACTGAAGTGACTATACTACAGTAACTTGAAAATGACTGAAGACATGATGTTTACTGTGATTAGGGTAAGCTTACATTTCATTTCACAAACACCATGTAGTGACTGTAACCAGAAAAATAAATAATTATGAATTGATTTTGAATCGTTCATAACGGGAATCGCGATTCGAATCGATTTCTTTTGACACCCCTACTGGGCTCCCAATGAATTATTGAATACATATATCACACATACAGTACATCTATCCAATAGATTACACCACAATGCAAACAACCTGATGCAGTAAACGTATAACAAACTTTGTTTGTTTTAATTTGTTTTGAGTTATTGTCTGTCACTCCTGTATCAGAGGTTTGATGGGGCTAGGAGGATAATATTATGAATATGATACACGTTTGATATTGTCAAAGAATTACATTAGCTTACACAAACGTGCACAAGCAACTCAGAAATAAAAAGTTTATAGCTTTCTCTCAAGTGACTAATGTACCATCACTGTTTATACTCACAACAACACTTGGCTAAGAACCGAATGCTTGGTGGATCTGGGCCTTCCCCGTCTGTGTGGCTGAGGTTAAGGAGATTTCCTGAGGGCCTTGAAGGCTATGTGGGAGCACTATTTTGCACACAGGTTTTGGTGAGTAGGAGGGCTCTTTATCAGTGAGGTGTGGCACCAATAGACCTTATGGATGAGTCAGGGACAGGCATGTACAGACATCTAAGTTCTCCACCCTAGAGATCCATATCAGACAAGTGTAGTGCATCCAGTAGTGGTAAGTATCATCATAATATTATGTTGTCTATCCTTGCATTGTGTTATGGTAGTAGAAGTAGAGCTATCTGGCCTAAATTGGCGAGTTCATTGCAGTTGATGAATTCAGAATTTCTCGTGCATGTTCTTTTTGTTCTGGCAGAATCTGTCAGAACAAAATAGTCAGAATAGTCAGAGATATCAGTGTTCTAAGAATGATGGCAGCAGAAGCTTGATTTTCTAAATTGAAAAGTATTTATTGGTCTGCCTTATGGGCAAGTTATGAATCCACTGCTATTAAGTGTCTGAAGTGCAGGTCACTAGTCTGCAATGCTACAGCAATACACCTCTGTGCCTAGACTCTACTGTAGTATGGTTTCAGTACGTACTACGGTTTCATACTAGCCTGGCTCCAGCCCTGAATTGCTACCATTAAAAAATATATGTCCTGGCGATTCAGGTCGCAGCAGCTGATTGGTCGACAGCGTCAAATAACAAACATGGCTGCCCCCACTGCGGTGACTCGTGACCGTATCAATCTGGCTATTACATTGACCTATGATAAATAGTTTCTTTACAGCAACGACAGGTTTTATAAATATCATACATATTTTACCGCTTTTGTTTACATGCTAGTAGCGCTCGTTGGCTGTGTTTGTTTGGTTAGCAACCAGGTTAGCCATAGCCAGAGCCATAGTGTAATAATAATAATAATAACTTTATTTATATAGCACCCTTTCCAAAAACAAGTTTACAAAGTGCTTTACAGATAATAATAGCAGTAAAAATACAACAAGAATAAAAAAAACACAATACAACAATTCATAGAACATTTCATAGAAAGGCTGTGCAATAAAGGTGCGTTTTAACCGAGATTTAAAAGAGGATACTGAGTTTGCCAGCCTGAGATCCTCAGGCAGTGAGTTCCACTGCCGAGGGGCCCATACGGAAAAGGCCTGGTCGCCTTTTGTAATAAGGCGAGATTTTGGAACCTTCAGTAGGGTTTTGCTGGATGATCTCAGGCAGCGGCCAGGCTTGTAGAGAGTTAAAAGATTACAGATGTAAGCAGGTGCCTGCCCATTTAGAGCTTTAAAAACAAGTAATAAAATCTTAAAATCTATTCTAAAACTTACGGGTAACCATTGAAGTGCCGCAAGGACAGGTGCTCACTTCTCTTAGTGAGGGTCAGTAGCCTGGCAGCTGCATTTTGTATCAGTTGTAGTCTGTGAATGTTCTGTTTACTGATACCTGAATAAAATGCATTGCAGTAATCTAATCTGGAAGAGATAAAAGCATGGATGACTTTTTCTAGGTCTGAAAAAGTAAGAAATGGCCTGACCTTAGCTAGTTGTCTCAACTGGACAAAACAGGATTGGACTACCTTAGTCACCTGGAAATCAAAGGATAGCTCAGGATCAAACATTACACCTAGGTTTCGGGCCATCGTTTTTTGATTTCTGGAGAGGGTACCAAGGTAAAATTATCAGCAATTTGTGTGTTTGGACAGTGAGGGGTAAATATAATTAATTCCGATTTAATTATACACACGCACGCGCACGCATTGGCTGCCGCACTTAGGAAAATAAGTAGCAACAGATTTAATTTCTTGCATGAAAAGTGGGAAAAATCTGGAAGTCTGCTCCTTAATATTGTTACATGAGTGGCTGGTTGGTCTCCTTAATTCACCAGTCTACACACTGTTGGCGCCGCGGCGCGGGTCAAATGTCTTGTGCATGCTGCTCCAGACAGACTCACAGACAGACCCATTTCTAGACTGCTTTGAGTGGGGGCAACTGTCATTTCGCCTTATTGCAGATGTAATTCTTTGGCGAAATTGACATTTCTGCCTAACTCTACTCTCCTAACACTGCTGCCTCATTGTGCCATATTATCTCAACTATCTATGTTTTGCACCCTGTCTGTCCGTCCATCCGTGTGTTTGCCTGGCTTTGAAGAAAGGGCAAAACCTCCATACCTCTGTCACAAATTCCCTGCAGTGCATTGCGATATCCAGGTATTAAAACCATTGGTTCCAGTAGTGCTGGCTGTCAGTCAGTGACAGTGTGGGTCAAGTGACAACCAACAGTGCGAGCCGTGGTGGACAGGGTCTGGTCTTCAGAACACAAAGGTGTTCTGTGGCCAGGTGGAAAGCACCTGGCCATTCCTTTCCCGTTGCTTTTTGGAACCGGAAGTTCCAAGATTGTGGATTTGAATTTTCAAAAAAAGTGGCTTCATAACGGGTGGATCACATAAGTGGATAACATAAGTGGGTGACATCACCGTTCCATGATTAGTCCATATTCTTTACATGTCTGTGGCAGTATGAATGTCAGACGTCTTATGTGTTCTGGTGTACTATGCAGCTGCATTTTTATTTAGTAGTTTTATAATTACATTTAAATTACAATACATTTTTGAAAGATACAAGTGTTAAAGGTGCAGTGCAACGGAAATGGTGGACTTTTATTTTGAAGTTTCAAACAGTTTCAAGTTGAAACACCGGTCTGAAGTTTCTGAACCAATCAGAGCGTTGCATCCCTTCAGGCGATGGGACGGTAGCTAGGGACGGTAGCTATGCTATACGCAGCAGCGCATGCTGTGTGTTTGTTTACAAATCAGATAGCTGGCCAGCTGTACCAGTTTACTGTTATGTGGCTTATTTCTACCCTATAATGTTTTCAGATACATATTTTAGCGTGGTGATTAAGTTGAAACCGAGTAATACACTGTCTGGATGTTATCTTGAATGGGAATAAAAACGGAGGATTTCTGTAATCAATAGCAGCTGTGCTGCACGGATGCGCACATATGGGGAATTAAACGGGTGAGCTTAATTTTTATTGGCTTTTATCGATGTGGGCCTCGACACCATCACGCAGCACGTTTTCGTTTTCAGGAAGTAATACAAATATATTTTTATGGACTTTTGATATAAAAACACATAGAAATGAGAATTTGCCCATTTCTTTGGCATCAATTGTTAGGTATGCCCATATGATGACCACGGATATGGTCTAAAAGTGTGATAAACGTATTTTTCATTTCACTACACCTTTAAAGGACCACTTCACTTTTCAACCTATCTTCATATAATAGGTCCTCACTAAGAATCATGAAAAAATGGTGCAATTCTTTTCTACTCGGTCTGTCTCATGGGAGGGCTGTGGGCAGTTCAGAAACCCGTCCACCAGTGATGGGGAATACAAGCTAATAGAAACTGCAGGCTTTCTAGTCCTGAAAAGTTGCAATGCGAAAATGGAAGCCATCGTTCTCTCGATAATAAAAATCAAAACATTTTTGTAAAATAATCTTGTTTAAAAAAGATCTGCCTAATGATGATGTCATTTTATCATGATTATTAGTGAGGACCTATTATATGAAGATAAGTTGAAAAGTGGTGAAGTGGTCCTTTAAGTTCTGTATAAGTTAAAACTGCTTGTTGGTTATTACTGCTCATTGAAAATATTCAATAAATAGGCTGGCAATGGCTGGACAGATTCAGGCGGTGTGAAACAAATCTGTTTAACTAAGCTGCAGATCAGGTGTTGACGGTATGGTACCCTTGTCTTTGCATCTCAGGACCATGAAGGCCACCCTCCCCCAATACCTCGGATCACTCAACTACGTTTTCAGCAGTTAACATAATTCTCTGACAGAAGATGAAAATGGGAACCCCCTCCACTTTCCCCTTTCATCAAACCCTGAAAAGTGATGTGACAGCAGTCTCTAGGGACTTTCTAAACAGTCCCCTGTGCGTCTTAATTGATATAATGAATGGCACGCGTTTCAGGCTCCATAGTCTGGTAATTGCCATTTTTAACACCCATCATTGGAATATGTGTGGAGGGATGATTGAAGACATTAATGCTTTTAAGCGCAAATGTAGTTGACAGTAACAAGCAGGACTCTCCGTGTTTTTAATTAGCTAACGGATGTCATAATAATGTGTTTTTATATTAAATCAATGAAATGTGTAATCCCATTTGGAACCTTGGTTTTATGCATATTTGTCTTTGTAGGTGTTTATTTGCTGGTTGTGGATTGGGTTATTCCTTTGCCTGTTACAATAAGTCTTGAGCTATGGCTGTAGATGAAGGGTTTTGGACACAATGTACTGAGCCTGTTTTCTCCTCTGCTGTCTTCTCCCATCTGCTGGTTCTGACAGAAAGATCTCCAACACTGGAAGCTCCAACTTTTGCGATTGTTTCTCATACAAATACAGTCATGTGTATGTTTATGCTTTGGCAAAAGTTGATAAGTGTCAATTTGGAGGTCCTTGACATGAAAAAGTTTGGGAACCACTGATTTAAATACTGCCCTCGTTGCACCCCTCACTTCACACAAGTGTAATTTTGTTTCCCTTAATTGCGTCACCTGATTTCGAACTTGAACCGAACCAGTTATTCATCTCCTTGTCCCATTAGGTTGGAGGATCAGACCAAGAAACTTCATAAGGACATGAAGAAAAGCACAGAGGCTGATATAGGTATGTTCATCTGACATCCACTTGTACTTGCTTTTTTGTGCCTTTGATCTCCAGGTGGTTTATACAATTGTAACACTTGGAATATATAGCAAAGTTGATGCTGTGTGGCAGGGAATTCAAGGCTACCTTTATAGTGTGTGCAGAGGGTATATGTGAATGCACACAATTCATTTTCATTTGTATTCTATTTAGGTCATGTGTCATTTTGTGCATTCTTCAGTGGATGCACACATTCACACAATTGTTTTATTTTCATATTTTATTTGGTGAATCTCCCACAAATAACTTTTTGTCAGTTGGGGGGGGGGGGGGGGGGGGGGTGTGTTTGGGAAGAGTATGATATGTTGCCCCTGGTAGGTAGCTGCCTGTGGGGGTGGAGGAGAAGGGAAGGATGGGGGTGTGAGAAGAGGATTCTTCATTTCCTTTCCTTTGTGCTCTGGAATATGGATGTCTGCCTCATCAAAGTATCGTTGCTGTCAGGCCCTCATTATAGTTAATGGATTCCATCTGTTGCGCAGGTCCTCTCCACCAACTGCCACTAAACAAAGGAGTGGACCAACTCAACATGTCAGCACTGCATGCTCTACACAGCTTTCTATATCGTCTCTCATTTATCATGTCTGGAGTGGTGATATGGGGAGACTCCCATTTAACTCACTGACAATTAGCTGGTGAATGATGACAATGTGTTTAAGACCTGCTCCTGTTCATAATTTCAATTAGGCTGTATGTATGAGAGGGAGGCAGTAGAAACCACCATTACACTGGAGTCATATGGTAATAGTTATGTTTTACCCATTACTGTTCAAGTGATTTAAGCAGACTTGAATGTAAAATTCACATTAAAAAGACCATGGAATCAAGAGTTCTTGTCTGATACGGTTGTGTCAAATCAATCCAACAGCTACTTGCCAATGCCATATAGAAACTAGACAGACATGAAGATCCCCAGGTGATTGACTGGTTGAAAATTGGTATTATGGCCTGGGCCGTGGCTCAGTGGTCCAGGCACCTTGGCTGGTAAGCCAGCTTTACAGCGTGTCGTGGGTTCGAGTCCCGGTCCCCGATGACCATTGCGGTGTGTCCTCCCCCATCTCTCTCCCCCCCTTCCTGTCTACCTACTGTAGTCTGTCAAATACAGGCAAAAACATCTCCAAACAACCTAAAAAGAAAACGGGTATTACGGGAGTCACAAGAGTGTGAATATGACTGGGAACCAAGTATACAATCTTCATGCAGCCCCTTTTCCATGTCTGATCTTCTCTTAACGACTTCTGTCTGCAATGCAGCTCATTTATTTTGACAATGATGCTATAATCTGGTATGTGCTCTGTGTCTAAAACAAAGTGGCATGATTGTAGATTAACAGTAATTGGTGCTGACAGAGTTGAAAGATTTACAGTTTCCCGTAGCTTTGGTGGATGTTCATCACAGCAGCAAGCCCCATCACCCCCCTCAAATTCTTACAATAGACTCTGCACACTTTTGCGTTTGCTTTTTACAAAAGCTCACTTCTGAATATCTCTGTTCCTTCTTTTGAGTTAAATGTTCATAGCCTTAAGGCTATTTTACTGTATACTTAACCACACGGCGATGTTGTACGACATCAATTCTGTATTTCCAACTGAGAAAAGCTGTTGACGTGTCACAAGTTTTGTCTTACATGGTTGTGTGTAGAAGTATAAATTAGCCCCAATCTGAGTGCCTCTAATGTTGACCACTTAATTTACCCCTTGATGAGAAAACAGTTGGCTTCCACTAGCTACTGTTTGCTGCTGCCTTTACCACAAATTTTATTTTTTCTCATCCACAACTTGTTTTCCTATCAAAGTCTTAACCTGGTCTTAACCCTATCCTTTGTGTTTCTCAAGCCATGTCCAAGGCAGCAGTGAAGATCTCTGGGGATCTTCTGAATAACCCACTGTGCGAGCAAGACCAAGCTTTTCTAGAGTCCATGACTGCTCTGGACACAGCCATGAAGAGAATGGACTCCTTCAACCAGGAAAAGGTCAGTCATTGTCGTCGCAATCTCTCACACTTTTGCTCTGTTTTATATGCTCTCTCTGAGTCTTTCAGTCTCTTACTCTGCCTCAGTTTCATTGCTCTATTTCACATTATGTTACATTCAGCATTGCCTGTTCATATCTGTCAGTATTACAGAACCTTTGGACTTAGACTTTTTGTCTATAATTCTGTCAGCATTTGAAAAGCTCTTGCACATGTCTGGGTGGCACAGCGGTAAAGTTCCAGCCCACCACCACGATTGAATCTTCCACGTTGCATCCAGCTTGGCCATCTCTGCCACTGCACTAGTGACTCCTACACTTGCTACTCCTTGCTCAGGGCACCTGTTCAGTGGGTTGCGGAACTGAGAGGAAAAGCATGTTCCTCCACATGCATTAAAACCCTCCTGGTGAAACTCCTCACTGTCGGGTGAAAATAAGCAGTGGTGACTTAATGTGTATTGGTCGTAGACATGTGGTTGTCTACACCCTCTCACAAAACCAATTGTAGGAGTTTGCAGTGACATGGACTACACATGAGGGGGAAACCTGGAATTGGCATAAGGACTAAATTGGGCGAAAAAGGGGAAGAAAAATAAACCAATATTGTTGCACACACATTATTCGTGTACTGTAGACTAGAGCGATGCATTTCACTGGCATCGGAAATTAAGAACACAATGGAAGGAGCCTCACTTAACGGGGAAATCTCTCCACAGACTAAATTCACAGATGTTGGTCTGGTCACACTTAAACATTGAGTTGTGAAAGTAATGAGTCTTTCAAGGCTAAAAGTAGAGAGCTGATACTTTATCTATGGTGTCAGCAAAAGATAGAATTTAAAGCTGTGTCTTTGAGTTGTGGATGAGTATGAATAATCAATCTTGCAATTAATCGAACTCTCCAATAATAAATCGGTTTTATTAAAAAATAAATATTATTTTAGTTTATTTGTTTAAAAGATTTGTTTTGGGCTTTTCTGCCTTTATTGATAGTTAAGTTGCAAGTGAAGATGGACAGGAAAGAAGGGGGAGAGACATGCAGCAAAGGTCGTCATCAACGAGACTCAAACACACAATGCGCAGTCAGGCCAGAACCTACTGTATATGTGGCATGCGCCTGGACCACTTGGCCAGTGGGTGCCTCTATTTAATTTGTTTTAATAACCTTGGACACTGGTGGATTTTTGGTTTAAGAAAATCACATCAGGGCAAATTCAGTACTTGTCTTGGTACTTGTAAGGTAAATCAAAGTGTCATTACACTCAAGGCACTAGCTACACTATGGAAGGTTGGGCTTTCAAAGGCAAAACACCTCTGGGGATCACAACAAGCCATGCATGGACTGACCTATCCATTCTTGACTCATTTCCCCACTGTTTTGTGCACAATATTGTGTTACGTAAAATATTATTTTGGTATTTGTAATATAGCAGAGGCCTATAATAATATATATGAACACCAAAATTATGTACAGTGTTGGTAATGCCCTTTTTATAGATCATATTATTGATGTATGTATTTTGAGGTGTAATCAGTGTAGTCTCGGAGGTACTTGCCCGTTGGGCAAGTAGTACAGGAAAGGTGCAATTCTGGGGCAATTGCAAAGTGTGGTTGCCTCGATCGCACAGACGCCTTCGTAAATATAGGCCCCTCCCGCATATTTCAGTCACCCCTGTAAGTAATTTGGAGGGGATTTATGCCCCAAAAATCATGTTTTTGCAAGAAAGGTTTATTTTTTCGCATTTGCCGTGCCCCCTATGGATGGAAAACAATGTATTAAAATTTGGGGTGGATTTGACATTCCGTTTGTGATTTGCGGCATTTTTTGTAAAATAGGCCCCTCCTACTAACTTTGGAAGCCGATTACGGCCGAACGATACGGACTATCAAAATTCTGCCTGTGGTGTTTTAATCGGATAGGTCCAGAGATCATGATTGTAAGATTTGGAAAAAGTCTGTAGGTGGAAGAGCAAAAAGTGTGATTTTACGACTTAGGGTTCAAGAGGTATAGGGCAAAACATGGGCGGTTATAGCGCAACCATGAGGCCTACTGATGTATATTTCTTTCTTTTTTCCAATACATTTTCGTAATTATTATGAACCTCCAAGTTTTGTAAATATAGCGCTTGCGGTCTCCAAGTAAAAAATACTTGAAATGGAGTCTTCGATCTTCCCATTATAAGTCAATGGGGAAAGCTAATTGACTAATACATTTAATAAACGGCATTAAATTTGTTTAGTTGAAAAAAGGTCTTTGAGATGCCCTGCATAGTGGAATGGTCAATGTATGTCTGTGCAAATTCAGATCAACTGGGCAAGCCAGTGAGGAGCGGGGGACAGACAGACATTCCCTTAATTATATGTTAGATTTAAGTATATAAACAGTACATTTGATATAAAGTAGTACTGAGGTCTCACTTGTAAAAATCCCAAGTAAATGCATTTTGAATATACAAAAAATGTTGTCTGTAGTACGGGACTCACCTGTGAACAGTGCATACAACCTAAATAAGCTCTGTCTTTGCTGTCCCTGTTCTAATCTGATCCAAGGCACTTGGACATGTTATCCCCACTCTCTCGCCTGCATTTTCTGGTCTCACCATCAAGAATAAAAGAGCAAAACAGAGCTAACATTTGGTCTCCTCTGCATTCCGCTTCGGCCGCAGTAACAGTGTTCATTCAAACTGGTTGTGCTCACATCTCATCAAATGTTACAGGAGCCATTTTGAGTGACTAGACAAAGTAGAATGCAGGCTGGCCTGTGCTTGTGGGTTGGTGACCCGGGGATGGGTCCATTCCAAGACTTGGCTTGGTTGACTGCCAAGAAGAACACTCCTGCCATTTTGACTGCTCTCAAGATGAAATGACTTCTCCATTCTTCAGATTTGTACTGTATCTTGCTGATTTATTTTTTTTAATGCAAGGAAGTTCTTAACCAATGTTATCCGCCAGGTTTTGCTGACTATGTTGAGGGGCACGTTAATAATCTTATTAGGCAAAAACTGAAGCATTGTTAGAGTTCTCAACGGGCCTGAAAATTAACACCAGGACCTCCAGTGCCAGGCTGAACCTGGGCTTGCACAGTCATCTCTTATCAGCCTCAAGAACTGTGGATATTTCAACGTGGTGTTGTATTATTATTATTATTTTATTTTTTAAGATATTTTTTAGGGTCTTTTTCTGCCTTTATTGATATATTGAAAGTAGGTTGACAGGAAATAGGGAGAGAGATTGGGGGGGGGGGTGTGACACGCAACAAAGGTCGTCGGGATCGGGATTCGAATCCGAGACACGCTGTCAGGATTATCAACCTACGTGCCCGGACCGCTAGGCCGGCCCAGCCCTGTGGTGTTTTATTTTTATATTTCTGGCGGTCTCTAGGTCAGTAACAAAAGGTGTAGGTTGTCTGCACAGTGAGTAGAAGAGTAGGCGTTGGTTGGCTCTGTAAAGTGTAATTTCCCTGCACATCTCTGTGCTTGGGATGTGTGTTAGAGAGTGATCCAGCCTAGAATAAAGATGATCAGTGGGTTCTATTGTGATGTCACAACTGAACGTCATCTTGTGGACATGCATCACTTCACACTCACAGGGTTATGATACAAATTATACACATTTGCAAAATAAAAATAAATAAAGGTATTTTCAATTGAAATGACAGGTTGAAAGAGTTGTGCAGTGATTGTCCACCCCATGAAACTGCAGGTACATACCCTTTCAAATGTTTCTTGTATCACTGTCCTGGATCACTATCGGAGGTGTCAGACAGTGATGGAGCCAAGCAGTTTGGATCCCAGTAGACTCACTTCTTGGTTGGTTTTTATGGGCTTGTGCTGGGCTTCATGAGTTGGCATGCTAAAAGTGCTAAAAGTGGCTGAAAGCAAACTGTGGGCAAAACAATGATTGCGGACACTCTTCCTAGTCGGCACAATATCTATGGAATATCACCCCAGGTTTGGTAAGGCTCTTAAAGCCCAGCACAGCTCACCACAACACCAGCTCTCCCTTCAAGCTGACTGTTGATTCTGACGGCACCAACCCAACAAACTCCATTGCTCAAGCAAAACAGACACAAAAGCATCCACCCTTTTGCTCTCCTTGGTGCTGAGACGAGATTTTCCGCCGCGGGGCCTGCGAGTGAGAGAGCTAGCAGATAAAACGTGCAGTGATAATGAAGGCAGCAGTGGCCCAGGTCTGCGTGTTTATTTCTGGGGCTGAGGAGGGTGCACAGCCCCGCCGGCACACTGCTGCCGAAGCCGAGCCCCAGCATGGATGGCGGCAGAGGATGCGCCGTTTGGAGGGGTATTGATTTCCTCTGCGATCTGCGTGTATTTTTGGGAGGCCTGTGTGCCGGGATGGCCTATGCCCCGTGACTCACTGATGGAGACTACTGCTTGAGCGCTGGCCTCAGGCTCTGCACAGGCCTCCAAGGAATAGCTCTGCCCCTCCTCTCTGTGGGAAGGGGCAGAGGGTAGAGGCCACCAGCATGCTTAAGCAAATCTGCCGCTGTTGTTCTCCTTGCTCACTGCATGCTCTCACCTTAGAAGCAGCAGCACAGCTCAAATCCATGGAGGGAGAGGGATGGTGTGAATATGTAAAACACAGAAAATGTGAATTCCCATGAACTTATTTGTTATTGGTTCTCTATTTTCCCTCAAACCACAATCATCCATTTTCTACTTGGAAATCTGCCTGTGTGAAACATTGAGTGCTGTGTTCTCGGAGATGGTCAGGGCATTTACAAAGCACAGCTGCGATCTTGCTTTTCGTGTCGTGCCGTGAGTGATTGACTACCCTCTCAATAACGAGTGAACATACAGTAGGATTAGCGGAGCAGTTCACTGTTGCCATGCAGCTGTCATTTCATGACTTGATGCTTTTACTTGTTTGCCAGGCCAACTTGGCATTCTTATCAAATGTAGTGCTGTTGAAGTCTGTTTAAATCTGCATTGTAAATTACACTGGAAACTTTATTAAATGTGCGTCAACTCCTGTCTATGAGACTTCGTACTGGGGCTGGAGGCCTCAAGATGGGATGTTCATTTACTTCCATTTAACAAAGCCCCCCCCCCCCCCCCCGACACACACACACACACCTCCTCCTTTCCCTTCCCTGTCGGCTCTCGCACCAGAAGGAGAATGCTGGAAAATATAAACTGTTATTGTTAAAATGTTTGTTTGCAAAGAATTTTCATCTTGTAAAGCAGCCCACCCTCCACAGGATTTGAAATCAGCGGGGCTTTGCTTTCATGTCCGTCCCTTGACACCTATGCTTTTGTATCTTGAGCTCGATGAATATTCAAGGGTTTCTCCGCGGGGCTTGTGTACAATAAAAGAGTCAACGTCATGAAAGTTTATTTGCTAGACCCCCCCCCCCCCTTCTGTCTTGAGTGCAGTGTTTTGAAATATACACAATTGTTGATTGTTTGAACGGCAGCTGTATCTTGCTGCTAATGAGTGAGTGTTGTAGAAGCTACTCTGTTCAACTTACATCTTGATGTAACTCAATTTGACAATTTGAATCCACAAAGCCAGTGATGTTGATTGATGAAGACAACAGTTGTCTCTGCTGTATTTTCTATTATTTGTATCTATTGCTGAACTTCTATTTTGTTTATTTTCAGGTCAACCAGATTCAGAAGACCGTTATTGATCCCCTGAAGAAGTAGGTGTCAAATCTTAATTTCTATTAATCACAGATTGGATGGATGTGGCTACTGTATATTGTGTAATTTAACCAGTCTAGGCCACTGTTTCCTAAACAGTGGGTCAGGTCCCATTTGTGGGTCACGGACCAGTTTTTATGGATCTTGACTAGAGTAAAAATCCCATTTTCTTTTCCTACATTTAAAAAATATATATATTTCAAAACTTTTAATATTTTTTTTTAAAACAAACAAATCTAAGAAATTCCACAAATAAAAAAATATTAAGAAGCCGCACCCACAGCTGTAGTTGTATGATAAAGGGGGAGGGGTTAGGGGAGGGGTTGATAGTGTGATGTCACTATATTACTGTTTATTTCATTGGCCTGTTAGACTGTCAAGGGTTCAGCCTCCAGGAAGAAACCCTAAATACAAAGTTAATACACCATTGCACATAAAAGCGACTCCAAGTACTCCAAAATACAAAAAATGTGGCACTCCATCTTTAAGTCTATATAAGACACTGGGCAAATTAGTTTGAGCCTGTTTGGATTTCAAAATGATGTGTGTATAATGTACTGCATCAGGACAATTTTGATATCAGAGATACAAGTATAAAGATTGTGATTGTCTGAACTTTTCTGACGCATTTCAGTGAGATTGTGATTGTCTGAACTTTCTGACGCATTTCAGTGATTTTTGCATTCCTGAACGGGTTCAAACAGATACAGAATTATTTGCAAATACCATTTTATTCAGGTCAGCTAAGCAAAGCGCATATAGGGAATTTCAAATGAGGACCTAAGCCAGTGAATAAATGGTGCTGCTGTGGTGTGTAGTGTGTCTGGAAGAAAGTTTTATTTGGTTCTCTGTCCCTACACTCGCCCCCATCTGGGCATGCAGTGAGTGCTATTCCATTCCTGAAGCCTAACCCTTGTCTCCCTCCCTCACTGATTCCACACACACACACACACGCACACACACACACACACACACACACACACAGACCAGAGGTAGCTGTGGAGGGAGTGGCCAGGCAGGGAGCAGTGATCCCACCCGTCTTCCGAATGCTTGTTAAGGTTCCGCTTCCTCCTTGCGGCTCCTCCCCGGAGGCTCTTTTTTGGACGGGGGCGTGTATGACAGATTTAATGTGTACACAAAGTATGAGGGGTATGCATGTGTTTGCTGCACAAGTTTGCACTAAACTTTCCCCTACGACGTTGCCGGTGTCTTTATTGTTTTCCCTTTTTTTTTTAAGAGTGATCTGTCTCACCAAAACACTTATTTCTACAGAAACTCCTCTGTAAGACATAAATAGTTTTTAGACAGCGTCTGCATGTGCTTTGTTTCTGCTTGTGCGCTCTTGATGGTGGAGCAGTGACAGGATGGAATGGTTCTAATTTCCTCTTCCTGGTGGGCGGCAGGCGGACGTGTGGGCAGGCTCTGAATATGGCAAAAGTCCCAGCTTCCTGGGTCTTGGGCCATGCATTGGTTGGAGAGCACGACTGTCTCTGGATAGTACACACACACACACACACACACACTGAAAGAGACCACATTCGACAAACAGATTGTGGGGGGTGGGGGTATTATCTTAACAGGATGGATTTTTAGGCCATGAAGTTAGGCAGGAGGAAGTAAGAACATAGACTACTTTGAAAGCCACGGTAAACCACCCTCTTCATTTACTTTCCCCCTTCATTAAAAACACTATTAGTACAATCACTGTGTTTTCTATGGAAAACTGATCTATGAAAGCCACTATACATTAGCACTTCCATTAAGATTCCATTAGTCCACCACTAATTAATTTTTCTCATTGTTTAGTCTTTGTCAAAATACTCTTTTGGGTGATTTTGGATGATTGTAAATAGAATGTTGAAAAGGAATATGTTAATGGAGAGCCTTGAATTAGCCTGGTTCGCAGGCTAATCAACACTTTTGGTGATCAATGTGCTAGTAATACATAGTAAATATTGTTAAATGAACTCAAGAAAGGAGTAGATTCTCTATCATTCTTGTCTGCCTGTATTTCTATCTCTTTACCTCTTTCTTCTCGTCTGTCTCTCCTCTACCTTTTTTTTCTCTCTATTGTTTTTCCATCTCTGTTCCTCTATCTCTCTGTCTCCCTTACTCCCAGTCCCAACCGTGTATTCTGTATCCACTCAGCGAGGTCACACTCAGTGACATCACTGTGTTTATGTGAAGGGAGGGGGAGTGCGTGGGCATGAGGCATTTGTGTTATCTGGGCCTCCTAACCTAACCCTTTCTGCTCCGTTGCTCTTTTGGGTGAGACAGAAGGCAGGCCTGTTTTGAGACCTCTGCCCTGGGTTGAGCAATGACTGGACGAGGCAGCACCACCCCTATCAATCACAGGAAGTATCTGTCCCTGGAGTAGGCCTGCCCAGGGGTCCACCTCATTCATTTGACATATCTGTAACATTTGATTGTAGTTTTTAATTTAATAACTTTCTTTTTTTCTTTTTGGGGGTTATCTTTTCATTCCACTCTCCAATTGTACAGTATATAGTGACATGATGGCAAGTAGCCAGTCCCTTTTTTACCACGCTTATCTGGGATATCATGTATCCTGCTTGCATGAGTCTTCTCACTTTCGATCAGACGGAGACAATGCACAACGGAGCACAAGGCAAGTTATGGCAGAGCAAAACTTTCTTTTGTTGAAACAAAGAGGGCTCTGCTTTGCACGAACTTCACAAACGCAGGCCCCATTGGTCCACTGCTATCGAACCACTTTCACAACAGATGGCAATCCTTTGTATTTATTTAATTAAATTGTGTGTACTCATATTGTTACACACTTGCGAACTTACATCATAAAGTAACATTGTCCTATTCATATCACATTGGCCTTTTCATATCAAGGCCCATTTTATTCAGCATTTGAGCCACAGACTCAAGACTCATTTGATGAGATTTAGCCTCTCAGGCCCAAAACGAAAGAATATTTTGTTGTTCAATACGATTTTGTCCACAATTACACACTGTATTGATGTTGGTACCATAAGGAGACGCAACAGGCAAACGTTGATCAAAATAACAATTCTTCTACATTCTCTAGTTGTGTAGACTTCTTGTAAATTAACTAATTAAGTAATGCAGATGTTTTACAATAATTTAACTCTTGAGAGCGTAAGATGAAACCAAATGGATTTGGTTTCATGGTTACAGATCGGTAGCTGGGGACCACCTGGAACCCTCTCAAGGACCACTGGTGGTCCCCGGACCAGTGGTTGAAACCACTGTCCTATTCAATGGGACTGAGACCATTGACAGACACATTGTAGGTGGGTATGTGTTTTTGTAGTGTTTTCTTTTTTTTCTTCTTTTTTTTTTGTCATAAATTATGTGATAGTGACAAAGTGGGGCGGTCAACCTTCCAGACTGAGGGTGTCTGGCCTAGACTAGGGCTTGGCTGCCGGGTCAGACCGGCCCGTCTGTGGATTGGCAGCTGCTCATAAACACGTTCTCCGGTCCAGATGCTATTTCCATCCAGCCTTTTTTTTACCACACCCTGACCTATCGCATGGACAGCGGTGTGGCCTTGGCCCTGTGCAGCCTTCAGCCCTAGCACAAGACTTCGGCCAGACGAGAACCGACCACAGATACAGACCTATCCGGCTGACCGGTAGTGGCCGAGCCATGGCCAAGGGATATCGAGGGAAATGTACGCCTCCTGTCCAGTTTTACACCAAACTATCATTACACAGTGCAAACGGTGACCTTTAAAACAGGACTACTGTCACACATTGAGCTGACAGAGCTGAGTCATATTGTTGACTTCCACTGGTCTGAGAGAGTTGAGACACTGACATCCTCATGGGAGACTTCCCGAAAAGACTCCTTATGCTGTAGCAATGATGCACAAGCAATGTGTAGATCATTTCTTATTACAGTTTTGGTTTCTGCAGTTGATTACCACTGGCATATTGGCAGTACTGAAACCTTTTCATTTCATTTGTAATGCTTGCCTGTAGTCAAGACAAGACATTAACAACCATGCAAAAACATCCAATAAAATCGAGACTGGTGATCACATGTTAACAGTCCTCTACACCTGGCAGAGTCCTCATGCCATCAAGGTTGCCTCGACTATTTCCACAACATTGAGAAACTCAACCTGAGGCTACGTGGTAACGTGGGCCATTCCTTATAATCAGTAATCACTTTGTAACCTTGTTTTGAAAAGTGCTATACAAATAAATGTGTATTATTATAATGACATCATCATGCTTTTCTAAGAGTTGCAGAGAGCAGCAACGTGTCACGGTAGCTCACAAGATGACTCAAAGGGTGGTGTGAAGTGAGGTGTGAAGCCGCGGCTCAATGAGAATGTGGCCAGGCTTTGTGTCACTTGAAAGTTGGTGAGCTGTGAGTTGTCATCGGCCAAATGAATCGTGCCGGAGCGCGCACATGCCTAGAGGGCAGTTACATAATCCCGTGGCACTTCCCAAGTATGTGTACGCTAAGACTGTAGGCCAGATAGTAAGACCAGAGGAACAGCATCCACCCCTGCCATAAACTGGGCCAAAGTGGTATTTTATAAATAGCGAGAGAGCGTGGGCTGTGGGGCTTGGCTCTGTGATGTCACACTAGTGATACAAGACCACTCCCTACTCTACAACTGTGTTACTTCCTGTCGGGAACAATCCCTGCTTGTCTGCCAGAGGCGGAGTCTCAGCCCACGTCACTTGGAGCCCCCCATCCCCCCTGCACCCTCCAGCGCACTGTCCTGCCCCCTCCACCCTCTGGTTAGTCACACAGGCAGACAGTGCTTGGACTACTCTTGGATTTCACAACCACTCTACAGATCCCTCAGTGGATTCCCCCTCACCTGTTGTGTTGAGAATGGCCAGGGCTGGCTCAGCGAGGAAAGTAAATCGTGCCCACACACTGAGCCCGTTAATAGATCTTTGGGTGGAAGGAGACGTAATAAACTAGGGTGGTTGTATAGTGTGCCTACACAAGTGATGAAATAGTCTAAATGAGTCACTGGTGCGAGAGGAAAGTGTGTAACTCTCTTTCATTTCACGCTTAACAACAGACACCTGTGTGAACGATCCTGTGGCCTACTTTTACACAAAGCACTACAAGTGTTGTGCAATTAAGAGGTGATGAAATTATTTGTTACGTACTGGATGAATGTTCTCAGAAATGACACTCCTGGTCTGCAGGGTTTATGCTGCCGTCGCATTACTCACCTTGCATTATTTATGTATAGCATTATCTGTTTATTCGGCCTATGTTTTTCTGTAGGCATTCAATTTTCATCATACTTGCATATCAACATTAAATTATCATTTAATGCAATTGTTGAATTTTTTTAATTTAGAGTAGTTTAAGTGTAGAAATGACAGCTGAAGGTAGAGGGGGGGGGGGGGGGGGGGGGATGGAATTCACAACTATGGCCGTAATCGAACAAGGACGTTACAATTATGTGGTCGACACAATCCAGTCAATTACTATTGCGCCCCAGATATTGTGTGCCCGATTTACACTTGGTTTGCGTGCTGTGCACACGACACATCATGGTTGTAGATTGCTATTGTTGGTGGTGGTGCTCGACACATGCACACAGCTAAGTATGAATCAGGCTATAATATCTCAGAATATATTCTAGCTTAGAGGAGTGATAAATGAGTGATGAATATTTATTAATTTATAATTTATTTGGGATCATAGATGTTTTCACAGAGGTCGAGTTATTCCATTTCTCTACACTCTATACAGTATATTGCTAGTTTGCCTTTAAAACCAGTGCAACAAGTCCCAGGATGAAACTCGGACTCCTGTTGCTAAGTTACAGATGAGTGTTTTCCTATTTTTAGTGCCGAAGACTGAGGATTCTCATAGAAAGACTGTATTTTCATTTGGAATATAATAATTGTCGCCAAATGAATTGTTTCATGCCATTTTGCACTACAGTAATTAGATAATAGATTAGAAGCAGCTTAATGCAATGCTGTCCCCTGGGGTTTGAAACTGCATCTGCAATAAGGAATTTTAGTAATTGATACCGATGCTTATTACGCTAGGCTTTGATACATACAGAATGTGTCCTAAAGTTTTATAGATGGAATAACACTTTGGTTCAGGATCTCATTAACTGCAATGCTTCCCAAAATGTCTCTGGTGTATTTTGATGCCTTTTTTTCTTCTTTTGTGTGTGTGTATACAGTGTGCAGTGCTGTGCACTATTGTTTTTCTCTGAGTTGTGTCAGACATGTGCAGGTGCCTGAGTTTGTTTGTGCTCGTCTGTCTCAGGTACAGCGGTGTCTTCCCCAGCCTCAACATGGCTGTGAAACGGCGAGAGCAGGCACTGCAGGACTACAAACGTTTACAGTCCAAGGTGGAGAAATACGAAGAAAAAGAAAAGACTGGACCTATAATGGTCAAACTTCATCAGGTACATCAGCCTTATTTGTATCCTCTGTGTGTGTGCGTGTGTGCGTATGTGTGTGTGTGTGTGTGTGTGTGTGTGTTACATTTTTCTTACTCTGATGAATAAAATAGGTTAAAGATTGTGGCCAAATGGTTAAAGTCTTGCGTCGCTGCACGTGTTGGTCCACTTGAACTCTTCCCTCTTGTCTCTACAGAGAAGAGGTCATGCGCTCTTTACAAGTTGCCAGTGTTTTGAATAGAGTGCAATAAGTGAACAAGACACAAATGCTGACTGGATATGAACAAAAATAGTTGAGCACATGCATACTGTACTGTACATGTGCGCTCCCCTCACCCACGCAAGCTACCAGGCTCTCAAGTATTGCCTTTTCAAAAAAGGCATCACTGCGGATCCACAGGCGCGTAATTGAGAATTGTGGACACACACACGCACCCGTGCGCGCGTGCGCGCACACACACACACACACACACACACACACACGCACACATAAATACACACACACCTGCACAGTGCACACACCGAAGCCACTACAGGCGCACACACATTCACACATAGTGCTGCAGTATTGCCTGGGTTCTAACACATCCTCACATGGCGAGCCACCCACACACATTGAGAAAAGCACTGTCAGGGGAACAAAGCCTGAAGAGGCCTCGTACATCCCTGCCCTTTGAATCTCTCTGCACTTAAAGAAACGATCCTGACAAAACACCAGCGTGCCATTTCAGGATATGAAAAAGAAGGGGGGGGGGGGGGGGGGGCGATCCAAAGAAGATGCTTAATTGATGGACGATGCAATATTCACAATGTGTTATTGTCCACAACAACTTCTTCCCGCAATAATAAATATCCACACACTAGCTTTAGGTTACACGTGCATCCATGGTGCGTCCCATCATTTCTAGCTCCATGCCTACATGACTACCCACCAATACACACACACACACACACACACACACACACACACACACATACCCTGCCTTGGAGTCCTCACAGCCAAGTCTGCCCACATTACCTACTCCTCCTCACTGTGGTCGTGATTACTGCCTTTTTCTCAGATTGTCTCTTTCCATGGGAATTTGGCAAATGTTTTTGTTTTTCGAATGAACTATAAGAAACTACACTGTTGAAATGTTTCTAACGTGTAGTTTGTTTGACTTTGCAATAAAACAAAGAAAGGAAAAACTGGATGATTTGGATTGTTGATATGGGAGAATGTTGTGTAAAACCACAAGTGATGGTGAACATTGGTGTGCTCCTTCCACCCTTCACCTCCACCCCAACAGGCCAGAGAGGAGCTCAGACCGGTCAGGGAGGACTTTGAGGCCAAAAACAAGCAGCTGCTGGATGAGATGCCTAAGTTCTACCACAGCCGCATCGATTACTTCCAGCCCAGCTTTGAGGCACTCATTCGGGCACAGGTTAGTGCTTCACGTGGACACACACACACGCACACACACACACACACACACACACACATACTTACTGCACACAAGTTGTTGCTCCTGCAGACGATGGGTCAAACATTGGAGAAAGTGTGTTGTGAAGGAGTGCCTTATCCCTGGCCTCCTGTCTGTCCACACAGTGCTAATGTAATTATCCTCCAGTGATGGCCCACAACACTGAGTATAGCTCGGGAAGGCCACGTCTGTCTGGCTCCACTCTGGTCCTGCTAGCCCTTCTCAACCTGGCGCTGTTGGCTTCCTTAAAGCAGCTGGGCGTCTGCTGCAGTGCCATTGCCCCTAGCCTGCTACATGTCATATCATTTCCTTTTTTTGACAGTTAACTGGCACATGCTCCTAATTAGTGAAACAAGATTATCCATAGACCTTATGTCAATTCATAGGATTACAGGATGAACATGGGTGCCTGTTTAAACTATACGATTACCTTACCCAACTCTCAAGTTCAGGTCAACTATCAAAGCATAAACTGAGCTCTTACTTGCTTACCTTATTAATGTCTAGCATCATTGGCATGGGAACCTTCCTTAACTGTCACTATTAAGCTATTATTTTCCACTTAATCTTCATTCATGTATCTGACACACACACACACACACACACACACACACACTCAAAGCAACACGTGGGTGGCCAGTGGATCAGTGGAACTCATCGCTGGCCCGAGCACACGTGCACTGCTTGCTCAGTGTAGTTCTCCACTCCCTTTCCTCCAGGCTAGCGTTGCAGAGTTCCCCGAGGCTGTAGAATCAAGCACAATGACTGCCTTTGTTAGGAGGCTTCCAGCTCCTCCACCAGGAGTCCCATCCAGTGTCTGTCGATGGGACACGTTGCTCTAGCCTGAACTGTCCACCTGTACAGATGTTGCTGAATTGAGACTTTGTCTTCATAGTATTCCCACTGTCACACTCAGTTTGTGTATTCTCTGCAGTGTATATTTTTGAACGTTGTTTTTTCTCTCCTTTTTTTTCTGCATTTGATTTGTCCTTGAAACAGCAATTTTTAAATCTGTTTCCCAAAGCACTTTTTCAACAATGTAGTATAATGGATTCCCTGCTTACACTTCTTCTTTCCTGTATAATTTGTGTATTTTATTGGGATAGGTTTCTAGCGATTAGTCACAGCGAGTCTTTGTATAAATATTGAGCAATCAGTGGTGTGTAAAAATGCCTTGACAAATGTCATATAAATAAACCCAAAGGTTCCTTTTTTATGCAGTAGGTGCCGGTGGTCACAGTCCCTTCCTGTGCGCTGTCCCATGATGACTGGATTAATTGTAATAGAGTCTCCATGCTAAAGGGGACATCCACACACTGATCTGGTGTACATTATCGTCACTGGCACGGACATTTCCGATGGCCCTTTCAACAAGCCACTTTTGAAATGGGAAAAAAGATCCACTTTACCCCCACAAACGGCAGTAACCCAATACTCAAGGCCCACTCATGTGGTTTAGGTGGCAAATTTTGGTATAAACACAAAAGACTTTGAGACTAAGCACTGACCCGAAGGCCTCCATTAGCTGGCGAAAAATTCTACCTTGAGACTTTTAGGGATTTTTTCTCCAGTAATTCTGCCAAATGTATTAGTGGTGCAAGGGTTTCCAGGTTGAACTAGCCATTATTCTGATTTCATAACTCAGTTTATTGCAAAAAATCTCTTCTGCTAGCATCTACCGATGTTCGCCCTCCTGTCTCAGCTTACAGTACAACACAGGCACAGTACCAAATTAGTGACCAATGCTACCGTAAGAGAACTGTAGAGGCGATGCAAGGAGTTCCTGCCAAACTACATGGAGACGGGTTGGTTTCCACTGCAGTCTACAGTGCCTCCAGGTTGGCCGTGGCCCGCAAACCATTGGCTATGTTTGCGGGTCGGAAGCCAGCTGCGTTCTCTGACACTGCACTAGCGAGTTTGGTCCAGTCGGGGTGCCTGTTGGGAGCAGAACAGAAAGGGGATGGCGTGTTCCTCCACACGTGTTAAACCTTCCTTGTGAAAACGCCTCATGTCAATAAGTGACTGGCAACTACATGTTGCCAGTAGATGTGTATTAGAGAATACACGCGGTTGTCTACACCCTCCACACTCAGGCCGAACCGTAGAGGCTGGCAGTGACAGGGTCTTGTCTTATACGAACATGGTGGGAATTGACAATGACTAAATTGGGGACAAAATGGGAAATAAGAGCACTAGGATATGCATGATTACGTGAATAAATATAGAGGTGTGGTGGTGGTTTTGGAGGGTTTCAAGGGGTTGTAGTTCCCAGTACTTTCATTCTCTGCCCACTCTTGTGGAGTCTTGTAATGTGATTAAAGTCTATTAATCATCAAAGCATACTCTCTGGGGATCCTGACTCATGAACTAGGGGAGGAAGCAGGGGTGGGATATGTCAAGAAAGCTTTCAGTGAACATTCTGTACGGCTTGTTCAGATTGGAGGAGAAAAAGCAGGGTCACTACCCACCGAAGTGCTTGGTTCTTTTTGGCTTTGAGTTGTTTGATAATGTCCCGGAGCCCTCTATTCCTCCCAACTCACTTCTTGTTAGTAGGGTTGAAGAGGTGTGTGACCGGCAGCCTTAAACTGTTGTAAGTCAAGCTAAAGTTACACACTGGGCTGGAATAGTTTGGATGTGAAATTGGATGGTGGTTTTCTTATTTCTTTGACTGTTTTAATAATCTGAATTGGGAAACCAATGGTTCTCCGGTCTGTTTCTCTTGCTTCGCTTTTGTCTTGTTTCTGCCACTACGTTGTGTTAACTACCCTTATATCTTGTCTTGTCTCAGGTGGTGTACTTCACTGAGATGCACAACATCTTCAGCGAATTAACGGATCAGATCGACCAGGCGGGGCTAACGGACGAACAGAGAGAGAAGGAGAATGAGGCCAAGCTCAGTGAGCTACGCGCTCTGTCCATTGTCGCTGATGACTGACAGAGGAGGAAACATTTAACAAGGGAAGGACCACTACTACACGACTTTCCTCCCTTTCATGCCTCACTGAATGGATTTCACTCACTTTCGGTTTCCTGTGTAGTTCATGTGGACATCATTGGGCCTTAACCTGGGTAGACTGACAACTTTTTCCTTTCCCCCTCACACACAATCACTGTACACCCCGCAGAGTGCTGCGCTGCTTCTTCTCTCCGATCTATCCATTATGTCGTTCAGCCTCAGCCTCTCACAAAGCAAATGAAATGCCACATTTACTAAGCCATTAGCCCAGCACTACACTATAAGCCAATGTATCTATTTATTTTCCAATAATGGAATGAAGCAGTTCTTCTCAGAACTAATTAGCAGGGTAACACGTCTTGATTTCCCAATATGTCTGCACGCGTTTGTTTCCAAAGTAGGTAGTGAGGGTGAAAATAAATGTCATCACATCTGCTTTAACAGCAAAGCAATCCCTGCAGGGGTTCAGATAATGCAGCAAATCTGAAGTTCCAGAAGAATTCAGTATGTCAAGTCCGAAGGATTTCTGTTGTGTTGATTAACATTTGTACTATTCGCTACACTCAACCCTCAGGTTTAATCACTAATTAAGCTTTGTCTCTTTTTCAAGATGAATTTTGTAACATTATATGTACATAAAGTACTTGCGTTATTGTCTTGACTGTGGGTAAAATATCCTGAAAACAACTCGCCTGTCGATTACAATTTTGCTGAAAGGACTCCCAACTAAATATCTGTGGAGATTTGTGAAGAACTACTTCTCAAAAATCAAAGCGGTTGCGCCCTCTAGTGGAGCATACCCAACACTCCTACCAGGCCTAACCAGTTTATTCACAATGAGAATCCTTTGTTCTATTGTTTGTTGATACAGGTTCTCCGATTGGGATGTGGCCTTTATACTTTAATAGACATTATTATAGAGGCCTGTCTCCACACACTGTATGCCATATCAAATCAAGTTGGAGAAGCCAGCTTTTGGTTTTCCTTGCTTTAGGACCAAAGTGTATGGTCATTCCTCTTCCTTGTTGCCATCAGGAAATGTCTCAGTAGGATGCTAATGTTAGGTGGACTTAAGAATATTTCACACCAAATAGGTGATTTTGTTTTATTCTTGAAAAGAGTTGGATGATGGAATTACTCTTTGAAGGAAATGCCTTTAAATGTGTGCCCTTTATCTGTGTTCTGCATTGAAGTCCTGTTTGTTTAAAGTTGAGTAATTGTATTGCGGTTTTTCTAAGTTAGTAGTGGTTTTTAACATTAATTTGTGAATGTTATTTAATGAGTGAATATGTTGTTAATTTAACAAGAGTGGATTTTATCATGCTTTTTAAATTTGTATTTGTATAAATACTTGGATTGTGATCAATTTGACTATTCTCTACACTACAGACTATCTTTTGCATTGTCCTTTTTCATGTACAACAATGTAAAAAATATATAGAATAAACGGTCTCAATACATTAATCACCAGTGCTGTAGGCAATAATGTGTATATAAATATTAGAGATTGCCTGCATGTGAGGGTTAGTATTTTGTTTTAACTCTGTTCAAGGGAATATCTCACCAGAAATAAACTCATGAGGTTTTTCAATGGCAGCAGTGATGCAATTTAATCACACAATCATTCACAGTAACTAAAATTCATGTTCAGTGACACATAAACAAATTAGTTAAAGTAGCAACTTCTCAACAAATGTCTGATCTTTACATTTATATATTCCATTTACAAATTAATTTGATCCAAGTTCTATCAATAATATAAAAGGAAACTAGATGTAAGGTAGAGTGAACAGGAACTTGCACATTGTCAACAAAATGCAACATACATCTATAACTTGATCATTATAAAATGTATATATATTTTTAAGTACCAGTTGCAACTGAAGTAAAGTTGTGAATTAGTCACGGCAGCTCTGTGATTCAGAAACCTATCTATATACCAGCTTGTCCAATAATCTCAGCGCTACAACAATAATTGTGCATTCTTTCTATAATGTCTTTCTATAATTCTCAAAAATGGTTTTGGTCCCATTTATTGTTATTTCTCTGTAGCCATGGTATGTAAAGTGTTAATGCACTATTGTGTAATGAAGACGCAAGGATGGACTCATGAGTTTTCAGGAGGGAATGTCAACACCCCAAAATATAACTGATTCTATATTTTGATTAAGGCACAGGTAAAAGGTATTTCAACTATTATTCTCTGCCCTACTTTTTTGTCCATTGATTGACAACATTGGTGATGGTTGATTTATGAGCGGAATTCTACGTGACATTCTTGTTGTACATGCTTGAGATCTGTTCCTGGAAGACTCTGCGAATGTCAACACGTCTGCTCTTCAAAGTGGGCGTGAGGAGGCCATTGGCAACACTAAATATGTCTGGGTGCAAGTATAGGTCCTTCACCTGAAAGGAGGTAAATGAAGAGAGGTGAACAACACTGTTAGCATTTTGGTCTGTATATTTTCAAAATTATTGTTAAGAGCCTAGAATAAAATGCGGTTGTCACATTAGGCTAACTAGAGCGGTGCCCGTTGGGCACTGGCCTACTTGGAATGATGCAAATTGGAAATGCATTCCCCACCCAGATATTCTGTCTGTCTCTTTTATGCCCATATATGGAGTTCTTTGTCAGGTATGCCAAAATATGGAGTCTATGCAGACATCAATATAATGTCAGAACAGGCCAGCTCCATATATGGACCCTGGGCAGGAACAACCGTGGGTCCAACTGACTTGACACCGAGCCCTGCACTCCCTCGGTGGGGAGAACGGTTCTCGAGTTACGTGGATTACAACACAGACAGAGACTTGATGATAGATAGATTTGGCATTGCCCCTACGCTTGACAAAGAGGTGATGTATTTTCAAATGAATAATTGTCAATATGACTTGCGTCAAGACAAATGTCGGCACCATGTATGTAACTACAGACAAACACGTTATGACTCATGTCTCAGCATTGCTATCTTTATTCTAGGTACGAACAACTTTCTTTGCAATTACTCACCTGCTCAAACGACTTCAGCCCTGCTTCCTTCGCTACAGCTGTCATGTCCTCTAATACTGCCTTTTTTACATCCTGTTCAAAGAACAGGATAACACAGTTTAGGAATTCATACAGCGCCTGTGAAAGTCAAGACATACTTGGTACACAAAGAGGTGATAATGACATACTGTATTCTGACAAAGTTCTTCATATGATCCCGCAAATCCTCTCTCCTTAGCCCACTCAGTGAATACCTCTGGGTCGGGCACAGCGATGCCGATTAGATGAGACTGGCACCAAGTAATACAAAATAAAGTAAAATAGTTTCAGACATTTTCAATCAACCATTTAAAATGTGAATAGGCTCTCTGTGTAATGTCGTCCTAGGTTTCCCAAACTAGCTGGCATACCTGGTTCCGGCACGGCTTCAGATTTACACATACATGTATGACACCTTCATACAAGTATGAAGGTGTCATACTGTATCTTTCCGGTTTAAATCTATTGCCACACCAAGCATGTGCTGCTGTGGGAAACTGAACTGGGTATGCCACCTTTGAGAAACTCAGGATCACAGTTATGCACAAAGCCTAATAAATCATGTACTGTATATTATGTATAGCCCTGCAGTACCTGTAAACTATCTCCATGCACAAACACCTGCAGTACCGGAACACAGCGCATGTAGACATTTTCTATCTTCTCTGGAGCTATGTACTCTCCCTGGGACAGCTTGAAGATGTGCTTCTTCCTGTCAATGATGCGCAATGTCCCGTTCTGACAGAAAGGTTTTAAAGTCATTATTTACAGTACAGTAGACCACATTGATCATGAATAGTCCTTATTTGTCACTCAGCTCACTGGAAGCCACTGGCCGACGTCTCCACTGTGCAGCCACCCGTCACTGTCCAAGGCCTCTGCTGTCTTTTCCTCATCCTTCAAATAGCCCCTGAAGACACTGTGGCCACGAATGAGGATCTAATGGCGCGAAAAGCCAGGAGCAGTGTTAATAGGTAACAGATGGTCTACTTCACACAATGTTAATTACTTTCCCTTTCCCAAGACTGTCTCACCTCTCCCTCTCCGTTCTTGGTGTAGTAGTTCATATCAGGGATGTCGACTAGTTTTACCATCGCACAGGGCAAGGGAGCACCAACGTGACCTGATACACACATGGATGCATACATAAATGCATACTAAGGACCGCAATGAGAAAAGTGGGTACAGACAGTTTTATACCATTTTGGAACCGAAATAGGGAACCGTTAGGAACCGGAATCGATAAGCGGAACTGGTATCCTAACGATACCCATCCCTAACAGACGCACAACGTTTTAGAGCCGTTATCAGCACAGATGCTGCGCAAACATCAGCCCTTTACCTGCGCTCCAATCTCCCGGCATAGAGAATGTGCAGCCTGCGGTGCACTCAGTCTGACCGTAACCCTCAAAGATCAGACATCCCAGAGTGGCCCTGAGGAAGGACAGCACAGTCGGAGAGATGGGCGCTGATGCTGTAAGGATGAACCGCAGATTTCCTCCCAAATTGGCCTGGAATAGAGGAGATGTGGGATTTAGATGGGTTAAATGGTGTACTGTACAGATATTATATAGTTGTAGCGATACAATATTGCTCTACCTGCCTGCGCTACATCCTAGGTGCAGCGATGGAAAATCCTACATGGCTACATCCTAATGAATTGTTTTAAAAGAATGGTTTGCTTGCTTGCTTTCTTGATAGTCACAAGATACAAGGATCGTCTGACAACAAACTGGTTAAGAGATACTATTGGAGATAGTAGTCTATGCCATAGACTACTATCTCCAACTCTATGGGATCCTTCAGACCACTGTGATTGTTCTCTTAAGGTTCCAAATCCTTCATTTATGCTCCGCCCTACAACAGTGTTGCGCACCGAAAATATCTACAAGCCCATAATACTTTGCATTCATGGTGCATTGTCGGCTTGTAGATCGGATATTTTCAACGTGTATAAAACCAGGCTTAAACTGTTTTATCTTGGATCGGAACTAGGTTTAAAACACTGACCTGAATCTTGTTGAACACCAGCTTGTCCCACAGACTGTTGTTGCGAAAAACCCCACTGCTAAGCTCTGCCTGCTTCCGCCGCACAGCGTAGTGAAGCAAAGCCCGGCGCAGCGGAGACGTCACTGAACCGAGTATCTACTCAGGCAAGTCAACACAAACATATGATTGTAGTATTGAGCTTAAAGCAAGTTAAGTGTTATATTAACTTCAGACTACATGTCTATTATGGCACCATCAGCAAGACCAGACAGACATGGCCAAATACATGTTTTGGGCACTGAAAATCAATTTCCAGTGTACAGATTTTTTTTGTACAAAAGAAAAGAAAAAACATGAACATACATAAATAATTTCATTGCATTATCTGTGCAAATATTATTTCACTGACTTTGTCATAGATGCGGTTGAGCAAGCGAGGCACTACAGGAAAGAAGGTGGGCTTGAGAGTTTTAATGTCATCCATGAGGAGAGAGATGTCACCTTGGTAGAATCCTACTCTGGCACCGTGGCAGAACATGGTCACCTGCAAGATGGGTAAGTCTGATTTATAAATTATTTATAATTTATTATTATTTTAAACTCGTACACAGGCACTGTGACAACAATCACAAAAAGGGGACAGAGGTTAAACTACCTGAATCATCCTCTCAAACATATGAGCAAGGGGGAGATAAGAGATCACCACATCCTCTTGTTGGATCACAAATGATCCCTAGGATGGACAAAGAAACAAATGTAAAACTGGGAACATTTTGAATCACGACACGTAGTTGGCAAAACCAAATGTTTTCTAACTGAATGTAATGTATAACAATCACAGATATAATCTAGCTTTCACAATAGCAATCAGATGAGACAATCTTTTACAGAGGCAATTAGCTCAAGTGCCTTCCAGTTGCAAGGACAATCAAATGAATCATGCCATTACACAGCAGGGAGAAGGAACGTATGGGGACTAGTGTAGATGGTGACAAAGAAATGAGAACTGAACGTAGCCGTGAAGCTGTTTTCAATTAGGGAATGAGGATGTCGTGCAGACAGACCTCCAGGATCTTAATAACAGAGGAGGTGTTGGAGGCGATGTTGCCGTGGGTGATCATGGCTCCCTTAGGCTTCCCTAGATAAATAAACAAGGCATTACTGCAGTGGCCTGTGTGGCAATGAAAAGACTATGGCCATGCCATAATGAGTGGTTGTTAGTAGGCGTTTGATGGACGCTTTTCTAACAACGCACGTGACCTCAAGAGTTGAGGACCAGAAGCGTAATTATGGGGGGAAATGCTACCTGTGGTTCCACTGGTGAAGCATACGACAGCCAGATCCTGAGGTTGGGGCGGCTGCAAGTAAACAGCAATACAAAGAACATGAATATGAACAGGACAAAAGGCGTTCATACACTTCTGGTTTAATCCTCAGCAAACACTGAAGGCTTTTGCGAGACGGCTAATGAGAAAATATGTTTCCTTTGTATTTAAAGACTAATTACATATTTATTGGATGCTTTTGTATGCAGGAACATAGCTGATGAGTGGCGGTAAACTCACCACAGGATCTTTGAGGTTCTGCTGTCCCATATCCTAAGATGGGAAAATAAAGGTTTTTAGTTATATTTAAACTCTTTGAATCAACTGTTTGAACACTGACAACAACTGATATCTTTGAAGTACCCTGGTCAACCCGTAAAGAACGCTGACAACTGTCCACATAATCACAATGTTCAGGGCTCAAATCTGACTCTGGCACCGTTTCTTCTATATCTCTGCTGTCGGGGAGGAACCACCTGTAACTCCAGTCCAAAATGTAAATTTTTCAGGAAATGAAGAAATATATATATATATATTTTTTTTCAAAAGAAACAAAGCAATACTGCCTCATCAAAGTTAGTACTAGGGACAATTATGTCATAATAACCATGTTTATTAAAACTGTTTTAGAATAACACAAATTGCTCCAGCACCTTCCTCTTTCCACTGCTGATCATGTCCAGCGCATGTAAGAAGCAAGTTATCGGCAAGTTAGCTGACGCGCGATGGGGTCTTCTCTTTTTTATCTTGTCTGTGTTTGTTTGACACATGCTGCAGACGCGTCGTCACCATGGGAACCCGTCGCCGATGGCTGTTTGCTTAACGATTTTGACTACTACGGCGATTGCATCCTAGCAGCCGTACTTCCACCTAGCGGAGCCGTCCTGAAACCCGGTGTTGCTTAAAGTCCCTATTGTGACTTGAGAGGGGGAGAGGCGGTGGAGTTAGCTGCTTTAGCAGACAGTTTGATCTCAAAAACCTAAAAAATGGTCTTAGGTGTTTTCCAGCAATGATATATCCTGTTTAACACTATACTAAAGCATTAGTGTAAATGGCTTGAAATAATCTTAAACACTCTTTGTATCTTTCATGCGCCTTGCCCCCATCAACCATGTCAGTGAAAAACATGCCATACCGTGCCTGAGAACAGAACTAATGAGCATAGAAGCTCTACAACCTCTGTGTTTGTTACATAACTAAGTTCTTCTGTATCGCTCACTCTTACCATGAGCTGTGACAGGTGCAAAATCTCTACTCCACACTTCATTCCCCTGTCCAGTAAGGCATCACTGAAGTTGTTGAAAAGCACCAGACAGGACAGGGTGGGAATGTCTCCTTTCTCCTTGTTCTCCAAAAGGGCTGTAGCCTTCTCCTCCCGATCACAGATCACCAAGGCAATCTCCGCTAAAAGTGGACAGTGATAGTTGTTTCTTACGTATTTACCTTGCAATCACACTGATGTACGGTCTTTTAATTTCTCGCATAAAGACATTAAATATCACACTGATTTAATTGCATTGGTGGTGCTTTCAGGGGGTTGTCTTACCTAGGTTGAGTATGTGAACCATTGCTTCCAACCCCAGTGTCTCATATAGAGGCACCACTGCCATAGAGTAGCTGTAACAGGCCAGCTCTGAAATGATCCACTGTTGCCAATAGATGGAGACAGAGTAACACAGTTAGACTCCTGTCTTGTATCATATCTGTGTAGTAGTGATGCTCAGGTTGACTTTTGACCCGAAGGTCAACAAAACACTAAAAAAACAAATAAGTCACAAATAATTGCTAAATAATAGATAATTATTGGTAAAATTATAGCATAATTCTCATTTTGTGGATCTACAGTATGTCCTTTTAATTTTCACAATGTCAGACAGTTGCAGACGGGAGAATAGCAAATGCTTCATGCCAGAGTCAACAGGAGCATCACTACATCAGGGTACATCAAGAGTTTGAAATAGTACAGAACAAAATAAGTATTTTTTAAAAACCATTGAGTAAATCAAAAAGACATGGTACAATAAATGGTTGGGTAGATTGTTGTGCTGACAGAAGTTACATATTACTGTCACTTTGCCTTCGGGGTGTTTTATACCCCTCGAAAGTGATAATTAATAACAGGCAAAACAAGAGGTAGTTGACTGTTCATTAATCCATTGAGACCTGGAACGCATCCATGTCACGTTAGCGTTTAACCACATTAACCATTAACTCCTATCGAGGTATGCAAAGTTGCAAACAAAATAATGTAATTTAGATGCACTGTGAAAACGTACGACTCATTTAAGCTGCACTCGAGTCTTAAATGCCTACCAGCGACACAGCTGGTAGGCAGAGCTGACCTTACATGCCATCACCAAAATGTGTGTACCTCTGGCCTGTTCTGTGAAAATATTCCAACAAACTGCTCCGGGTTCGGCTGGCAGCCTTTGGCCAGCAGCCCAGAACCCAGCACCTGTGCTTGCTCAGCCACCTGAAATAGCAGGATCGTCAGTGAGGAACAGTGTTATGTAAAACCTCTTGTTATACTTGTGTATCAAAATACAGAATTTCTGTCACCTCTGTGTAGGAAATCCACTCATAGGGCTGCCCTGGCTTCCTGAAGCCTAGACATGGGCCATTTCCTGGGGGTTACAACATGCATGCAATTTAGTTTAAAAAAAGAAAGGTCCCTCCCCCCGCCCCAACTTCTGCCGAAGCACAGCAGCTCACCAGCAATCCTCAGGCCTCTCTGGAACATGTCATACGCAGTCCTGGTGTCGTCATAGTAAAATTCTAACAGTGTGTCATCCTTAAGAAGTGCAGAACGTCTACAGCTGGGCTCTCCCTATAACAAACGCCCCAAAAAAACAAAAACAAAAAAGTTCAATTATGTGACTACTGACTACACCTTTAGAAAAATGTCACGCATACAGCCTGAGCTATTAGGCCCCATTTACACTGGCAGACAAATCTAACCTGAATCAGATCTGTGCCACATCAAGATTGAAATCTGATTGGTTTAAATGGTCACATGACTCATTTAAACAAATCAGATTCCAATCTGGATGCGGCTCAGATCTGATTCAGGCTGGATTTGGCTGCCAGTGTAAATGGGGCCTTACTGCGCATCGTGTTGCACACCGGAAATAGCTGATCTGCAATATTATAAGATCTGCAATTTTCGGTGCGCACAGTTATACAGTATACTGTATAATCAGTTAATTAAGTATGCCTATTAACATTCACAACAGAATCATTAGAATCTGAGTTCTCTTATTGTCACTGATATTTGCACATAGAGTACAAGGGTGGTGCATTAAACTGAAAAACAGTGTATAGAAACATTTCCAATTATTTACTGCTATTTATCCAAATATTAAGATATTTACACAATAAAATCATTTGCGTTAAATGAGCAGCACTGGTCCAACACTGGAATTTCACCGTGTATAGACTATAGAGGCTGGTATGGAACCAAGATCAGAACCATGATCCACTCACCTGGACAGCCACAGACTGGGCTTGTAGATCACAGGGGGGACGCATGGGTCGAGGACGTGTCACCAGCCAGTAAGCAGTAAGTGAGGCCAGGGCCCCTATACCTAACAGAGAGGACGGTGACAGAGAGAGGGAGGGGAGGGAGAAAGAGGACAGAGGGAAAGAGGGAAGAAGGCTCCAGATGTCCTCGGATTCCGGCACTTTAATTCCACCGTTGGCTCGAACTGATCGTAACCACTCTTGAAAATGCATAACTGAGAGGGGGAGACAGAGAGACAGGGTTGGGAGGGTGGGGCGCAGTGTGAGTATGCTTGAATGAATGAATGACTGACTGAATGAATGAAAGAATGAATGAATGACGTTGATAATGGAATCCAGTGAAATGGGAGGCAATTATTGTGCTTTCAAAGACACTGCTCAATGTTGCTGAGAACTATGCACAAAACAAAAGGGTGGTGAAGTACAAAAAAAAAGATGCTTTGGAAATACAGTACAAAGAATAAACCTTGACTATTGTATGTATGCCCATACCATTAACTGGTTAACAAAATTCCTAACTTGTTAGTGAGTCCACGGACACAAAGAGCATACAAACACGGTACCAGCTTAATTCATCTGTAACCTGATGTATCCATTTACATCGCTTGAAACATTTTGCAAGAAAAAATGTTTCAATAATACATTATTTTCACAATTTTCAAGGGGAAAACGATCCAGCATTTGAACACTGCCTCACTTCTACTTTTCATCTCCGTCTCAACTCTGCAGAACAACCCAGCTTGATAAGGAATAGGAATAAAACAACCTGCCCCTGTTACAGTAAAACACAGCCCTGTTCTGATTCTTTTTCAATGGCCGGCTGAACAACCCTGTGCCACAGGCTTGGCAGAGTGGGGGACTCGGGAGAGAAAAGCAAAGGCCTGGCCAGTAAACTGGGAAGGGGGGCCATCAGGAAGTAACCATGATTGGCTTAACAGAAACAGGCGCTGAGGTTACTCTCAGTCATGTACCACTGCTTTGTCGTCCAACAAAGATGGGACAAGAGAACGAACAAGGTTCAGAGGGGTTTGAGTTGCAGCCGTGTACAGTAGTGTGGGGTTGGTGGTAAGATGGGGTGAGGGGGAGGGATGGCACGATGGCTCATAGCCTGTAGGACCACCCATAGCTCTGTGCCAGAGATTTAATAGTTCACGCTCCCCAAAAGCGTAATGTGTCAGGAAGAAAAGAGGAGAAAAGCTGGAAGGCATCCAACAGCATCACAACAAACTCTTCAATTACCTTCACCTTTCATGCACACACCATTTTTGAGGTTTGTTTAGAGCACAACATAACTCGTTTGCCAGCCAAGTCTATGGACTTTTGAGGATGTTACAAATGCAATGTTTGTTTAGAGGACTTATGACATAAATCATTTGCCAACTTACGATGTAAGACGTCATGTGGCCGATATAAATACAGTGGGCGCCCCTCATTTTACTTTTATTCTTGCCTGGAAGTTGATCCACCAACAAAGATTAATTGCGACCGAGGCCTGGGCCTGGGCCTTTTATATAAAATAAAGGCAAAAGCCACAAAAACAAACATTTAAAGATTAATTGCAACCGATGGTCGCAGTTAACTATGGAATCATGCATTTCCCGTCAGTCAGTCAGTCAGTCAGTGTATCACTCAAAATCCCCATACATGGGGAAAGCCCCCATATATGGTGCCCACCCGGCCAGGTCTCGTGACATCACGTGACATCAAATCAAATCAAACTTTATTTATAAAGCATGTTTTAAAACAACCAAGGTTGACCAAAGTGCTGTACAGATCAGTGGCAAAACGGAGACAAGCAAGAGAACACAAAATGCAAACAAGAAACACAATCAGAAATGATGACATGATGCAGGGCTGGGTTGTCTCTCAACCAATAGTCCACAGACTAGTGGTCCATGGTAAAATTAGGTTTGCAGGTGGTCCATGGGAAAACATTTTAAAATGGAAATAAAATACCTTTTAAAAAAAAAATTATAACAGTTATCTCATTAAGCGTGGGGGGAAAGGCGTGGAAATGAACAATTTGTTGCACGATACTACGTGGTAGTACGCACAACAGATTATATGAAGCCCCTATTGGTCATTATTGACCTGAAATATGCTAGTGGTCCAGAGCTCAGAAAAGGTAGAGAACCACTGATATTCTTACTGTATCTCACGGTTACCATAATTCTGTTCTTTCTTTATCCAACCTTCCATATTAAACTCATTTTTTATTAACTGATATACTGATTGTATGAGCATCGAGCACATAAATGCAATATATATTTCCTAATAATGATTCCCCTTGAGATTCAAACTCCCTTTTTCTGTCGAATTTCTTCACGTCCGACTTCCAAGTAAATGACAACATTGAGGCCTCATCATAGGTCACCAGGTCATTTAGTTTCTCAGGAAAGAATATATATAAAAATAAAAGACAGCCTTCACTTTCCTATGTTTCTAAATGCGTGATCAGGGACCACATGCAATTCCTTCACGGACCACCAGTGATCCATGGACCACCAGTTGAATGAAAACCCCTGAAATGGCACAATTTTTTACCAGCTGCTGTGTAAGGACAGCTGGTCAATGCGCTCTCTGTGGTGCTTTCATGCCCACTTGCTGTAGTTGAGACCTATATTTCTCATTGGCTGTACTGACAACCTATCGTCCTGATTGGCTGCCTCGTCTCTAGGCAACCACACACCTTTTGCCTCTAGCCGACCTCTCAGCCATGGGATATAATGCAGCAGCTGGTAATTAATTGATGTCATCAATTCTTGTTTCTACTTGGTCTGCGTCTCATAGGAGGGATGTGGGCAGTTCAGAAACCCGTCTACCAGTGACATCAACGATGGGGAATCCAAGCTAATAGAAACGGCAGGCTTTCTATTCTGAAAGGTTACCATGCTATAATAATGGAAGCTATTGTTCTCACGCCTCACGGTAATACAAATCTGAATATTTTGTACAAATTTTGTTTAAAAAAAAGAATCTGCCTAACGATGATGATGTCACTGGTAGATGGGTTTCTGAACTGACCGATTAATTATTCCCCGTACTTTTATGTCATTGTTGTATTGTTTTACGGTATGTATGTCATTGTATATGGATATATTGTGATATGGATTCCCCTGAGTCTCAATTTTATCATGAACATTTGTGAGTACCAATTATATGAAGATAGTTTGAAGTGGTGAAGTCATCCTTTAATACCCCCACCCAAAGCCCACCAGCTCCCCCAGCCCTCAACCTCTCACCCAGTTTACCCCCCCCCCCCCCCTCCCCCTCTTAAAGAAGAGGGGGTAGAGCGTGGTCCCTCCCCTCTCCCCTTTCTCCCAGGCCCAATCTTTCCCCACTTCCTTATCCTCTGAAAAGATGAATGAAGCAAATGCCACACTTCCTCAAAACATTTATAATCCTCATGAGTTGAGTTATGTGAACTAATAACGTTTATTTGCCACTTTGCACATGTTGGACCAACAATGCAAATGATTTAAGTATATAACATGGGAATGAATGGTCTTTTGAGATTTGGCACATGGAAAATAAATGATGCTTCATTGTGAGAAGAATATCCCCTGCTGTAGCCCATTTTCTCTCCCTTTATCTGAACGAATAGTGCTATCACCCCTTCCTCCCTTGCTTCCATTCATAAAATAATGCCTATTGTCAAGGCTAGACAGGCACTATTGTGCTCAAAGCACTTACTCCCTATCAGAGCCCAGAGAAAGCAGAATAACAGTCAACAAGCAAAATGTCTACCTGTAGAAAGTGCACTAGACATCCTAGCCATTCTTGAATTTCCTGTGGGTAGCCTTAGGCTATAATTTCACAATGCTACAAATGATTGTAAGCCCAATAATGCAACGGCTTAACACACCTGTCATAAAATACTTTTTTTTAAATTGTGATTAAATAAAACCTGTGGTTAAAGTGTATATTTATCCCAGCACACAAGCTAATGAAGCCACCACTAAAGTGTAACATAGATTCCCCTTTTAATACTTGGAGAGGCTCCTATTAAAAGGTGCTATAAAATGCCATCCTGCTGTTTACAGGAAAATGGCAAATACTTCCCAGTGGCAGTTTACATGTCTATGCACTTCACCCCTGCTGACAAGTAGAGACAGAGCTGAGAACCTAGCAGAAATGCTGTATGGAACAAAGACAACACCATGACTTACCCTGTCAATCAAACAAACAAACAGGTTTTGATCTGAACCTGTCTGGTTCCGATCTGTAACAATGATTACAACAGAAGTAGGTCTATGTTTTACTTTTCACCATTCCACCTCCCTCATAAAGCAAAAATATGTAAAAATGCAAGCATAAGAATTGCTTTAAATCAGGATCTGTCTCAATTAACTGGTCAAATCAATAAAGAAATGCTTGTTTCCGCCCTACATGCGTCTACATTTACACAAACCTGATGCCCAAGATGGCTAGTGAGGTTGGTCTCCTGCTTGAGCTAAGGTCACGTAGTACTTAATAAGTTAATATGCTCCACTCTTAATGATCAAAAGGAAAACGCTGCCACTACAAAAATCTATGAATTACATTTACAGTGCAAATGCCCAAAGTAGCTTAGGGCATCTCTCTGGTAAAAGCAAAATGAGTGGAAATGTTATCCCTGACAAACAAAACTACAGGAGGTAGTGAGGTGAAGAGGGGGGTGGTTTATTGGGAGGGACAATGTGACATTGTTTAGTACCCACACCAACAGACTCAGAGCAATGAACTCTTTCCATGTGAACAGAACGGTCTGGGAAGAGATGAGGAGAGCACAGGGGGACAAGTGAGGCTGCATGGGGAGAGAATGAGCAAGGGGATAGGACTGAAATGCACTGGTGTATTCTGGCTGCGATTCCTAAATGAAGCATGAAGGGCACAGACATACTCGGTCACAATAAGGGGTTTTGATACAAAGAGTCGAGATGGAGAGGAATGAGAACAGGTCACTGCTGGCCCTGGAAGAGTAGCCTAATAGCTCAATTAAAAGACAGTCTTTCATGCCGGTCATAATATTTCATTGGTCATGTATCATAACGTATACCTGTATAAAATGCACTTAAAACACAAAGCATTTCTGAATCTAGAACAGCTTTGGCTGTCATGTACTGTATAGTGGGATAGCCTACAACAGTTTAAAAATCTGGGGGGGGGGGAGCACTTGAATGACGGAGTGTTTTTGTGCACTGGGGCAGATAGACACACTGGATGGCTGAATACACACAGCCTTTATGCTGTTAAATTCGTTTGCCCTACTGTAACTATGTTATTGTCAAATGCTCTGTTGGGACTTGGGAGAGCACTCAGAGTATAGGACTCAGGGAGACACGAGGAATGCCAATTCAGGCGTGCATTCCATCCATGATCCACACATGGACACATTTAAACATGTCGGTCCGAGTTGGGAAGGGGAAAGATAACATAACATATATTTCTCAATTCTCAAGCAAAATACATTATCCACGAACGACTTGGGTAGATTAGAATATAGCGATGGACCAGACCAGAGGTAGAATCAGTAGAATGTACCCTTGGTTCTGCAGAACCAACAGAGTATCCTCCTCCTAGCCAAAACCGCCTCCACGGTTCCAAGTTCCAACTAGTAATTATCTTGGTTCAGGGAAGAAGAGAAAAAACGATCGCTATGCTCAACTTTTCAACAAACGCAAACGTATACAAATGCCGGATGCCCCCATATCTGCCTCCGGTGGCGCTTAGACGACTTGAGACAAGGCATTTGTTTTAATCACAGATAATCAGATATGAATTAAACTTTACTGGTATTTTGCATCGCAGTGTTGACTTTGTTGCTGTCGGCGTGGATCTTTTCCTGAGTGCTGATCAATAATTTCATTTATAATTAAAATATTTTCATATAATTTAACTTTAAGATGTAACTTTGTAACTATAGGAACGCAACGATGTCTCAAAGACAGAACGGTAGACGCCGCCTGGGTGCGATAAACGATGTAGGGCAGGCTAGAGTATAGGAGAGAGTTGAAAAGTTAACTCTCGAAGACTTGATCTATGCAATTTAAGAATTTATTAAAGGAACGACAGGACATGCAGAAGGTAATCGGTGCTTACCTGAACGAAATGTAGGTCACCGTATTGTTTTTAGATTGCGCTGCGCTCCCAGTCCCAATACTTTGCTATCCACCCGTTACCCTTACCACGTGCCTGTGCCCACAGCGTCGCTCACTGCAACGAACTGGACACTTTCCCTGACGTCACTTTCTAACTATTGGTATTTAACTGTGTTTCAGTTGCGTCTCAGAATGTATAAGTGAAACAAAATGAGTAATGACCCTCCAGCTCCATCTGTGGAAGCGAGGGTCCAATGTGGAATGTTTTTGTATAAATCAAAACTTTCTTTATTTGTTATAAATATAATGCTATATTGCTTGCTGATATGATATATTAGAGTGTTTGTTCAGTTGCAGAGGTGTCTGCGTCTCTCCAGCTCTTTAATAAATGGTAGGTCAATCTTCAGCCAATTTGGAAAGTAGGCCTACCCATTTATCAGAGCTCTCAAATGTGTCTTCTCCTATAGCTCTGGTCCATTTATGATGAATTGAACATGGTGGACCCTATTGTAAACAAGTCACAAGTGTAATGCTTTATGGGGTCGTCCATAAATGTACTGTAATTCTCCAAACTGTTAAATACTTCAATCAATCAATCAAGCCCTAATGCCGGTTGTATTGCTAGTCTGCTCCTTAATCTCATCACTCCCAAATTCACTTGTTTATGCAGTGTCATCCTGGGTGAGTTCTCGCTTCTGAATGGATACAGTTTGTTTCCTGACCTGAAAATGTTTAATCTGGAGAGTTACTGCACAAACACTCAGGGGAGGGGTCTTCAACGTTTTTTACCCCTTGCCCTTAGTTGAGAGAGAGATGAAGCAAGGACCCCCACTACGTAAATTGTATAAAATTCTGTTGCAGATTACACTTTTTCATAGATGTCATTGTTTGACTGCACCATCATCAGTGTTGTGTAAATTATTATTATTAGTTTTTTGTCAATAATGACTATATTCAGACCATTCATTTAACCATTTAAACCCGAGCAATACTCACTAAACTTGGCTCGGTATACTTGGTCTACTCTTTTTCCCTCCACCATCTCTTCACAGAAAATAGCAAATCTACAAGCTCACAACGCATGTGCAACACAATGCTTTGTGAGCTTGTAGATCTGCTATTTTCAGCAAATGCTAGGGTTCAAGTGGCTTGTGTGTGTGTGTGTGTTTATATAGAAGCCCCCTGATATATAGCCTACCAATGAGTAGGCCTAGTGACCTACTATCAGAATATATAAAGCAATTTAACACATTTATATCACTTACCCTAACTTTAAACGGCTTTGAATTGTTCTTTTGCTCATTCCCTGCAGACTTCATTAATTCATTAAATTTTAGCTAGAACTCTTTGGACAATATCTAAATAAAAAGAAAAATCTTATTTATGTGGTGTTCTTTCCAGAATGTTTATTTTTAAATGACAGAAACCTGCAGGATGCCACAATCATCTCTAGGTCTAGCTGCTGTTCTGCAGAGTCATCAGAATAAGACATAGGCCTATTTCTATTTAAGATGGAAACATATTGACCGTGTAGGCCTACACAAATAATCATCAAACGTTTCCTCTTGAATTCATAAGCAAATCAAAACCAGGATGACAATCGACAAATCAGAAATCCTTGTCCCAGTTTGTCTCCAGTTCTGGTAGGCCTTCTACATCTTCAGTATAGTGACTAGGTGGTGTGCCCCTTTCCATGCATTGGTTGAACTGAAAGACAATATAGGCTACATAACATGAGCATTTAAACCAGGCAGTCAAAAAACTATGTGCACATAGATAGAGGCAACACCACAAAACAGATGTGGAGGAGTCTTACTTTGGGAATGACGGGTGGGCTCAGAGTGCCTTTGCAAAGCCCTTCCCAGTTGAATCCTTCAAACCACCTAAATGAAACAACATCAAACAGTATTAGGCCAGTTAACACAGGCCTGATGCAATATTCTTCCCCAGCACAATCCTTGATCTTACTTGTGCTTTTGAATGTCCTTGGCCCCATTTCTCCTACGCCCCTGCAGTCTCTCAGGGGGGTTGTTCCTTGAGCCCAGGAAGAGAGCAAACATGAGCCCACCTCACATGGTTAATGACTGAATAAGAATGAAGGGTTTTAGAATTCATATTGTTGTGGAGAAGGCAGTTGTAGCTCCATCTGTTTCATTAATGTGTCACCAATTATTTTTGTGTATTTCCTTCTTTGTGTGTGTGTGTGTGTGTGTGTGTGTGTGTGTGTGTGTGTGTGTGTGTGTGTGTGTGTGTGTGTGTGTGTGTGTGTGTGTGTGTGTGTGTGTGTGTGTGTGTGTGTGTGTGTGTGTGTGTGTGTGTGTGTGTGTGTGTGTGTGCGTGTGTGCGCGCACGCGCGCGCACTATATAAATATAAATTCACCATTTTGCCTAGAATTCATGTTTAATCTGCTTAGTCCAATCTCACGCTTGTACGTCGCTCTAGATAAGTGTCTGTTAAATGCCTAAACGGTAAATTGTAATTGTACAATTCTGTAAATGTAAATTCTACAACATCTCCAAACTATCCTTCTGCATGCACTAATGTACATTAGTGAGTTACGGATTGCCCCTGATTGAAATGACAAATCAGTGGTTCTCAAACATTTTTATTTCAAGGACCTCCAGTTTGATGTTTTTACCCAATCTTTTTTGATTGATTGATTGAAATATTTATTAACAGTTTGCAGAATTACAGTACATTTCAAGCACAACTCAATACAAAGACTGTTAACTGAGTGGACGACCCAATAAAGCATTACACTTGTTTACAAGAGGGTCCACCTTGTTCAATTCATCAAAACATTTAGAGACGTACAAATATACACTTTTATATAGCCAAAGAACAGAACAGGAATTCATCATAAAGGATGTAAACTCCTCAGTGATTCATTCTGAGTGTAATGGTTCCATTTGTACACTCTGGGGGACCAGGGGGGTCCCCGGACCCCACCTTGAGAACCACTGAATTACATGATCCTGAATACTTGTGCCTCTCCCATCATGTGGGATAGGCAGTGGTTGGAGCAGTGGTCTTGGGGACATGCTGTAAGCCCACACTTTTCTGACTTGAGAGCCACTTTAAAAATTGCCAGCTCAACGAGATCTACCCATCAAAAAATGTTTGACCCCACCATTGCTGAAATAGTGAAATTTGTTCAAAATGTACCTGAGGGGCTTTGGAATAGTTAGACATGAGACAAGCACACTTGGAATGGGAAACAGAGGGAAATTTTGAATTGGTAGGTTTCTTTTTTTGTATTATAACTTTGTAATGCTGACATTTGTGTACAACATGTTCGTCGACTACCGTTTTACAATGAGGAAAACTGAATAAAAACAAAATAAAAACTAAGCCATGATGACTAAAACTGAGACTAAATATACTCACAATTTCGTCTACAAATAAAAACTAGACTAAAATGTCAGGGAGGGACTAGTGGACAAGAGGTCCAGTAATTTTACACTTAGTTGCATGCTGAAATTGCACCGTGTACAACACTGGAGCTGACACGCCCTTATAGATGTCAATCAATCAAGTCACCTTAATTCAAGTGGCACATGCGAAACAGTTTATTTTTAAATTTAAATTAAATATATTTGTAGGACCATGCCATGTGATCTACCTGCACAGCCTTTGTGATTTTGGGCACCCCGGCTGTAAGTAGTCCAGGGTGGAGTAAGTCAGTATCTACAGCAGGGATTCCCAAACTGTGGTGAGTGCACCCCCTGTGGTGCGCGAGCGCCTTCTAGGAGGTGCATGAAATTAAAAGGCTTTATTTTAAATGAACATTATGCCAATATAAGGCAAGTATGCAGAATAGATGCCATATTCAGGTCCATGCATACAGTATATGTGGATATGCACATATGTGGATATAGGAAAGATATGTCTCTATAGCTTATGGTGGACTATTTCACTATAGGTCGGGGGGTAACAGGGGGTAATGGGGCCAAAAACGTTTGGGAACTGCTGATCTACAGTATGGAGGTTTTGACAGCTAAATTGAAGAATGTTCAGTGTATTGCTGTATTGCCTTTGCCAACTATTGATGCTTTAAATGGAATGGAATGACACAATTAAGGTTGAACTTGAGAAAAGGACATTGGAAATTGATTAAGAACTGGCTCTAGAAAAAACAATATGCCACTGAGCGAGCTAGAATAATTTGCTGTCAGGCTTTATCAGAGAGAGTAGGTTATTCTATTTTTTTAATTTGATTACAACCAAAACACCACAGAGTTCTTTAAGTACTTCCATTGCACATTGAATGCTTTAGCAGTCACTGATACAGTATGTACAGTATGGTATATCATTTCAGGCTTTTTGTTTGTCTGTTTGTTTTACTCACTACCTCAGTGAGTAAAATAACCCACAAATAAAAACCCTGAAATGGAGTGGCACCATTGCCGCCCTATAGCAGAATTTCTTCATAGTTGTTTTAGATAACCTGTGTTTTTATAATAAAGAAGAAAGACAAGCTTTCACATTTCTTTAGGTTATAAATACTGTACCACATATTACATATGATTTTACAACAGATTGACAATTATTCCATGAATTGTTTGATTGGATGTGTTTTTTGTGTAAGCCACACCTGCACAGCTTCTTGATGAGGCTGGAGGCACTTTTGCTGATGGCCTCAGGGAAGTTGACCTGGTCAATGCCATGAATGGTGGCAGCAAATATCCTCATTGGATCAGAGCCGATAAATGGAAGGCTAGAGAATGGGGGAAACGGGACATGTATCATCAGTTCTCATAAAGAGAGAAATAAAATACAATTACAAAGTACTTAATAATACTGTAATAAAAAAATCAAATCTCAAATCCTACCTTCCAGTCAGCAGTTCAAACATGAAGATGCCTAGTGACCAGAGATCTGTAGACATGCTGTGGCCCTTGTTCAGGATGACCTCAGGGGCCATATAGCCTGGTGTACCACAGAACGTCCAAGTTTTCTTACCCACACTGATTTTCTTTGAACATCCAGGTCCCATCTATAAAAGGCAGGAGGGGGCAGTAGAGTTTAAATTAGCATAAACAATTAGAAATCAGTAGATTCCCATTACACAAATAATGCAGTAAATTCCCATTTCCCAATGATATAATGCATTTGAAGAGTAGTTTTTTTTCTTTTACTAATTTAGCGTATCCATGTTGGTCCATAAGCACATTCTCAGGCTTCAGGTCTCTATAGATAATGCCACAATGGTGAAGGAAGTTCAGCGCCTCAACAACACAAGCAGTGTAGAACCTCGTGCTGCAGTCATCAAAGGATCCCCTGAGAAAAGACAGCAACATATTTCTGAATTAAGTAAATGTTTGATGACATGGAGATGGAAGTGAAGAATCTATGAAACGATGACTACCTTTCTTTCAGCAAACTCCAAAGATCCCCACCAGCACAGACTTCTGTTAACATGTACAGGTGCTTGGTATCTCTAAAGGTTTGGTGCAGCCTGGGGTCAATTAAAGATGAAGATGACCTATTAAAGTAAATTCTTAATGCCACAAACCTCCAATCGAGTCACCTCTTCAATCAGAATTAAGGTCAAATGATTATATTGTAATAATTAATCATATTAATCATTATTTTTAACGATTAATTATTAATTTTTGTCTCCACCAGGCCGAAGGCATGGGGAGAGAGTATGTTTTGCACTCCATCCGTGTGTCCGTGTGTGTGTCCGTGTGTCCGTCTGTTACCAGCTAATCTCCGGCACCATTAACCCGGTCCATGCCAAATTTTGCACACACACTCCCTGGATGCCAACAATGAAACTCTCTCCCAATTTTCCAGAACGGCCTGTTATAGCGCCACCAGGAGGCTGACTTTTGAAAAACACATTTTTGGATATTACTGCTCTAGATTCTGTCCAAAAATCCCACAAATCGTTACACACTATCTGTTGTTTGCAGGATTGGCCCGTTTTGAACAAAATCATGAACGCAGCGTGCAATTTACGTGAAATCTTTCACAGACTTTCCTACTAGGCTGAGGAATATATCCCACCCTTTTCACATTGGCCTGTTATAGCGCCACCAACAGGTGGAGTTTTGCAAAACACATTTTTGGAACAAAATGTCTCAAATCATCCAATTGCCATCCAAGGCGTAAGAAGTAATGGCACCCTTTTCACATTGGCCTATTACAGCACCACCAGGAGGCCACAACCTGACCTGTCCTGGTGGAGACCTGTGCCCCGAGGGGCACTTTATCTAGTTGTATATTATTTTGTATGGTATCTTCCATGCAAAAAATATAGAGCTGAAATGTCTTCACAATATTGAGAATAGTGAACATAATATTAAATTCAATGGTATTAGAATATAAAATAAAGAAGCAGAGGAAGATGTTTCTTGTTTGGTGCACACCTGACTATGAATGGACTGTATGCCTCCATAAAGATGTCTCTCGCTCTCAGAATGTGCTCTTGTTGACGACTGTTAACAATGAGTCTCTTGCTAAGCACCCTCATAGCAAAAGAACACTTGACATTGGTCTTCAGTTGCACCTGGAGATAGAAATCAATAGATTGCATTATAGAAACATAGAATCCTGCAAAGAGTGCACCACAGGGAATTTTAGGTGGTCTGTAAATTACCCTCTACAAGGGCAGAACTTACAAGGTCTATGTGACCAAGCTCATCTTCTCCAAGATTAGAAACAATCTGGAAATCACTCAGGGTCATGTTTGACAGGAGAGTAGCATTCTCATTGGACCTACAAATAGACAAAGTGAAGTCTGATTTTTTCTTTGGCAACATAAACATTATGTTCAACTGATTTCCGTAAACTCATTATACAGAGATTCAATTAATTTCTGCAAATGCAGCAATGCTCTATACTTATTGCTGTGTTGCATATCGTTGTTCCCATCCGCCAAAACACCAATGATGTTTTTGAAAGCCCTGCAAAATGTTAACATACCTTCACTTCAGAATATGCTTCAGGTCTCTGATTATACTAATACATTCATAATAACACTTAAAATGTAACCAACATAAATAAATCAGCATTTTTTCCCCTATGCTGGCAGTTTTTCCACTCCTATTCATTTACTTACTCTCTGTTTATGACCAAGCAGGTGACATCGCCAGCAGCAATCACATTCACAGTCCGCACGTCATGTCTGTACATAGAGAGAAAACGATAAGCTTGCAAATCTGGGAACATAACATGCTATTATAGGTTACTAATATCTCCCTTTGTTTTAAACGGAAATCGGAAATTATGAACCAGACACCTTTGGAATTGTGCCCGCTTTTATTTCAATTGTGGAGAAAATTATGAAGAAGGTGGTATACAAAATACTATCATGCAATGACTGGATATGAAATTGCAATCAGCACAAAAGAAGCACATTTTTATATTGTGCGCTGTTTGGGTTATGCTAAGAGGTCAGTTGTTTTCAGTTCCTGTTAACAACCATGCTTGACCTTTTCTACCCAAATCTATTTCAAGATCAAATATTTCATCCTTACCCCCACAAGGCTTTTTCTCCAAACCACTGGCCCTCTGAGAGCCTACAAAGGATGACAGGCTCTTCAAAGCCCTGCTTCTTCTCTGTCACTTTCACCTAAGGAAGAGGAAGAATGACAGAGTTCTACTTTCAATAGCACTGAAATCAGTTATCACCAGTTAGATGTTGAATTCCTATTTTGTTCTCCTCTTTCTGAAGCCTTTTTCTGAAAGATCCATTCATTCTGAGCTTCAGGCATATAAAATCCTACAGTACAGTACCTGACCTTCACAGATGATGTAAAAGGTGTCCCCTGTTTCCCCTTGACGAATTATGTAATCACCTTCAGTATAGTAAGTCTGTGAAACAGATGGATGATATTGATGTTGTTTTTTTTATACAAAACAAAGTCACCCCTTCTGTTTAGCCTATAGAAGGAGGTCTAGAATTTAGGGTCATGTGATCAGTGTCATAGGGAAGGTGTACTCTTTGGCCTGCAGACACACGTAAACACAGGACTTTATTATTTCCAACAACTATGGTATATTAAAACAGTTCTACTGCATAACCCGTTTTACACGCTATTTAATCCATGTTTTGCTGCTGCTTAATAAGCTAAACCCGCTATTGTGTTTTAATTTGTCGCGGACGAGGCCGTCGCGTTATGATGACGAAACCGTAAATCGACCATGCATTAATTTAAAGCCCTCAAAGTGTTAATGGCATAGTTCAATGTTGAAGGTAATCCCCTTTAAAGACAACTTTGTTTTGTTTTTCAACCAAGGTTCATGTTTTAGGTTGTTATTAGAGAAAGTAAAAGATGAGTGTTAAACTTTTTTCATTTGCTGCTTTCTTCCGTTTTAGCGATTTTAGCTATTATTGACAGGGGGTGGGGGCATACGAACAGGTGGCTAAATATGTCAGCCAAATTTTACGGCGATTTCATTTACTAGAGTCCTACTAGACCCCAGGAAATTACATCTAGCCACAAAAGATCACGGGATAAGCGGGTGGAATGTGAAGGGGGATGCCATACTGTGTGTCGTAGGCTCAATATGTCAGTCACTTCCCCCTTCACATTCAGTAGACCAAGTGATCTTTTGTGGCCAGATGTAATTTCCTGGGGTCTAGTAGAACTACTGTATAGTAAATAATGATAAAGAAATCGCTGTAACATTTTGTCAAAAAATACATATTTAGCCCCATGTTCGAATGGCCATGCCCCCCCGTCACAAATTGCTAAAACGAAAGAAAGCAGCAAAAACATTTTTTAACACTCATCTTTTACTTTCTAACCTTGGTTGAAAGAAACCAAAGCTGTACTTTAAGTCAAATACTTGATGTAACACACATTCATGACATATTCAACATTAAATTCAGTAGGTAGGTCCCGATCAAATCACTCGAAACATGTTATACAACTAAGATTGGAGTAGAATTGTGATTCTATTTGGTGAATGTGACCTGGTTACAGGATGTGGTAACCATGCACAAATTATTAATACAGTAACCAGGTATTCAATAGAGAATTTGTACCTTTTCCATAACACCAGACATGCTCATGATGACATCGTCTGGCAATGCCTGAAGGAAGGGAACGCTGTGATACAAGGAAGAAGTTTTACTTTATTATTACTTGCGCGAGCAGAGCATGCGCAAGTAGGATACTGTTTTCGGCTGCGTATGTCGTTGACACCCTCGGTCAATCAGGGCGCTGCGTGCGTATGTCGGTGACACCCTCGGCCAGTCAAGGATTGTGAATTTTTGGTGGTCCCCTCAGCCAATCAGGGATTGTGAATTGGTTTTGACTGGACAATAGAACTTCTTTGCAACAAATCGTAATTTGTGGAAAGTTAATTAGGAGTAAGAACACCTTAATTCTCTAAAGTTTTTTTTAACAGTTGTTATAGGAAAGGAAATTTGTTTTCGATTGGTGTAAGTTTCATTTTAAATGTTTGTTTATGGGTTTCATCTTTATTTGTTATATTTTATAGAGGGAGGGACAGTAAGTTGACAAGAGTCAGAGATAAGTTGCGCGCTCTGCTCGCGCACAAGTAGGCCATTCATGGCCAACTTGTGTGCAAAGCGCAAGTTAGCAGCTCGACAGAGTGCATTTCTATAGTTTTCTTTATTTTTCCACAACACTCAGATGGATGAGCATGTTCATACAGCTGTAAAACATACTGTGTCACTGAAATGCTCACATAATGGAAATGTACCCACACAACAGAGGGTTCAACAATCTGGAGACAGCGGTAAACTGACTGACTAACAATGTGATACCTCAATTGTCAATGCTTGAATACAAATCAGCCTTGTGGCTCGGCTCTAGCTTGTCAAATCGAATGCATGTCTCCAGTGCTCACCTGCTAAGGAGCTTCATGGAAAGAGATAGGGTGTTGAGATATGTCTGCATAAGTACAGTCTGGAAGGTCCTGCGTTCAATAACCCACAGTTTACAGTCTGTTGGTGCTGCAGAGAAAAATAAGAGTAGAGGAAATGTAATCAAATTCAATCAAAAATATTGACATCAAGCTCAGACAGAAATCCTTGAGAGCATTCAACATGATGAATGTATTTTGTGGGGGCGTAGAGCACAGTGGTTCCAATGTTGAAACACAACAAAATTCTAGACTGTATTTCGTTGTCATTTCCCTGGTGATAATTCCCTGGATGATAGTGGACACTGTAGGTTAAGTTGAAAGTCGGGTATGGAGGTTAAACTCAATATTTCCCTCATGCTAGAGCTAATTTGCCTTTTAATTTAAATCTAATTTACCAATCTGTCACATCCTTATTTTCCAATAATTAATCTCAAAAGAGTGTCATGAATTCATAATTACCCAGATTCATGGGGCTTCCTGCAAATGAAATAGTCTGTTCTCTGGTCTAGTTAGATCTGACAACCCCTATTATAGAGCAGTGACATCCCAATATTTCTATTGTGAATGGAACACATACATGTCAATGTTTTATTTGTTTTGTCAAATGCTTCTTATCTGTCGTTCGTTCAGTCGTTCAATAAGGACAGCATGATAGAATTCAATAACAGATGCCTTTTATTTTCATTTGAACATGGTGCAAAATCTTGTTATAAACCCACAGTAGAAGTCAGCCCTGTTTTCACCTGAACCTTTATTGCTGTCTCTCTGATTCAGACCATGGGAGAAATAACCTTATTGATGCTCTCTGATGGTAACAAATGAAAAAAAGTAATTTCAGGTCACGGAGGAGATAAGGCAACAGCGCCCATGAACACAAACCAGGGAAAGAGAAGCCACTGAGAGAAAACAGAAAAGGAACAAAAGCAAAAAGGGGTCATTGATGCGACTTGAAAGCTGCAATGGAAGGAGAGCATTCTGTGCGTGCGTCTCTCTCTCTCTCTGTGTGTGTGTGTGTGTGTGTGTGTGTGTGTGTGTGTGTGTGTGTGTGTGTGTGTGTGTGTGTGTGTGTGTGTGTGTGTGTGTGTGTGTGTGTGTGTGTGTGTGTGTGTGTGTGTGTGTGTGTGTGTGTGTGTGTGTGTGTGTGTGTGTGTGTGTGTGTGTGTGTGTGTCAGGATAAGGCAGGAACAGATTTTTCAATCTGTACTGATCCGGTCCATTTCCACAGCCTATTTATTTGCGAAATCGGGTCAGGTGTGAGTAGCAGTGGCTGGGAGACATGCTTTCCCAGCGGACTCTGAGATCAGATGCTGGAGGGAGACAATAGCACAATTTCTATTTTCTAAGGAACTATGTCTTTCTCTTGACATTTTGTTGGATAAGTCATGGTCTAACCATGAGTGAAGACTTTAGTCTCTGGATCTCAGTGAGACATCTGAATCTGTGATGTCTAAGATAAGATCTGAACAAGTATTTTGATTTGAAATTCAGCTGATGTCTTAAATCTGAGACTGCAGTTCTACTACCATGATAATCTCATGAACAAGAATTATTTATATCATATGAATGCCAACTCAATCTGACCACATCAGAATAAACCACGTATTACAAGGTGACAAATATACGTATTTCCGCTGCACTTATATAATCTGCCAGACAATAATAAAATTCAGTTTTCAAGATACCTGATACATTGCACAGAGAGGTGGCGTTATACAAGAGTGCCAGCTCTCCAAACATGTTTCCCGGTTCGATTGTGACTGGCTTCTGGCCGTCTTTCGTCATTTCCAACTTCCCATCTGCAAAGAACACAAATAATCAGTCAAGCACATGTCAAAAAAATGTGACATGTAGATTCAATTAGACCATGTATGTGTATGCTTGCAGTTCTGCTTATTGCGACTGTAGGTCGCATTTACTATGAAAACCTGAATTTCTGTGTGTCACGTCACACCTCCATATATGGTCACGTCTTGTGACATCACGCCTCCATCTCCAATTATGGAGCTGACCTGTTCTGACATTCCATATGTTGATCCCACCCCACCCGTCTTCGATGTCTCACTTTTGACTGATAACTGTCCACCCCAAAGTGAAAACTAGAGTTCTCAACAGGCCCGAAAGCTGGGCCCTCATCAAACCCTGTACACTCAAGACACTGCCCCCGCTGCCACCCTTAGATCTCCAAATATGCCTGGAGTTGACCTGTTCTGACATTCCATATGTTGATCTGACCTCATGAAACCCTGTACACTCAAGATACAGCCAGACCTAATCAAACCCTGTATACTCAAGACACTGCCCCCGCTGCCACCCTTAGATCTCCATATATGGAGCTGACCTGTTCTGACATTCCTTATGTTGATCTGACCTCATCAAACCCTGTGCACTCAAGACACGCTCCATATATGGCCACTTGGCCAGACCTCATCAAACCCTGTACATTCAAGACACTGCCCTCGCTGCCACCCTTAGATCTCCATATATGGAGCTGACCTGTACTAACATTTCTTATGTTGATCTGACCTCATCAAACCCTGTACACTCAAGACACGCTCCATATATGACCAGTACAAAATTCATTCCATATGTTGATCTGACCAAAGCGCCAGTGCTCGCCCAGCAGTCTGCCGCCACCCAAGCGGATGCGAGGGCGAGGTCGCGGTCGCTTCTCGCCCTCAGGGTGTCTTACTGGTGTATACTGTACATGATTCTGTCAGACTCCTTGTGCCTTGCTTGTGTGACCAGACCACACATGTTGAGAGATACTGTTAAATGTATTCACTTTTGAGAACCTTCACCCAGATACAGTAGCAAGGAAGCAGCTGAAAAGATACGCTTGGGTCTGAAAAAGTGTTAATGGAGTCTACACTATCATAACTGTTGGCTGCAAATCAAAGTAATCACATATGCAATATAACTAAATTATCACTGTGCTGTTCCAATGTCATAATGTTCTACTGTTCTATGAATTGTCTGATGAATTTATCTCATGCTTTATTGAAATGTCTCTAGTATAAAGTATAGGAAATTATTTATTTACCATCTAAGACGTATGCATGAGCTCCAATGGATCCTTCTTGAATAACACAACAACCTTGGCTGACGGTGGTGGAATGAATACAGTCCACCAGAGCTCTGGTTTGCCCACCAGTAAGGTTCTTCAAGAAGACACTCTTTAGAAATGATGCCTGAATCAGCTTCTGTGACCTGGGAGTGGAACGGTTATGATCATTGTTTTAATTGTCGTGCATTAAGGCCTTCACAGAAGCGCTCTGTGAAGGCCTTATGTGCCACAAGGCACAAAGTGGATAACAGGTAACAAATAATCCAAGGTTTTGAGTGAAGTCGCATACTGTAGATGTATAGTTTGTAGAATTATTTGTTGGATCTTGGGTTAAGCTTAAGCCTTGAGAACTTGTTTAATGCATTTTTCAGGCAGAGCAATAGTATATGCTTTCTTACTCTGGACTTTTGTCACAGCCTGTGTGTGACTGTGAAATGGCTGCGAGCCTTGCGAGGATCTTATGGTCCACAGTAAAGGGTTCTGAAATGATGGTCTTCCTTTTCTCTCTCTCTTCCCTCTCTTCCCCCTGGGCAGAGCACCCTGTCAAGAATAGGCCTTTAGTTTTATTTCGGCCTATAGAACTTAACTCATTGCTAAAATCGTACGGGACAACAGTACCTATCTAACATTTGCCTGTATATTAATCCAGACCAGTCCATAGTCACTGTCAGTACCTGGGGTGGTCACCGTGGGTGCTGGGAGTGCAATGGTGGTCCTGTGACGATCCAGTTCTCCCTGAAGTCTTCGGATGAGTTCATCCTTAGTATCCAACTCCAGCTCTAATTCGTCTATGAGAGTGTCCCGCTGGCGAAGTTCTTCAACTTTCAACTGCAGAGCAAACTGTAGGTCTCGAAGTGTGCCCATTACATCTAGATCTAGGCCACTTGACACAAATTTATGAGCAACACACACACACACACACACACACACACACACACACACACACACACACACACACACACACACACCCACCCCACACACACACACACACACACACACACACACACACACACACACACACACACACACACACACACACACACACACACACACACACACACACACACACACACACACACACACACGATGTATGGATCTGTGCGAGGAAAAAAAGTGTTTTGCAAAAATCGGCCTGATGGTGGCGCTATAACAGGCAGATGCGAAAGATGTAGGGTAAAGGTTTTTCCTTGGCCTCTAGGCAGTGCGCATACAAAGTTGTACACAGAGCGGTGCAGTTATAGGTAAAAACAGGAATTGGCCACCATGACATCAATTTCATCATGCTTTATCTAGCATGTGATGTGTCAAACTAGGGGGTTTTCATGATGCTGAATCCATTCCAAGCATTAGTTTTGCAAAAAACATTGCTGACATCATCAATTTGTTTGATTGATTGATTGATTGAAAAATGTATTAAGTTTGCAGAATTACAGTACATTTCAAGCACAAACTCAATACAAAGGCTGTTAACTGTGAGTGGACGACCCAATTAAGCATTACACTTGTTTCCAATAGGGTCCACCATGTTCAAATCATCAAAAACATTTAGAGACGTACAAATAGACACTTCTATATAGACATGATGACGGCATTGGCCGTTTTAAGCCCAATGAGTGTTTTTTTTGCTAAACTAATACTTGGAATGGATTCAGCATCATGAAAACCCCCTAGTTTGACACATCACATGCTACATAAAACATGATGAAATTTTGAATATTTTGCCTTCTATAGGTTGTAATTGGTATGGTCACATATTATGCCAATTATGAAAATTGCTCAACATATGCAAGTTAGCATCCAGCAGTTTATACATGCTGGGGACCCATACTAAACATTTTTAACATAAAACCTTGGTGTACTCAACATGTCCGGGTTCACATGGGGCTCTATGGGCTGGCTACTAGACTAATAGCCTATAGCCTATACTTTGTTGTTTGTCATACCTTACTTTGTCTAACTTACTATTTGTTTATTATTTTAGGTGAGAATAACCATGTATAAGCCCTTCATGGGTTTCTTTTCTCACCTGCACCTTTTACCTTTTTGTAGGCTACTGTTTTTATTGTGTCAATAACAAATATATAAAATAAAAAAGCTTATAGGATATAGTCTGCCTCTGCATAAAGCGCAAACTTTAAGTCCTTGGATTGCAACTGAAAACGATCCAGCCATATAGATCATGTCATAGGGAGAATTTAACACTTTATGAAATAATTCACCAACGCAACGCACGGTATCCGAATCTTTTATATTGGCTATCACACCACCATTGCTTATACAATACGGTATTGTAGGCTAGTCTACTATGATAGTAGCTTAGAAGTAGACTATACCTATTGTAGCCTATACATGCATAACTTAACATGTCCTCTTATTGTATACCTTATACAGTAGTTATAGCCTATACCTATCATTCCCACGCACATGCGCCTACACACTACGCTGCATGCCCACATAAACCTATATTATTTTCCAAACAAATTACGTAGGCTATAATTATTAGCCTATTATAAGATTATTGTTATTATGTTAGTATAGGCTACTATAGCTATACAATTATTGTTATTAGGCTATATGTTTTTAAAACAAATAACATTCGGTTTTGTCTGCACTTTGCGCTAAACTCACATAAAACAACGTGAAATGTTCTGGGAAAGGTGCACTTACCGCACAAACCGCAAGAGATATGCGTGACTGCGTCGACGACACTTTACAGTTTTATAAACACTTCTCTCATTGAGGGGTGCTGGACAGCTCCGCAGCTCGCTCGACAGATGGACAGGTGTGTAGAGTAGGATACTCTTCTCTGCTGCTTGTATTGCTGGGCTGTAGTAGCCTACTACTGGGCAGTGTGGGCAGTATGTATAGGCGTGAATCACGGCTGCAATTCGGAACTGGCCCCGTAAAATCTGAATCCCCCACCCACCCCTTTTCCCCTATAGGCCTACCTACGTGTTTTTGTTTTGTTTTTTACCCTTTTACCTCCTTTTATGATGATTTCCTGTTTTTGGCTAGGCTACGTCTCTAAATGTTCTGATTAATTGAAAATGGTGAAACAAGTGTAATGCTTTAGCCTATGGTGTGTCCAAAGTTAACAGTTTCTGTATTGAGTGCTTGAAATGTAGGCTACTGTAATTCTGCAAACTGTTAATATACTTAAATCAATCAATCAATCAATCAATCAAACCAAGATAACAGTTTCTTAATGCATCAATTATAAAACTTAACCTGACTGACAGGAATCACAGATTCGAGCATGCTGTTGCATGGTCAGAAACCTTGTAGCCTATATGCTATATCTCCACATTTAAACTTTTTATATATTTTAGTTTCCCCCAAATTATAGAATACCCTATATACTTCGTCGACGGTAAGACGAAATAGCCAGCTGCTTCGCAAGGCATTTGCTATTTCTTTATTTTGTATGTTTTTGAGACATTTTTTTCGTTAACTTGGTTAAGTGTGTCTGTGGGATTTATACAGGCATGGGAGGCAACAGGCATAAATAAGCCTTAAATGAAAAATAGGCATATTAACAAGAGCTTTTTTGGGACTACAATTATCTACATTGCTGGATCCATTTGAACAAACGTTCTTATTCTCAATTTCCTGTATGAAGTAACGGTTTTGTATAAGGTTTCCACCCAACAGCAATAGAATGCAGAGCATATGGCATGCCATAGCAGAGATCTGCTTCAAGGAGGAAAAAAAGAATAATAGGAAAAAATATTGACCTGAACGAAGTTTTTGATTGATTGATTGAAATATTTATTAACAGTTTGCAGAATTACAGTAGCCTACATTTCAAGCACAAACTCAATACAAAGGCTGTTAATTGTGAGTGGACGACCCAATTAAGCATTACATTTGTTTACAAGAGGGTCCACCATGTTCAATTCATCAAAACATTTAGAGACGTACAAATAGACACTTCTATATAGACAAAGAACAGAACAGGAATTCATCATAATGGAGGTAAAAAGGGAAAAGAAACATATACAGTGAGGGAAGGGGGGGGGGGGCAGTAAGAGAAGAGTGAAAAAAGAAGAGAACGAACACTTTAACAATGTGTCCATTTTATTTCTTATCCCGAAAAAAATAAAAGTAAGAAATGCAATGTCGCACTCCCACATGTGGGTTACGCTGTTGGCAACGCCGACTGAGTGAGAATAAACCGATGCCTTAGAAGAAGATGGATCGTTGACGAGGATCTGTGAGGTTGTTGTGAAGCAGTAAACTCTTTTGGCGTGGCTTTCTCTCTCAAGACTTAAAACGTAACGTGGAGTAGTTGTCTCGCACTTAGCGAATCGCCAAAATGATTCTAACTGTAAAACCGCTTCAAGGAAAAGAATGCAATGTACAGGTGAGCACCGGGGGTACCTAGCCACTTAGCTTGTTAGCTTAGCGGTAACGTTAGCGTTTTTGTTTGTTCTACCAACCAGCTCTGCTGATAAAGGCTCGTGTATTGCTTCGTCCAAGTAAACGAAGGCTTCCTTCCTTAGGGAACAGTATAAACTATGCCTTTTGTCCGAAGATTTAGTTCGGACAACTTGATGCACTGTAACTTATGGGTCTTGGATGGCCTCACCTCTTTCCTCTAATACTGCTTCTTCATGGAGTTAGTATACTTAATTCCACAACTTAAAACTTGAGCTAGTACATTTGGCTTGCCTTGGGAAAAAAACATTGCACATTATTATTGCGACCATCCCGGGCACCCCCTGTTCATTTGTAACTACAGTGCTGGTGTGAAACGATCTTAATTGAACATATTGAATACACACTGGTTATTGGGCCTTTTCCTTGCCACCCCATTTGCCATACCCTCAACAGAAACACCACTGTGCCTAAAAGAAGCGTTAGACATTGCACTGTAGAGTTAGAGTAGGTAGTGATTACAATGTGTGACATGTATTTGTTCCAGCACAGAAGTAAGGATTTTCAAACTGCACCCTTGCACAGCTGACCCGGGTCATCTGTGCAGTTGCACTCCTATAGACAGCTGTGTGTGTCCCTGGCTGGGTCTGTCTGTCCGAGCACGAACATAGCGTTTGGTTGGTTTTTACCACCACACACACACACACACACACACACACACACACACACACACACACACACACACACACACACACACACACACACACACAAACTGTATATATGATGATTTCGGGTGTGACAGTACAGACCCCCTGTCACTTCACTCTCAACCATTTCTCAACCATTTCGGACACGGGGCGGCTCGCCGTAACCGGCCCGGCCCCCTGGGCGCATTCCTGGGGGTCTGGATGTTCCGGGGACCCCCACACGGTAACTGTCATTTCTCGACCGTTTTGGATGCGGGGCAGCTCGCCGGAACCGGGCCGGTACCCTGGGCGCGTTCCTGTGGGTCTGAAACTTCCAGGGGCCCCACAAGGAGTTGCACCACTCACTTCACACGGGTGTGATTTAAAAAAAAACACACTAGCTATTAGAGCTTGCTTGTTTGTTCAGGGGAGAAATGTAATTTTCACCTTAAGGCAGTACCACTTAGTTTTAGTAAACAAAATTAAAAATATAAATACAACCAACCACCACAATGTTATATTCTGTACACTACCATACAGATTGTACAAAATAACATTGTATCCACTATTCACAAAAAAGTTACATACCGGTAGTACAACTTTAAGATTCACCAGCAATAGGGCATCCGTCATTGCTCGTAGCCTAGCCAAAAACAGGAAATCATCATTGCTCTAATCTGATCTCAATCACTTATGCACCAAAGATATTCATATCACTTGGGCTGTCTACACATCAATTAGCCCCAGTATGTTCCCTCAGCACTACGCTCATTCTGTAGCTCCGAGATGAGGTCACACCCTGGGCCCCTCCCACCGTGGTTCAGAAACGGCGCATGTTTCCACAAGGAACGCTTCTTACCCTTTTCTGCACAATGAATCCAAAAAGTGAAGGGCCAAAAAGCTTTTACACTAAATTCAAACTTAGGATCGGCCAAGAAAAGCCAAGTTTTAGCATGTTTTTCAAGGACGTTGAAAAGCTTTAGCGCCTCCCTGGCGCCTCCCGTGGTCGAAAGTAAAATTAGATTTCCAACTGACTTCAGTTCACTCCTCGACATGCACACGCACGACTTCCTTGATAAACATGGAAGCGGCTGACTAAACAACCGCTGTAAATGCTCGTGTAACCGTTTAAACTTGTATTTTCTTGGCCGCTCCTAAGTTTGAATTAATGTAAAAGCTTTTTGGCCCTTCACTTTTTGGATTCATTGTGCAGAAAAGGGTAAAAAGCGTTCCTTGTGGAAACATGTGCCGTTTCTGAACCGCGGTGGGAGGGGCCCAGGGTGTGACCTCATCTCGGGGCTACACATCAATATAACTGTCACTTTAGTTTAAACAATGTGGGATTGCATCTGAATAGTTGCCAATGGCAACAATTCAGATGCCTCATCCTGGCATAGTTTGTGTAATGATACATGAATGAGGTTTATCTATTTGCAAGTTCCATCTTGCAAACTGGACTACTGAACCTTTATTTAAAATCAATAATTATTATATTCCTGAAAATACATCATGGCCATTGCTACTTAACATTTGCAGTGCCTGGTACACGATCAGTGGAGTTGCAGTAGTTTCCATTTAAATACCGGTCCGTAAATGTACTGTATACTTTCCACCTTTAGCCTACTTGAAGCTATATTTATTAATTGTTAATATTGAGCACATTTGCTAGTTATATTTTAATATCCGGTTTATCCGGTTTTGCTAGGGCCTCTGAATGTATGTATGTACTTACAGAAATGTGGAGCTGCAAGCCAATTTCATATTTGACAGGACAATGAATGGCAGTACATTTGACAGGGCAGGAGGGGGAAAATATCAACACTAATGATGAATACTGGTAGTGCTGACAAACATCTATAGTGTTTGATTAACATTTCATTTGATCTCAAGCATATGGGAAGGAAGCAAATGTGAAGCATGTTGGCGTCGTTGACTGGCCAATTGAATAATGATGAACTGAACTGATTTTTACATGATTGCCCAAAATTGTTTTTTCCAGTGCTCAGTGTTTTTCATCTTTCAGGTAACTGAAGATGAGAAAGTCTCAACAGTCAAAGAACTAGTCTCAGAACGTCTCAACATACCTGCAAATCAACAGCGATTGCTTTATAAAGGCAAAGCACTTGCAGGTAGATTTCCAGTGGAACTGTGGTTTCAAACCCATCTGAGAACTTTGCTCATTTGAGCCATTTAGCACATGCTCCTTATGTGTTACAAGTTTAGTCTTTGTACTTTCAGATGAACACAAATTGAGTGACTACTCTATCGGACCGGAGGCCAAGTTGAACTTGGTGGTCCGTCCAGCGGGGGAGAGGACTGGAGCTACAGGGATGGCAAGCAGCAGTAGCAGCATCCCACAAGGAGGAGTGTGGCAGACTCTCTCTACCATCCTTGCCAAACATTTTAGTCCTTCAGATGCAGCCAAAGTTCAGGAGCAACTCATCAAGGTAATCGATGAACACTGCATTCTTGCTGTGCTTCATTGCAACAAAATATTGAAATTGAGTTTAGGTTTCCAAAAATAGACTTATATAATTATTGTCATCTATATTTCCCAGTAATTTCTCCTCACATTTTCAAAGTACTGACTGATGTCTGCTTACTGTTCCTCAAGGATTATGAACGTTCACTTAGACAACTCAGTCTTGATGATATTGAGCGCCTGGCAGGACGACTACTTGATCCAGACAGTGATGGCATGGACAGCTCATACATGGATTGACGGCCTGCAACAGAGAACTCTGGTCTTAAAATTGGTGGAGGGGTGTTCAGAGGCACAGAGAAGACCTTATCTTCTTGCAGATCCGTTGTACGCTTAATGACTCGTTGCGGATATGCCGGTCCGCTGATTATATCACAAATAGGGCTTGGATAAGAAAACCTGGCCTCTTGTTGTTGTTTTTTTTTGTCCTGCCATTGCTGTTAAATAATGACATTTAGATTTGAGGATCAAATCCAATTTGAATACAAAGGACTCCTGTTTGGCTGTTGGCTTCCCCTTGATTTCTGGCTGCTCAAACTCCAAGGAGAAACTAACTTCTGCTGGAGGATATTTATTAGTTATGTTTGTGTTGGATGATGGCTGTGTGTTTTCTGTTAACTCTGTCAGAAGGTAAAGCCTGTTTTTATTCAGTATCTAACTGGTAATCATTGTATGATTTGTAAATACTGTGTTTATATAAACCATTAAAAACAATTAAAAAAAAAACCTACAATGTTTTGTGTATTTCAGAAATGTCAGAATGTTTACAAGTTAAATGTGATTTTCTTGTAAATTAAAGTAATTTTAAGATATAGATTGGTATTTGAATTGGTTTCTAGGGTGTGAAGGGACCAGTAGAGGGCGGGGTTAACACATTGACTGATGAAGGTTTTCTCCAATCAAGAGCATGAGCTCGTGATGATACATATTTTATAACCAATCACGTTGATAGAAAATGTGAGCCCCACCTACTTCTCAATGACGCCGTAAACAATATTGGTGATGTTATTCCTTGTTGCTGAATTTTGACAAATTAATCGGGCAGCATATGAAAGGCTTGGAACCGGCTTGATTTAGTAAAAGCATGAAGTGACGGACCTGTTGGGTGTAAAGAAAATCTAAATGTTATACCGGTAAGGGCGAACGGCGACTGTTGGCCACCCTAGAGCTAAGCTAGTGTTAGCTACTCGTTAGCATCGTTCACTCTCAATTTTAAGAAATCGTTTCCTCTGCTGCGATTTAATTGTTGCATCCTCTGTAGACTTTATACATCTGCAAGGAGATTATAAGGATCAGTACAATCCACAAACCAAACATCACATTATGTGATGTTTGGTTTGTGCTACAATCCCAGAGCTTGTAAAGTTGCAGGATGCAATATGTTTCGACTCCTGTCTTGACATGGTGTAACGACTGGCTACACACTATCTCTCATCAGGACCACTACATATTCGTATTAGATTACTCGTGCTCCGTCTTCCCAGGGCATGAACCACAGTCAAGACATTTAAATCCAATTATTTCAACAGATCAGTGGGTTAGAATTATTCATTACCAGAACTTCCTATTTTTCCTCATTTGTGTTATGTTCCATACAATACTATTTGCGATGCACATGCTGCACCCCGTTGCAAATAGTTTATTATTTCATTCTTCTCGTGTTTGTCTGAGAACTCGCTCTCTCCCTCTTTCATGCTAAAGTTGTCAAGTCTGCACAACGTTTTACTAGAAGAATGGAGACTCTAATTCCCATCATCAATCGTCTTCAGGAGGTTGTCCTTACCGTGGGGGCAGAAGTCATTCAGCTCCCCCAAATAGTTGTGGTTGGATCACAGGTCAGTCTGACAGAATTAAATATAATGCAACGTGTGTATTTTAGATATTTAACCCTTTCATTGTGTTGGGGTCATTTCTGACCCATTTTCAAGTTTAAATAGGTAAAAAGTACTTCTTTATTGGAACAAGGCTTCCTCAATGAAAATAAATACCAAGTTATCCAGAAAATTATGTATAGGCCTAATTTCTATCCAAATGGGAGTGATCTCTTACTCTCTTCAGGATGAATCTCTCACTCTCACTCTCTCTCACACACACACACACACACACACACACACACACACACACACACACACACACACACACACACACACACACACACACAGAGAGAGTATTGATTGATTGATTTTGATTGAAAACTATTTCACAGTATGTATAATAAAGCACTGGTCAATACAAAAACTGCTACTTTGTGGACGAAACCATGACAAAGCACTAAGACTTGGGGTCCACCATTTTCAATTCATCAGAACATTTAAATATACAAATACAAATATACATTTCTATGAAAAAACAGGAAATCATCATATAAAGAAAGTAGAAAAGGGAAAAAAACATGTAGCCTACAATATGGGGAAAGGGGGGGGGGGAACTCAGACTTTCTTTTTTACGGGGGCCAGTATACGGCATATTATTTGTGTTTTCAAATATGTAATGTTTTGTTTACAGTTGTGGACATTACATCAGTTATTCACATGAGTGTGCTTAATTTCAAACATGTCAAATCTTGTTCTGAAATGTGTTCTCTGTATATCTGTCTATTAACAGAGCAGTGGGAAAAGCTCAGTGTTGGAGAGCCTTGCAGGACGGGATTTCTTGCCAAGGGGATCAGGCATAGTCACAAGACGACCGCTTGTGTTGCAGCTGGTCAATGTGCCCCCTCTGCAGGACCGAAAGCAAATGGAAAATGGTATACTATTTGTTATTGTTATCAAAATGTTTAGTCAATATATATATATATATATATATATATATATATATAAAAGGGGAAAAAAACAGCAAGAAAGAAAATCATAATAGTCCTTGGCCACCCATTCCCCCTGAGGTCTAAGCTACTAACCTTGATCAATCTAAAAGGCTTTTAAGTTTCACAGAGACAGAATTACATCTCTGTCGTTGACTGCACACCATGTACACACACTCACACAGTATCTAGATGTTAGCATCCACCACACCCGAAAGAAGTGGGAGTGGGTGGCTTCCAGTGCGTAGTAGCAATACATTTTTCCACTGCTATAAGCCCAGATAATAGCACTTATGTTTTGGTCAGTGTCAAGCCCAGGTTGGACAGATCATTTAGAATGAGCATAGCAGGCAAGTGCCGAACCGTAACATCATCTCAGAGAGGTTTGAAGCAGCCATCTGCCAGAGCTCATTTTGTTGTGGCGTAATGATATCAATTCCTGTTTTAGTTTAATTATATTTAAAGTGGTATGCTAGTTTAGGTTAGTTTATGTTAATTAGTCTTTTGAAAAGGCTGTTAAAGTGTTAAATAGCTCTATATTTTGATAGTAATCATTGCTAGTATGGTGTTTGTTCAGTAACTCCCTGTCTCTCCTCTTTAGTAAACAAAAAATACAAATTCAGGCCGGCATATCAATTTTGATTCATGAGTGAGAAATCATACAGGTGAAATTGGAAGTGATGAAACAGCAAAATTATCAGACAAAACTAGAACTGTAACACTATACAATTGAAGATGATGAATTGGTCATAATTCACAAATGTGTGTGTGTATCTAGGTCTGTGTGCACGTGGCGTGCCCTTAATTCTTCATTCCACCCCTGCATAGGTTGGTGCCCCACTTGGGCCACCCCTGTCAACATTTACCAGTAAAGTCTGGAAACCAGGCCACTTGTGCCTCTAGTATTGTGCAACAGTTTATGAAGAGGATGTGGTGCAAGATGATTTTGCCATAGAACCTTTACGATCTTAACTGTAAATAAAATAAAGGGTGGAATGGGGCAAAAGATTAACAGATACAGAGAGCTTGAATAGATAATAATGAAAAAGAAATACAAATACAATAATGTTGTATAATAAGACAAGAGATAATTAAACCAGATTGTTGCGACTATTACATAATAGGCCAATGTGAAGGCAATGTTTTCCAATTAGGATGGAATATGAAATATGGGAGAGATCCGTCTTGATCACATGACTATATAGATACTGCGTACCGATTTGCATGCTTTTTGGATAAAATCTGTAGGAGTCATTTTAAAATGTGTTTTACAAAAGTCGGCCCCCTGATGCCAGTCAAAGGTTTTGCCTTGGCTTCTAGGGAGTGTGCGTGCAAATCACAGATCGGTGCAGTGTTCTAGGTAAAAATATGAATCAGCCTTTTATAGCCACCATGAGGCTCACGTAAATCGCATGTTGCGTTCATAATTTGAGGCATTTTGGAATATGGAAAATCGGACAGATAGATATGTGTTGCTCACATGACTATAGAGATACTGTGTACAGATTTGCGTGATGTATGGATAAAATATGTAGGAGTAATACAAAAAAAGTGGTGGCGCTATAACGTTCTGGAAAATGTAGGGCAGAGTTTCGGAATTGGCATCCAAGATGCCAATGTGCACTGTTTCATAGCAACTGGGCCAATGGTGCCAGAGATTAGCTGGTAACAGACTAAATTAGTATCACTGTTTGCTTCTATTTAATATCTTGAGGGAGTAAGTAAGTTGGAGTGGCTTATTGTCTGTATCAGCCGAGCAACAATGTGCTAGAGGCTAGACCCCTGAGAGATGGTTTGATGAGGTGGAACACCACATCAGCTCCCAATGGCTTACTGTAGTTACCCAAGCTGTGCTACTACTCATACGCTGAATTGGTGATGCCCATGATCAAACTCAGAACCCTGTGATTTAAAGGTGAGAGCTCTCCCATCTGAGCTACCTGGAGGATGGATGGATGGATCCATTAATTAGTGTGGTTGCTGTAGGCAATGCACTCTTTCGTTTCGTATTTTTTGTTTCGCCAGCAAAGTGCACCTGCTTTTTGTTAACTTTTGCACAAGAGAATAGTGAAGCTTTTGGTCGTGCTTCACACACTGTTGTTACTGTTGTCATGCTTCACAAGTCACGACATCACAATATATAATATAAATGGTAAGATGGAATTCAGTTCCCAGTGGATTCCTCGTGACTCATGTTATTGTATGCATGCAATATGTGTGAGCTGTCAGTGTGGACACCAATATGAAGGGACCAGATTTATGTGTACATTGTGAATTATTGCTGGACTATCAATCACCAGTTGACTTTAGATTGAATATCATCTCTGCAGTTTTCTTCACATTCACACAGTAAGGTGGTGAGCATCACACCAATCCATGCACTGTTCAATTTCAAATTGGTAAAGTGATGTATCATGTTGATCTATTCTACACAGCAAAATCCTTGGTTTAGATTTCTCAGTTTACGTTCTTTTATTGCTCAGAATCGCAGCCAATGACATCTGAGAATTTCATAATGTAATTTTGGGGTGTTTTGCTTTAATTTCCATCCTCTGTTGCAGTTTGTAACATGAGTCTAAAGCATTAAGAGCTGGGCTAAAATCAATGAAAAAGAAAGCTGCATATGCCTTAGTGTCCTCCAGGTGTCTCTCTCTCATCTATTATTTCTCAATAATTGTATGTACAATAACCAATGGATAACCATGGAAGCATATTAATTCATTAAGTGTACTCACAATTCCCTTCCCTCCACTCCATACATACACTATACACTCATGTAAACAAAAAAGATATACCTTTACCTCTTATATTTTCCAGAATCTACACTAAGCCTGTTTTAAAGTTGTCCACATGGGAACAGTGGCTCCAATGTGAATCTCAGACTTGATGTGGCCTCCCTATGATGTCATCTATGATGTACAGTATTGGTTATTTATGACTCCACAGCCCCTGTTGACTTCCATTATAAAATACATTTTTAAGTTACTTTTAAAATATAAAATGTGAAAAATGTGAAAAAAATCTTTGCACTGATCGGTCCAGCCGTTTGGGATATTGGCTCTGGAGACACAGACACACAAACAGACTTTCTCATAGATAGACTCCCTCGGAGCCACGTGGTAGTGGGTGACACTACTAACTGTATCATCAGTGCTCCTTAGAGTTAGACCCTTGGTGGTTTGCTTATAAAAAAGGTCAGGACTCCTGACCTTTTTTGAGTGGTGCAAACCACTCCAACAACCAGCTTTGTCTGTATGTGTCTATGTATGTGTGTACCTGTACGTGTGTGTACCTGTACGTGGGACCCAAAAAAATGAGCATGGTTACTATGGTCACTGACATTACGTCAGACCACAGCTGATCAGGCTATATAAGACCTTGCACCACTAGACCGCCAAGGGTCTAACTTACTCGCCACCAATCATTTTTCTTTATTAAAAATTGGACATTATGGGTTCCATGAAAAGGGACAGCCACATACAGTAGTTTGTTTCTCTGCCACTCTCCATACATGGGTGGCAAGCAATTATGAAACAAAGGGACTGAAGTTGGAACTGTACCGAGTAAAGGGCAAATTAGAATATAGAAGATCTTTGAGGGAATACGAATGCACTAGCCTTTGTTTCAGAGCCCGTCATGACACTGGTGACTCATTCTGAAGCCAGGTTAATAAGGGTCTAAGAGCGTATAGGCCCACTATAGTGTTTACAATTTAGAAGAGACAAACCACCTCTCTCTCTCGCTGCATTATTAAAGAGCTTTAAATGCATGACTGAATACGGTAGATATGTAAGCTTATGTACTTGCTTCACTCCGTTGATGCATACTTATTTATTTTCAAATGCCAAATGCCACTGTTTATTTTGCACTCTTAATGCTGTGTCTTAACCCAATCTGCCCCACCTGTTAATGTATGAATGCTAATGATACAATTTGAACTGGCTTTGCTTTGCTTGAGTTAATGCATGACACTTCAGCATGGTTTCTCAAAATCAGGGTGCCTGCATGTCCTGAATCATTTAATAATTTCCAGGCATCGAAGGCTTCTATAGAGTTCAATTTAGAGTCTTAAATGTAGTCTCTGAGCTCTTAGAAATATTATTCTTGATACCCTGAATCCCTAGTTTGAAATCCACCTGGTGGCAAGGTTTTTCATTTATTGTCACTGGTGAAATTGGTGGGTATTACGTATATGTCTAATTCTAGCCACTGGTATTAAAATAGTCTTTAAATGACTTAAATTTAACTTACTGAAACATGCAGTCACCCTGGTTACTCATGCATGTCATCTTACTGCTTGAACTGGATGCTACTGCACTCTGCCAGGATACTTTACCTTTCTATTCTAACATTCTGTCTTCCTCTTCCACTTTTCAGGAAGTGGGGTAACGCAAAACACCCAACACAGCTACCCAGGTCTCTGTTTACAAGTAGATAATCTGCTTTTACTTTGTCTAATTACCTCAGTTGATATAATATGATGACATTGTGCAATGTCGCCAATGTCGTCGTGTTTAAATTCACTGACGAGATTATCTGTCTTAAATTATTCAAAGAATGTTCTTTTTCATTTTACTTTCTTTATCCCCCTAAACCTAACCCATAATGTTTGTCATTTTCATATATCTCTTCACAAAAATCATTCATACTTATTATTCCATTTCCGCAGGCATAAAGGCTGATGAATGGGGTACATTCCTGCACTGCAAGAACCAGGTAGATTTGTCAATTTCAATGACATTCATTAACTCTGTCTTGTGTGAAGCTCTTAGTTCATGAGTCATTCATGCATTTTTCTGTTTGAAAGATCTTCACAGACTTTCTGGAAATCCGTAAGGAAATTGAAGCAGAGACTGAGCGCTGTTCAGGTGACAACAAGGTCAGTGTTAATTGTTAATGCTACCTGGCCAGCTTGTTTTTCTCAGTTCCTGTCAAGTTATATTCTAAGATTCATATCTTTGCCCTTTTTTTTTATACCTTCCAGGGAATCAGTCCAGAGCCTATTTATTTGAAGATTTTCTCACCCAAAGTCCTGAATCTAACACTTGTTGATTTACCTGGGATCACTAAGGTGAGCCAATGTTGCTAATTGTGTTAAAATTGAATGTAAAATTGCTAAATGAGATGGCATTGTCAAAGAATCTCACTCATCGTTTACACAACCAATTATTTACATGAATGCAAGTTTGTAATGCTAATGTGAATCTTTGTCACTGTAGGTTCCAGTTGGGGACCAGCCAGAAGATATTGAAAATCAAGTACAAGAGATGATCTTGTCCTTCATCTCTAATCCCAATTCTCTCATTCTCGCCGTGTCCCCTGCCAACTCTGACTTGGCCACTTCTGACGCACTCAAAATGGCTCGTGAGGTTGACCCAGATGGTAAGCCATTATGCACAGTATATTGGCCCACCTTCCTCTTTCATCTACTCCCCCATCACTGCTAAGAGCCACCCTTCAGCCTACAAATGCCTCCAAGCTGGTGTTGTTTGTCTGGCATGACATCGATATTCTTGTTTATCAGAACAATCAAATGTGTTTGTCCAGTTCTGGAGATGATCACATACTGTGTCTGTGTCTTTCTCAGGCCGCAGGACACTGCTGGTGGTCAGTAAGCTGGACCTGATGGATGCCGGAACGGACGCTCTAGAGGTTCTTCTGGGTCGGGTCATCCCCGTTAGACTTGGGATTATCGGTGTAGTTAACAGGTTTGTTTTGAATGTAAGAGCTGGAAAGAGTAGAGCTTGGTTTGGTTCATTCTGCAGTTATAATGAGCATGTTTTACTGGTTGCTGTCATTTGTCGTTACGGCTGCAGAATAAACTAGAAACGTGTACAGGTCTCCGCCAGGCCGGGTTGCCTACCCTACTCCAGCTACCTTTGGAAGCCAATCTTAGCCAATCAGGATGGAATATGAAAAATCTGACACACCCGTCTTGTTCACATGAATATAGAGATAATGTGTAACGTGTACCGATTGGTGCGATGTTTGGACAAAATTTGACGGCGTCACTCACCAGACCAGACCACCTGAATCGCCAGCATATACAGTCCCTGGGTTGATTTAGGGGCTAGAGCCAAGCTAACAAAATGGGTCACTCTTTTTTTCTAAAATCGGCCTCCTGGTGGTGCTAGAACAGTCCCATGTGAAAGAAAGCCTCCAGGGAATGTGCATGCACAGTTTCGCACACACACACACACACATGGTTGGACGGAAATGGGCGAAAACATTGTCTCAGCCTGGCGGATTTGTTTGCTTGCTTGTCTATTTATTTGTGCTTATTTTTGCCTACTGTTCTTGTATTTCTTTTATTTTTTTATTTTTTCCCACACCTGTTATTTTCACATTGAGTGACCCCAGCCACAGTTTGTGTTTTGGCATGCTTTTCAGACAAATTGAATGTGTTCTGTTTTTTGCAGTGGTGCTCAGGGCAATTATCATACACTCGATCAGTTTATTCATTTCTTTCAGTAAGGTGAAATTGCTGAAAACCACACAACTTTCACACTATTTTCAAAGTAGTTCTAAGAGCTTGACATCTAATTCAATTGACGCATCAATTCAAACACTATAGTAGCACAGTGGAAAACTGTGTGCATGAGGGGGAGGAGGGTCAACATCTCATCTGTTTCCTCCTACACAACGTACCATACTTTCAGAAAAACAGCATCTCTTAACTGGCCCTAAAGGTGCATGTGCATATTAGAATTCTGTGCCATGCTGGAGCTATCTCAATAATTATACCCCAATTACACCTGCTGTGCTCCTAGGTGGACTGCCTTATCTCAGTTGCTCTCTTTTTCATGCTTCTCTGTTTCCCTCTCCTGGTAATCTCACCAGGAGTCAGCATGACATCAACACCCAGAAGAGCCTGGAGGACTCGTCAAGGGATGAGCAAGCTTTTCTGCAGCGTCACTATCCCTCTCTGGCCTCCCGCTGCGGTTCACGCTATATGGCCAAAACGCTCAGCAGGCTGCTCATGCACCACATTCGTGACTGCCTGCCAGAGCTGAAGACCCGTGTGACCATGCTGACTTCTCAGTACCAGGCCCAGCTGAATGGCTATGGGCAGCCTGTCGAGGACCACAGCGCTACCCTGCTTCACATTGTCACTAAGTTTGCCAGTGATTACTGCCACACCATAGAGGGAACAGCCAGATACATCCAGACCTCAGAGCTGTGAGTCAGCTACAGTACCTTTCAATGCTGTGTGCAGTCATTATTCAATCTTCAGTTCAAATCTATATACAGTGTATTTACTTTTTCAACATATAAGGAAGGAGAGTTGACAAGACTAGGCATATCCCCTTTTTTGTTTTGTTCTTTTTTGTGTTTGCATCATAATTATAAATGTAATCATTATGTTGTGGCATTTAGTGCCGCGGCAGACTCATTTCCATGGATACCATCCATGGCCAATTAATTCATGTAAATATATTGAGTGCAAATATTAGCTCTTTTTGGTTTGACTGCATGTCATTTCAGCTTTATTGACATTGTTGACACGCAGCATTTCACCCCAAAACATCTGTGTTAAACCCTCGGCTGAATCTTGTCCTTCCACAGCTGTGGGGGGGCCCGGATATGCTACATATTCCATGAGACCTTTGGCCGCACACTGGAGTCCATCGACCCCCTGGGTGGCTTAAGCGATCTCGACGTCTTGACTGCCATCCGTAATGCCACAGTAAGTGCTAGCTCTCATTCTTTCTATAATATGTTTGCATAAAAATAACACATTTGCCAGTGTGTGGGGTACAGCTGGTGCATTATTGCTCCACAGGGTCCGCGCCCAGCCCTATTTGTGCCAGAGGTGTCATTTGAGCTGTTGGTGAAAAGGCAGATCAAACGGCTGGAGGAGCCCAGTCTGCGCTGTGTGGAGTTGGTGCACGAGGAGCTTCAGCGAATCATCCAACACTGCTCTTCTTACAGCACGCAGGTTTGTGTACTGTAGAAGCATCAACATCAATATTATTGATTCATTTCATTACTAATAACAGACATACATATATGCTGTATATTTACTGTATATATGCTTGTGTTTTACCAGGAGCTCCTGCGTTTCCCAAAGCTTCACGACTCTATTGTTGAGGTGGTGACTGGATTACTGAGGAAGCGCCTGCCAGTTACCAATGAAATGGTGATTAAAAACAGATGATGATAAGATGTATTAAGTCATTAATTGATGAATGATTTTTAGCCTTAGGTCTAGTCCTTAGATCTCTACCGTTAGTGGGGTTAAAATCAAATCATCAAAATGGCCCTTTACGTTTGGTCCTCAAGCTAATGTCTTGTTTTTGTAGTTCAGGTGTTGATGTGTCTTTTGGACACAGAGTTAAAATGTGTTTTATTCAACACTTGTCCCCAGGTTCACAATTTAGTTGCAATAGAGCTTGCTTACATCAATACAAAGCATCCAGACTTTTCTGACGCAGCGCAGGTCTCTGCATCTGTCAACAGTCAACAACAGGTAGTTATTGCTTTCTTCCAACAGGTAACTCTGATTTATCATGCATGCCCATATGTTAAACAAAGCACATCTCATTCCGCAGTGCTTCCGTTCCCATCTATAATGTTCATACAACCAAGTGTTCGTGATCCCTTTGAAATATATTATTTCATTTCCAGACTCAAGCTAAATTGCTTTGACTTTCCGACTTCCTCTTTTCTCCTCCCCGTCAGGCAGAGTGTCTTGATGGAGGTAAACGCTGGAAGAATGAAAAGACTGCAGAGGAGAAATCTCCAGCTGCTGCGGGTTTTGGCAGTCCCAGCAAAGGCCATGCCATTAACCTTCTAGACACAGTGAGTAGTGGGATTAACAGTGAATTTAAGCACTTAGTAGTAGTGAAATCATCGCACACCCCTGACATTGGCCTTCTTACACCCTCTTTGCAAGGCAGTGCCCATATCTCGCAGGCTGAGCACCAGGGAGCAGAGGGACTGTGAGGTCATCCAGCGCCTCATCAAGAGCTACTTCCTCATCGTCCGCCAAAGCATCCAGGACAGGTCAGCTGAAACAAGTCTACAAATTGTCTAACCATTTGCCAGTTACTGTAGCTACTGTAACTCTGTGCTATGCGTCTCAATGTCTTAACAATGGCCATTGTTGTTCCTTACCTCTACAGTGTACCCAAGACAGTGATGCACTTCCTGGTGAACTTTGTGAAGGAACGCCTGCAGAGTGAGCTGGTGGGTCAGCTCTACAAGCAGCCTCTGCTGCAGGATCTGCTTATTGAGTCACAGGACACAGCACAACAGCGCACTGAAGTCGCCCAGATGCTCGAGGTAATAATGATGGCAGCTGCTTTTATTTCCTGAGTAGGCTTACTGCATCAGGAGATGCTCCTTTAGATGCCCTCTTAATAACCAGCACTTATCTCTTCCCCTCCCTCCATTCTCTCTTCTTTCACAGGCATTACAAAAAGCCAACAACATAATCTCTGAGATCAGGGAGACCCATCTGTGGTAGCCAGAGAAAAGTAACCATTCTCCTGTCATAGGATGTCTTTGAGAGTGTGTAAGTCTAGAATGTGTGTGCATTGAGGGGTGGGGGCAGTACGCCTGCAGACTAGTGACCATAACACATGTGCATTCCTGACAGTTGTTGCCCGTACCAGGGCCACTGATTGTGTAATGTCTCACTGCTTGAAAACGGTACAGCAATGGAGACCAGCAACACTCATGCACAGGACAGGGCATTTTCAGCATTGACTTTGCTGAAATATTAACAAAGATTATCTGCCTCAGCCATAACAGACAGGACACAGTGTGTCTCAGGAGCAGAACAAGTAGCAGTAAGGAGGAAGAGTACTGCAGTTAAAGCCTTTTTATTGCAGGTGCTGACAAGCGGTTCAATGATATTACATCTCTTCATCATAGTCTTGACTCAGATGAAATATAATATCATCAAAATCTTAATCTGCACCTGCATCATAAAGGCTTCAACTGTCTGTGTGCTCCAGTACTCCTCATTCGATGATATTTCGTGTTCATCAGCCTTAAAGACTCTGAAGATGTAATACCGTTGAAATGTTAATGCCAGAATATATACTTGCCATGTCCATGTAGGCGTGGGGGTCTGCAGACGGCGGTCACGCGATTGTGATTATACTACAATTTGTAGTTCAAGAGCAAGAGCAGCACTCGGTACAGGGCACAATCTAATGACCTTCTTCCAGACAACTGGTAGACTTGTGTCAAAATGCTATTTTGAGAAGAGGTCATAGTTTATCATATTTCTGTGTATTCTTGTTACTCTCAAAATAACTCGTATGCTAAACCAACAACATATTAGATAGAGTATTTTACATACTTTGTTTAAAACAGTCCTAGCTGAGTGTGTACCTTTGTTTGACACAATGTTTGTTAGGCTTTACGATTGTTTGCTGGATAACTGGGGGGAAAAAGTGTGTGCGTGTGTGGAGAGTAGTAGTTTTATGTTCCACTTGACTAAGTTTGCATCTGTAGGATTTACCTCAGATATCAATGAGTTAATGCAATCCAGTGCTGAAATTATTTTAGAGTGGCTGTTTTCAGGTAGTTGTGTAGACTTTTACATCAGTTTGCATAAAAGTGTGTCTGCATGGCAAGAAAAAGCTAGTGAAAATCCAATTGACTGCAATATTATAACACTGAATGAAGACACAGACGGCTGCAGCCAACACAGGGTCAGTACTATGGAATGAATGTCTTTCCATTTCTAGAGCTGTATGTCAGGTTTTTCGTTTATGCAATCATTCCATGGGTATATACTGTATACTCATCTAGTGTGTAGACACAAGAGAGGTAACCAAAAGTTTACCGCACAACACAGCTCACTACAAAAGTGAGCTGTGTTTCTCAGGAGGCTCTTTCATGTGTATTTGGATAGCTATGTATATACTGTATATAGATATATAAATAATATGCCTGCCTCAGCAACAAGAGGTTACTACAACACTCCGACAGACTGGCTTAGTTACAAATAGAGTGCATATCCACATAGTACTGGTTGTGAACTCAACACGTTGTGTAGCTATCCTTGAACAAACTGCTCACTGGTTTTCACCTCTGAACTAACCCCAATTAAAGCTGTACTGCACCTTAGGCAGAGACAGAATACCTCCCCTCAAAACCCCCACCTCATCACCCAGCTACTACTGCATGCAGTTGGTTCCATTTCCACTTATGCTGTAGCTGATTTTAATCGCAATGTGAACTTTGTACAACTTTCTCATAACTTCAATAGGCTGTGACCATTAATCTCCGAGCTAGAGAAAGAGAGAGAGATATATATATATATATATATATATATATATATATATATATGCAGGCCAAAGAGAACTTCCCCAGGGAAAAAGGAAGGGACTGCATTTATACCTTGCCTACCAGCACCTCCCCCACCTGGATGTGCAAGTGAGAAGCTATATATATATATATATATATATATATATATATATATATATATATATTATATATATTCATTCCAAAACCTTTCCCACGTGCCGTAGGTGTTCATAATTGTGAAATTGTTCTCGTAGCCAAAAGTGTAAAAGAAAATCAGAACATTTCCAAATCAAGGAAGACATGCCTTAATGGGACCATCCACAGTCATTCTGGCTTCTATGTGATCAGGGAGAGAGTAAAGAGTGTAGTCTATCCTTCTGAGAGTTCTGCATGTGTTTGTATGTGTACAGTATGGGGAGCGTATCTACGTTCCCTCAGCCCCTATGTTTTGTCAAAACATACACTTCATAATTATGTCTTGATGATGAATTGATTACATAAGACCACAATGGAAACAAGCCCCCATGGGTTTTTGTGTTGTCCTTTTAGCCTAGCTTGTAAAGTATTCAATCAAAACCCCTTCCCTTACCCCTAAATCCCATCCCATGTCTAACCATAAGCTGAAGTGGGACTAAGGGAACATAGGCATGGCCTCACGGTTTGCATCATGTGCGTATGAATGAAAGTGTTTTTGTTGGTTACATTTTGTATTATTTAAATGTACTTGTTAAGTTGTTATATCTGTCAAACTGCCTGGAAGTTCTTGCCTGCCAATGTGTGTGACATGTTTACTGAATGAGGTCTGTCGGTGTGAGAGGTAGGCTACTCATTAAACTTGAACTAAGGACTCTTTGTGTGTTTCTTTATACGCTATACACTAACTACAGCAATTGCTCACTATGATAAGATCTATTGAATCATTCATGATCCAGCTACACAGCGACTCGACTCACTCTATTTCCCCATATTGATCCCAAGGGGCTGAAATAGTCTGTTAGTCAGATGAGACTGTCACAGACGCCCCAACGGGATGAAGACAAAGTGTGCTGCAGAGTGCCGAGACAGATTGACTTGCAGTGACACTGGCACCACAGCCTCCAACCCCATTTTATTTATTTGCCTTGGTCACTGCCTGTCAGTGCCACTGAGCTTTAGAACCATAGGAAATGTACTGTAGATGCCAGATTGATCTCTGATGTGCCCATTTGGATGATAGATTGGTAATTACTGTGTTTGCATGTACTGAGGGGATGCAAGCTTGAGTATGAGTAAAGATGGAGATGTGAGGGATAGTTGAATAGGATATGACTGAGTGTAACTGGAGGGCAATGGCATCACACAAGGGTAGTCATTAATGTTAGATGAGAAAGAGACAGGATTATTATTCTAAACATGGCTTATGGTAAAAAAAACTAGAGGCATTGCTGCAGGTAAAACAACTCTAGCACATCAAAGCAAACATGACAAAGCTCATACCAATTACATGTTCTTTCTGTATATATACACCATATCATTTAATAATTCACAAAAATTTTATGCTCATCCACTTTAGTGCAGGTGCAGGGCAAGGTCAAAAAGAAAAAAGTCAGCACAATTGAATAGCTTGCTGCCACACTTACACTGTGCAACACAAATTCTTCAACCACATTGTTTGTATTTCGCAGAGCAAACGTGTTGGAGCAGCAAGATGTGTGGACCTTTTTTGCCATTATTTGTGTTTATGGTAAATGTTTATATTATGTTCATATAAAGTATTCAGAGGGAGTAATTAGGTTCGGCCTGAAAACGAACCAACACCTAATATACTTCTGCTCCAGGTGATTCTTCTAAATTGCTTGCACTTTTTCTCCTACTGTAGCCAGTTATTTTGATTACCCTCATATAACAATCCCCCTCCCATCTGAGACTAGACAAGACTATACCAATTCTAATGTGAGAGGGGAGCTCTGCTGCCTGTCTCATGACACAATGCTTCATATTGCCCATATCAAATCAAGTGACTGCAGGTAAAACCACCACTGCCCGCTTTTTAGGTCCTTTTAAAGAGTATTCAAGCTTCACTGTCCATCCACCCGTAGTATGTGACGATTTAGACACAGCCACCCCCACCATCTTTCCTTTAGTGAGCCAGTCAGGAGACAAGGCTGAACAAAGCCATGAGCGAGAGGAGCTGCTGAGGGAGTGAAAGAACTGACTCTCACTAACGCTGTCGCCTGGACAACCGGGTAGAGAGACGAGGAAGGGAAACGGGAAAGAAGGACCAGAAATCATAAAGGAGTAGAAAACAACACATCACTAACCACTGACACTAGACTAGAGGATTTCAACAGAGTGAGGAAAAGGAGGGTATTTCTTCCTCCAGTCGTTTATTGGTAGGCTCTCTGTTACATCCCTTGGTGAGTTAGAAACTATGTTAGTAAATCATAAATAAAACAAACATTTTTATTCAGTTCACAAGAACGTACATATAAAGATGAAATTGCAGAGCACAAGTTCACCTCAGAAGAGGACAACCTAGGCCTGATCATTTAACCTGCAATCATCTCAACTCATCAGGTCCAGGTAAGACTCTTGTTCACGCTCACTGTTGTTTGAGCACATTTAGACAGGAATCGGCTATTATCATGATCAGATCATTGTAGATCAGTAATCAATTAATGCTTGAGTAATTTGCTTAATTTATATTAAACTCACACTTATCTATAAAACATATGAAGAAAGACAGGTTTATTACATCAGTGAATCTATACGTGTAGGGCAGGCATAATAAAGAGTTGGTGCACTGCACTGTGGATGATAACACATGTTCAGTAGATAAGCTTTAGGATGAATGATTGAATGTGTCTGTGCAGGCATGTGCATTTTTTGTGTAAATGTAACTAACATTTATGTTCCAATATAATACCTAATTTTACAGTAGTAATTATTATAGTCAACTATTATACTACAGAATTCTAGCAATTCACTGACATTTATGTTCAACGCAATGTAAAATATAATTATTATAGCCTTCTAATATAGCATTACACTACTGCACAGTAGGTCTTTGGGATGCTTCACAACTAGTGTGGGGACCTTTTTATTTAGCTTTTTTCACTGTGGTTGTGCACGCATCACTGTTAACAAGCCCAACACTTACACTATCATAGGTGTAATGGGTCCTATGAGGGACCAAGAACCTCAAAACCGAGTGACTGGGTGTGAAAAATGGAGGCATCACTTCCAGTAGACATTACAGCTCAGAACTCATACATAAGCATTAACCACTGTGCTGAATATCTAAAGAGCATCCCTTTACAAGGTGGTATGCTTACTGTACACCAGGCTGAATGTGTGGGGCAAGATATCCAATTGGATGAGATGGAGGGAAGATGAAAAAAAGAGGGAGGGGTGGGTGAGATGGTGTGGGCTATTTTTAGCTGTTGTCAGTAACGAAGGTTACAAATCACCCACCTTTTGTATGTACACACACACACACACACACACACACACACACACACACACACACACACACACACACAGGAGGAGCAGCAGTGAAAACAAGATGTAATGAAAAAAGGTGAAAGCCAGAGGAAAAGTGAGAGATGGGTGTACACAGTATGACTGGAAGTTGAGTTTTAGGTGTTCAGACTCACTCACAGAATGCACAGGGAGTCTAAATGGCACAGGAAAACACAGTACATTACATTATAGCATGACACAACCAGGGATAGTGTCTTGAGACAGAATGTTTTCCCTTTGTTTTGCCAATGGGTTCCCAGATTGGTACATACCCTTTTTTGTGAAATACAGTTTACCCATTTATTTTTATTTCAATGGTATTAAATTATGTGTCAAGTGTATTCAGGCTTTGTAATCCAAACAACCTATGCCAGGTGATTTCCATGTGCCCTCTGGGTGAATTAAGATGTGTCAATTAGTGAGAGTATTGTTTGACTATTTGAATACATTCAGACCTGCAAGGTTATGCACCAGATGAAGCACGCAACAAAGGCCTTATTCACCTAATTAATTCATATTTAATAGAAGGCGAGAAAGGGAAAAGAAAACCAGGAGAATGTCTCAGCACCAACCCCATCCAATGAATGTTGCTAACACTTTTAGGCTAGTCATGATAACTAGCTATAGCTCACTTTTAAGGATGACAAAGTCATGCTGACTGAACCATTTACAAGACTGCTTATGCCCATGGATACAGCTGGACCCTGCCAAATTACATTCTACTTTTTAATCTACACCTGCACACATTTTCAAATTGACTCTAGCTGTACTCACAATCATTGGTAAGAAATGGGAATGTTGAATGGTTTTGGCAGCTTGTAAACACATTAATTCCCAGCTCAGTGCTGCATGCATTACTTTGCAGTTGTGCGTCACTTATAATTAATGTACATTAGGTGTGTAGCTGGCAGTGAGGAGGGCTCAGATTCATCAACAACAGACCAAAGGATTTCTCCCCAGGCCCTATCAGGGAGGACATTATTTGATGTTGATGCATCGTAGTGGCGATCTTGAAAAAGGCTCCACCATACAGTATCATAGAGTGGTTATGAGACAAGCCATGTGATAAGTTCACTAATGCTTTGCAGCAATCTTTTGAAGAGTGGCCGAAAGTATCAGGACTTTTTATGTCTTCCTTCACTTTTCAATGTTGAATCAGACATTGGTCTAGGTTAGAGCAAAATAATTATAATGTCCCCTTATTCAGTTTAGATGTTAATCATTTGTTTGAAGTTGATTGCTGTATAGCCTATAGGACACTCCACCATATCTCCTTTCCCTTCTGCTTTCTTCTTTCCATTGATAAATATCTTCAGATGAAATGGGTCAAATAGTAACATTTTGACCATACAGTAATTGTAATCTACTGCAGTTACAGTAGAACATAATATTCATCACATACATTACATTTTGAAACAGCTATTAATACATGTCTAATTGGATATAATTAGTTGCCCGAATTGACACATCTTAATTCAGCCAACTTTTAGAGTCCCTGTGATGTCATGTCTGTCACGATGTGGTTCTGGAGGTGTGTGTGTGTGTGTGTGTGTGTGTGTGTGTGTGTGTGTGTGTGTGTGTGTGTGTGTGTGTGTGTGTGTGTGTGTGTGTGTGTGTGTGTGTGTGTGTGTGTGTGTGTGTGTGTGTGTGTGTGTGTGTGTGTGTGTGTGTGTGTGTGTGTGTGTGTGTGTGTGTGTGTGTGTGTGTGTGTGTGTGTGTGTGTGTGTGTGTGTGTGTGTGTGTGTGTGTGTGTGTGTGTGTGTGTGTGTGTGTGTGTGTGTGTGTGTGTGTGTCGCGGCCTGTTGTAGCGCCACCATGAGGCTGATTTGAAAAGTGGCATTTCAAAGCCTAGTGGGAATATGCATGCACAGTTTCACCACAATCGGACACTGCGTTGAGTAGTTGTGGTGATTTGTACAAAGCGGGCTACTCCTGAAAAGTTTAGAAGCCAATCGTAGCCAATGAGGGTGGATTATGAGAAATCAAACAAACCCGTCTTGATCACATGACTATGAAGAGCATGTGTACCGATTTGTGTGAAATTTGGATAAAATCTGAAGGATTAATATTAGAAAATGTGTTTTACACATGTCGGCCTCCTGGTGGCGCTATAAAGAGCAGATGTAAAGGTTTTTCCTTGGCCTCTAGGGAGTTGGCATACAAAGTTATCCACAGATCCGTGCAGTTGGAGGTAAAAACACTTTTCGGACAGTTATAGCGCCACCATGAGGCTGAGTTGAAAATGTTCATGTGGCATTTCCTCCTCGGTCTAGTGGGAATGTGCGTGCACAATTTCACGGAAATCACACGATGTGTTCATGATTTGCAGCATTTTGTTTGAAACTGAGCACTCCTGTGAACTTTGGAAGCCAATCTTAGCCAATCAGGATGGAGTCTGAGAAATCTGAAAGACCTGTTTCGTTGAATGGCTCTAGAGAGACTGTGTACCAATTTGCGTGATGTTTGGACAAAATCTGTAGGTGTACTGTCCAAAAGCTTGTTTTGCACAAAGCGGCCTCCTGGTGGCGCTATAACAGGCCGTTCTGGAAATTTTGGGGCAATTTTGGTTCATCGTTGGCATCCAGGGAGTGTGTGTGCAAAATTTACAGTGACAATGTCATGTGAGTGAGTACAAGTACATCATCATACTGTACTAATGCAAGTCTCAAAGCTTGAAAGTCGGTGCAAAAACACACTTGCTTTTCTAGTTGTTTTGTTCAAAATTAACGGAAAGTAATCATGGTAAATCACTCAGTTTATGTACCTTAGCTAGATAGATTACTGGTTACCATTATATAATGCAACGATATGACAAAGATTACCTTCCCTATATTGTTGATGAATTGAAAGATGTTGGTTGGTCTGCACACTCACTAAAAGATATATTGGTGCCCTTTTCTGTCCTTGAATGAGTGATATGGCATTGATTATAGGGGGTGTTATGCAGATTAAAATGTGGTTTTGTTGCACCTACAGGCATATTTTCACGGCGTATCATAAATCAGGGGTTTTCCATTGAATTGTTCACTTAGGGCACGGTCATACCGCACTTTTATTCTACCTCTGAGGGCGGATTCTGCCAATGCATTTCAATGGGAATGGAGCGGTTTTGCTGCCATTTGCTGATTTCTGCAAAACAACGCTCCATTTCCAATTTCCCATTGAAATGCATTGGCAGAATCCGCCCTCATAGGTAGAATAAAAGTGTGGTTTGACTGCATGTCATTTCAGCTTTATTGACATTGTTGACACGCAGCATTTCACCCCAAAACATCTGTGTTAAACCCTCGGCTGAATCTTGTCCTTCCACAGCTGTGGGGGGGCCCGGATATGCTACATATTCCATGAGACCTTTGGCCGCACACTGGAGTCCATCGACCCCCTGGGTGGCTTAAGCGATCTCGACGTCTTGACTGCCATCCGTAATGCCACAGTAAGTGCTAGCTCTCATTCTTTCTATAATATGTTTGCATAAAAATAACACATTTGCCAGTGTGTGGGGTACAGCTGGTGCATTATTGCTCCACAGGGTCCGCGCCCAGCCCTATTTGTGCCAGAGGTGTCATTTGAGCTGTTGGTGAAAAGGCAGATCAAACGGCTGGAGGAGCCCAGTCTGCGCTGTGTGGAGTTGGTGCACGAGGAGCTTCAGCGAATCATCCAACACTGCTCTTCTTACAGCACGCAGGTTTGTGTACTGTAGAAGCATCAACATCAATATTATTGATTCATTTCATTACTAATAACAGACATACATATATGCTGTATATTTACTGTATATATGCTTGTGTTTTACCAGGAGCTCCTGCGTTTCCCAAAGCTTCACGACTCTATTGTTGAGGTGGTGACTGGATTACTGAGGAAGCGCCTGCCAGTTACCAATGAAATGGTGATTAAAAACAGATGATGATAAGATGTATTAAGTCATTAATTGATGAATGATTTTTAGCCTTAGGTCTAGTCCTTAGATCTCTACCGTTAGTGGGGTTAAAATCAAATCATCAAAATGGCCCTTTACGTTTGGTCCTCAAGCTAATGTCTTGTTTTTGTAGTTCAGGTGTTGATGTGTCTTTTGGACACAGAGTTAAAATGTGTTTTATTCAACACTTGTCCCCAGGTTCACAATTTAGTTGCAATAGAGCTTGCTTACATCAATACAAAGCATCCAGACTTTTCTGACGCAGCGCAGGTCTCTGCATCTGTCAACAGTCAACAACAGGTAGTTATTGCTTTCTTCCAACAGGTAACTCTGATTTATCATGCATGCCCATATGTTAAACAAAGCACATCTCATTCCGCAGTGCTTCCGTTCCCATCTATAATGTTCATACAACCAAGTGTTCGTGATCCCTTTGAAATATATTATTTCATTTCCAGACTCAAGCTAAATTGCTTTGACTTTCCGACTTCCTCTTTTCTCCTCCCCGTCAGGCAGAGTGTCTTGATGGAGGTAAACGCTGGAAGAATGAAAAGACTGCAGAGGAGAAATCTCCAGCTGCTGCGGGTTTTGGCAGTCCCAGCAAAGGCCATGCCATTAACCTTCTAGACACAGTGAGTAGTGGGATTAACAGTGAATTTAAGCACTTAGTAGTAGTGAAATCATCGCACACCCCTGACATTGGCCTTCTTACACCCTCTTTGCAAGGCAGTGCCCATATCTCGCAGGCTGAGCACCAGGGAGCAGAGGGACTGTGAGGTCATCCAGCGCCTCATCAAGAGCTACTTCCTCATCGTCCGCCAAAGCATCCAGGACAGGTCAGCTGAAACAAGTCTACAAATTGTCTAACCATTTGCCAGTTACTGTAGCTACTGTAACTCTGTGCTATGCGTCTCAATGTCTTAACAATGGCCATTGTTGTTCCTTACCTCTACAGTGTACCCAAGACAGTGATGCACTTCCTGGTGAACTTTGTGAAGGAACGCCTGCAGAGTGAGCTGGTGGGTCAGCTCTACAAGCAGCCTCTGCTGCAGGATCTGCTTATTGAGTCACAGGACACAGCACAACAGCGCACTGAAGTCGCCCAGATGCTCGAGGTAATAATGATGGCAGCTGCTTTTATTTCCTGAGTAGGCTTACTGCATCAGGAGATGCTCCTTTAGATGCCCTCTTAATAACCAGCACTTATCTCTTCCCCTCCCTCCATTCTCTCTTCTTTCACAGGCATTACAAAAAGCCAACAACATAATCTCTGAGATCAGGGAGACCCATCTGTGGTAGCCAGAGAAAAGTAACCATTCTCCTGTCATAGGATGTCTTTGAGAGTGTGTAAGTCTAGAATGTGTGTGCATTGAGGGGTGGGGGCAGTACGCCTGCAGACTAGTGACCATAACACATGTGCATTCCTGACAGTTGTTGCCCGTACCAGGGCCACTGATTGTGTAATGTCTCACTGCTTGAAAACGGTACAGCAATGGAGACCAGCAACACTCATGCACAGGACAGGGCATTTTCAGCATTGACTTTGCTGAAATATTAACAAAGATTATCTGCCTCAGCCATAACAGACAGGACACAGTGTGTCTCAGGAGCAGAACAAGTAGCAGTAAGGAGGAAGAGTACTGCAGTTAAAGCCTTTTTATTGCAGGTGCTGACAAGCGGTTCAATGATATTACATCTCTTCATCATAGTCTTGACTCAGATGAAATATAATATCATCAAAATCTTAATCTGCACCTGCATCATAAAGGCTTCAACTGTCTGTGTGCTCCAGTACTCCTCATTCGATGATATTTCGTGTTCATCAGCCTTAAAGACTCTGAAGATGTAATACCGTTGAAATGTTAATGCCAGAATATATACTTGCCATGTCCATGTAGGCGTGGGGGTCTGCAGACGGCGGTCACGCGATTGTGATTATACTACAATTTGTAGTTCAAGAGCAAGAGCAGCACTCGGTACAGGGCACAATCTAATGACCTTCTTCCAGACAACTGGTAGACTTGTGTCAAAATGCTATTTTGAGAAGAGGTCATAGTTTATCATATTTCTGTGTATTCTTGTTACTCTCAAAATAACTCGTATGCTAAACCAACAACATATTAGATAGAGTATTTTACATACTTTGTTTAAAACAGTCCTAGCTGAGTGTGTACCTTTGTTTGACACAATGTTTGTTAGGCTTTACGATTGTTTGCTGGATAACTGGGGGGAAAAAGTGTGTGCGTGTGTGGAGAGTAGTAGTTTTATGTTCCACTTGACTAAGTTTGCATCTGTAGGATTTACCTCAGATATCAATGAGTTAATGCAATCCAGTGCTGAAATTATTTTAGAGTGGCTGTTTTCAGGTAGTTGTGTAGACTTTTACATCAGTTTGCATAAAAGTGTGTCTGCATGGCAAGAAAAAGCTAGTGAAAATCCAATTGACTGCAATATTATAACACTGAATGAAGACACAGACGGCTGCAGCCAACACAGGGTCAGTACTATGGAATGAATGTCTTTCCATTTCTAGAGCTGTATGTCAGGTTTTTCGTTTATGCAATCATTCCATGGGTATATACTGTATACTCATCTAGTGTGTAGACACAAGAGAGGTAACCAAAAGTTTACCGCACAACACAGCTCACTACAAAAGTGAGCTGTGTTTCTCAGGAGGCTCTTTCATGTGTATTTGGATAGCTATGTATATACTGTATATAGATATATAAATAATATGCCTGCCTCAGCAACAAGAGGTTACTACAACACTCCGACAGACTGGCTTAGTTACAAATAGAGTGCATATCCACATAGTACTGGTTGTGAACTCAACACGTTGTGTAGCTATCCTTGAACAAACTGCTCACTGGTTTTCACCTCTGAACTAACCCCAATTAAAGCTGTACTGCACCTTAGGCAGAGACAGAATACCTCCCCTCAAAACCCCCACCTCATCACCCAGCTACTACTGCATGCAGTTGGTTCCATTTCCACTTATGCTGTAGCTGATTTTAATCGCAATGTGAACTTTGTACAACTTTCTCATAACTTCAATAGGCTGTGACCATTAATCTCCGAGCTAGAGAAAGAGAGAGAGATATATATATATATATATATATATATATGCAGGCCAAAGAGAACTTCCCCAGGGAAAAAGGAAGGGACTGCATTTATACCTTGCCTACCAGCACCTCCCCCACCTGGATGTGCAAGTGAGAAGCTATATATATATATATATATATATATATATATATATATATTTATTATATATTCATTCCAAAACCTTTCCCACGTGCCGTAGGTGTTCATAATTGTGAAATTGTTCTCGTAGCCAAAAGTGTAAAAGAAAATCAGAACATTTCCAAATCAAGGAAGACATGCCTTAATGGGACCATCCACAGTCATTCTGGCTTCTATGTGATCAGGGAGAGAGTAAAGAGTGTAGTCTATCCTTCTGAGAGTTCTGCATGTGTTTGTATGTGTACAGTATGGGGAGCGTATCTACGTTCCCTCAGCCCCTATGTTTTGTCAAAACATACACTTCATAATTATGTCTTGATGATGAATTGATTACATAAGACCACAATGGAAACAAGCCCCCATGGGTTTTTGTGTTGTCCTTTTAGCCTAGCTTGTAAAGTATTCAATCAAAACCCCTTCCCTTACCCCTAAATCCCATCCCATGTCTAACCATAAGCTGAAGTGGGACTAAGGGAACATAGGCATGGCCTCACGGTTTGCATCATGTGCGTATGAATGAAAGTGTTTTTGTTGGTTACATTTTGTATTATTTAAATGTACTTGTTAAGTTGTTATATCTGTCAAACTGCCTGGAAGTTCTTGCCTGCCAATGTGTGTGACATGTTTACTGAATGAGGTCTGTCGGTGTGAGAGGTAGGCTACTCATTAAACTTGAACTAAGGACTCTTTGTGTGTTTCTTTATACGCTATACACTAACTACAGCAATTGCTCACTATGATAAGATCTATTGAATCATTCATGATCCAGCTACACAGCGACTCGACTCACTCTATTTCCCCATATTGATCCCAAGGGGCTGAAATAGTCTGTTAGTCAGATGAGACTGTCACAGACGCCCCAACGGGATGAAGACAAAGTGTGCTGCAGAGTGCCGAGACAGATTGACTTGCAGTGACACTGGCACCACAGCCTCCAACCCCATTTTATTTATTTGCCTTGGTCACTGCCTGTCAGTGCCACTGAGCTTTAGAACCATAGGAAATGTACTGTAGATGCCAGATTGATCTCTGATGTGCCCATTTGGATGATAGATTGGTAATTACTGTGTTTGCATGTACTGAGGGGATGCAAGCTTGAGTAAAGATGGAGATGTGAGGGATAGTTGAATAGGATATGACTGAGTGTAACTGGAGGGCAATGGCATCACACAAGGGTAGTCATTAATGTTAGATGAGAAAGAGACAGGATTATTATTCTAAACATGGCTTATGGTAAAAAAAACTAGAGGCATTGCTGCAGGTAAAACAACTCTAGCACATCAAAGCAAACATGACAAAGCTCATACCAATTACATGTTCTTTCTGTATATATACACCATATCGTTTAATAATTCACAAAAATTTTATGCTCATCCACTTTAGTGCAGGTGCAGGGCAAGGTCAAAAAGAAAAAAGTCAGCACAATTGAATAGCTTGCTGCCACACTTACACTGTGCAACACAAATTCTTCAACCACATTGTTTGTATTTCGCAGAGCAAACGTGTTGGAGCAGCAAGATGTGTGGACCTTTTTTGCCATTATTTGTGTTTATGGTAAATGTTTATATTATGTGCATATAAAGTATTCAGAGGGAGTAATTAGGTTCGGCCTGAAAACGAACCAACACCTAATATACTTCTGCTCCAGGTGATTCTTCTAAATTGCTTGCACTTTTTCTCCTACTGTAGCCAGTTATTTTGATTACCCTCATATAACAATCCCCCTCCCATCTGAGACTAGACAAGACTATACCAATTCTAATGTGAGAGGGGAGCTCTGCTGCCTGTCTCATGACACAATGCTTCATATTGCCCATATCAAATCAAGTGACTGCAGGTAAAACCACCACTGCCCGCTTTTTAGGTCCTTTTAAAGAGTATTCAAGCTTCACTGTCCATCCACCCGTAGTATGTGACGATTTAGACACAGCCACCCCCACCATCTTTCCTTTAGTGAGCCAGTCAGGAGACAAGGCTGAACAAAGCCATGAGCGAGAGGAGCTGCTGAGGGAGTGAAAGAACTGACTCTCACTAACGCTGTCGCCTGGACAACCGGGTAGAGAGACGAGGAAGGGAAACGGGAAAGAAGGACCAGAAATCATAAAGGAGTAGAAAACAACACATCACTAACCACTGACACTAGACTAGAGGATTTCAACAGAGTGAGGAAAAGGAGGGTATTTCTTCCTCCAGTCGTTTATTGGTAGGCTCTCTGTTACATCCCTTGGTGAGTTAGAAACTATGTTAGTAAATCATAAATAAAACAAACATTTTTATTCAGTTCACAAGAACGTACATATAAAGATGAAATTGCAGAGCACAAGTTCACCTCAGAAGAGGACAACCTAGGCCTGATCATTTAACCTGCAATCATCTCAACTCATCAGGTCCAGGTAAGACTCTTGTTCACGCTCACTGTTGTTTGAGCACATTTAGACAGGAATCGGCTATTATCATGATCAGATCATTGTAGATCAGTAATCAATTAATGCTTGAGTAATTTGCTTAATTTATATTAAACTCACACTTATCTATAAAACATATGAAGAAAGACAGGTTTATTACATCAGTGAATCTATACGTGTAGGGCAGGCATAATAAAGAGTTGGTGCACTGCACTGTGGATGATAACACATGTTCAGTAGATAAGCTTTAGGATGAATGATTGAATGTGTCTGTGCAGGCATGTGCATTTTTTGTGTAAATGTAACTAACATTTATGTTCCAATATAATACCTAATTTTACAGTAGTAATTATTATAGTCAACTATTATACTACAGAATTCTAGCAATTCACTGACATTTATGTTCAACGCAATGTAAAATATAATTATTATAGCCTTCTAATATAGCATTACACTACTGCACAGTAGGTCTTTGGGATGCTTCACAACTAGTGTGGGGACCTTTTTATTTAGCTTTTTTCACTGTGGTTGTGCACGCATCACTGTTAACAAGCCCAACACTTACACTATCATAGGTGTAATGGGTCCTATGAGGGACCAAGAACCTCAAAACCGAGTGACTGGGTGTGAAAAATGGAGGCATCACTTCCAGTAGACATTACAGCTCAGAACTCATACATAAGCATTAACCACTGTGCTGAATATCTAAAGAGCATCCCTTTACAAGGTGGTATGCTTACTGTACACCAGGCTGAATGTGTGGGGCAAGATATCCAATTGGATGAGATGGAGGGAAGATGAAAAAAAGAGGGAGGGGTGGGTGAGATGGTGTGGGCTATTTTTAGCTGTTGTCAGTAACGAAGGTTACAAATCACCCACCTTTTGTATGTACACACACACACACACACACACACACACACACACACACACACACACACACACACACACACACACACACACACACACACACACACACACACACACACACACAGGAGGAGCAGCAGTGAAAACAAGATGTAATGAAAAAAGGTGAAAGCCAGAGGAAAAGTGAGAGATGGGTGTACACAGTATGACTGGAAGTTGAGTTTTAGGTGTTCAGACTCACTCACAGAATGCACAGGGAGTCTAAATGGCACAGGAAAACACAGTACATTACATTATAGCATGACACAACCAGGGATAGTGTCTTGAGACAGAATGTTTTCCCTTTGTTTTGCCAATGGGTTCCCAGATTGGTACATACCCTTTTTTGTGAAATACAGTTTACCCATTTATTTTTATTTCAATGGTATTAAATTATGTGTCAAGTGTATTCAGGCTTTGTAATCCAAACAACCTATGCCAGGTGATTTCCATGTGCCCTCTGGGTGAATTAAGATGTGTCAATTAGTGAGAGTATTGTTTGACTATTTGAATACATTCAGACCTGCAAGGTTATGCACCAGATGAAGCACGCAACAAAGGCCTTATTCACCTAATTAATTCATATTTAATAGAAGGCGAGAAAGGGAAAAGAAAACCAGGAGAATGTCTCAGCACCAACCCCATCCAATGAATGTTGCTAACACTTTTAGGCTAGTCATGATAACTAGCTATAGCTCACTTTTAAGGATGACAAAGTCATGCTGACTGAACCATTTACAAGACTGCTTATGCCCATGGATACAGCTGGACCCTGCCAAATTACATTCTACTTTTTAATCTACACCTGCACACATTTTCAAATTGACTCTAGCTGTACTCACAATCATTGGTAAGAAATGGGAATGTTGAATGGTTTTGGCAGCTTGTAAACACATTAATTCCCAGCTCAGTGCTGCATGCATTACTTTGCAGTTGTGCGTCACTTATAATTAATGTACATTAGGTGTGTAGCTGGCAGTGAGGAGGGCTCAGATTCATCAACAACAGACCAAAGGATTTCTCCCCAGGCCCTATCAGGGAGGACATTATTTGATGTTGATGCATCGTAGTGGCGATCTTGAAAAAGGCTCCACCATACAGTATCATAGAGTGGTTATGAGACAAGCCATGTGATAAGTTCACTAATGCTTTGCAGCAATCTTTTGAAGAGTGGCCGAAAGTATCAGGACTTTTTATGTCTTCCTTCACTTTTCAATGTTGAATCAGACATTGGTCTAGGTTAGAGCAAAATAATTATAATGTCCCCTTATTCAGTTTAGATGTTAATCATTTGTTTGAAGTTGATTGCTGTATAGCCTATAGGACACTCCACCATATCTCCTTTCCCTTCTGCTTTCTTCTTTCCATTGATAAATATCTTCAGATGAAATGGGTCAAATAGTAACATTTTGACCATACAGTAATTGTAATCTACTGCAGTTACAGTAGAACATAATATTCATCACATACATTACATTTTGAAACAGCTATTAATACATGTCTAATTGGATATAATTAGTTGCCCGAATTGACACATCTTAATTCAGCCAACTTTTAGAGTCCCTGTGATGTCATGTCTGTCACGATGTGGTTCTGGAGGTGTGTGTGTGTGTGTGTGTGTGTGTGTGTGTGTGTGTGTGTGTGTGTGTGTGTGTGTGTGTGTGTGTGTGTGTGTGTGTGTGTGTGTGTGTGTGTGTGTGTGTGTGTGTGTGTGTGTGTGTGTGTGTGTGTGTGTGTGTCGCGGCTTGGCCTGTTGTAGCGCCACCATGAGGCTGATTTGAAAAGTGGCATTTCAAAGCCTAGTGGGAATATGCATGCACAGTTTCACCACAATCGGACACTGCGTTGAGTAGTTGTGGTGATTTGTACAAAGCGGGCTACTCCTGAAAAGTTTAGAAGCCAATCGTAGCCAATGAGGGTGGATTATGAGAAATCAAACAAACCCGTCTTGATCACATGACTATGAAGAGCATGTGTACCGATTTGTGTGAAATTTGGATAAAATCTGAAGGATTAATATTAGAAAATGTGTTTTACACATGTCGGCCTCCTGGTGGCGCTATAAAGAGCAGATGTAAAGGTTTTTCCTTGGCCTCTAGGGAGTTGGCATACAAAGTTATCCACAGATCCGTGCAGTTGGAGGTAAAAACACTTTTCGGACAGTTATAGCGCCACCATGAGGCTGAGTTGAAAATGTTCATGTGGCATTTCCTCCTCGGTCTAGTGGGAATGTGCGTGCACAATTTCACGGAAATCACACGATGTGTTCATGATTTGCAGCATTTTGTTTGAAACTGAGCACTCCTGTGAACTTTGGAAGCCAATCTTAGCCAATCAGGATGGAGTCTGAGAAATCTGAAAGACCTGTTTCGTTGAATGGCTCTAGAGAGACTGTGTACCAATTTGCGTGATGTTTGGACAAAATCTGTAGGTGTACTGTCCAAAAGCTTGTTTTGCACAAAGCGGCCTCCTGGTGGCGCTATAACAGGCCGTTCTGGAAATTTTGGGGCAATTTTGGTTCATCGTTGGCATCCAGGGAGTGTGTGTGCAAAATTTACAGTGACAATGTCATGTGAGTGAGTACAAGTACATCATCATACTGTACTAATGCAAGTCTCAAAGCTTGAAAGTCGGTGCAAAAACACACTTGCTTTTCTAGTTGTTTTGTTCAAAATTAACGGAAAGTAATCATGGTAAATCACTCAGTTTATGTACCTTAGCTAGATAGATTACTGGTTACCATTATATAATGCAACGATATGACAAAGATTACCTTCCCTATATTGTTGATGAATTGAAAGATGTTGGTTGGTCTGCACACTCACTAAAAGATATATTGGTGCCCTTTTCTGTCCTTGAATGAGTGATATGGCATTGATTATAGGGGGTGTTATGCAGATTAAAATGTGGTTTTGTTGCACCTACAGGCATATTTTCACGGCGTATCATAAATCAGGGGTTTTCCATTGAATTGTTCACTTAGGGCACGGTCATACCGCACTTTTATTCTACCTCTGAGGGCGGATTCTGCCAATGCATTTCAATGGGAATGGAGCGGTTTTGCTGCCATTTGCTGATTTCTGCAAAACAACGCTCCATTTCCAATTTCCCATTGAAATGCATTGGCAGAATCCGCCCTCATAGGTAGAATAAAAGTGTGGTGTGACTATGACCTTATCACCTTTTTTGGGTGCCCTATATAGAAATATCCAGGTCTGTTATCAGGTCAGTATAGGATGTCAGTATTGGTTTTATTGCTTCAGAGAGCCATATGCCTAAGCTACTCATATTCACATCTATTGATTCAATAATAAAATCCCATTGCATTCTGTTTCACGATGGCTTTTCACTTTAACAAATGAGCACATATCCAAGATTCACTGCATAACCCGGCTAACCTTAAATTCCCATCTAAAAATAATAGATGACTTACAAGTTTGTATAGCAAGCTTACTGACACTTCAATGCAAACTGAACTCCATGTAAAAGAAAAGCGCCAATCGCAAGACATAAAAAACATTCCATGGCTCCCTCGAGTCCCTCTAACATCCCACTCATCTTACCCCTTGGCATTAATTACACAATTGAGTTGATTTAATTTGCTACAATTCAGACAAACCCAAGTTGACTGCTGGTGGTACACAGAACGCTGCCACCAGAGTGACCAGACACTCTTGGTTAATGTTGGTGTGCACTGCACCTGCTGACAATGAGAAGATTTAAATCAGAGCTCTTACCCTGTCTTAGCCTTAAGGCCCTATATTGTGATCAGCATCTTAAAACAGGGCTCAAGTCAGCTGCTCTCTGCATTAGAGTATGAGACCAATGACACAAGCTGTTTTAATGCACACTAAACAGTTATGCCCTTGGTTTGCTGGCTGTGTTCTGCAAAGTTCACGTCCCTCCATTCTGACTGCCAATGTCAATTGCTGTCAATTGTCAGTTATTTCTTGCACATGTTCACCATGCAGCCCAAGGCAAGGCAAGGCAAGGCAATTTTATTTATATAGCACCTTTCATACACAAGGCAATTCAAAGTGCTTTACAGAATAAAAACAAATACAGAGTGCAACAGTGCACTTTAAAATGAATACAGATTATAATAGATACAATTAAAATAAGATATAGGAGCATATACATTACAACAAATACTCCCACCTTTGATAGAAACAGAAAACACAGCTAATTTAAAGCCCAGGCAAGACCTAGCTGTTATTAGACATCACTGGGATAGGCAATGTTAAATAAATACGTTTTTAAATTGGACTTAAAAATGGCTATGGTTGGGGATTTCCTAATGTAACCTGGAATATTATTCCAGGTTTTTGGTGCATAATAGTGAAATGCTGCTTCACCATGTTTTGTTCCAACTATAGGGTGAACTATCAGTAGGCCAGCCCCAGATGACCTGAGGGTTCTAGGGGGTTCACTTCATATGGCTCCAGCATGTCTGAGATGTAGCTGGGGCCCAGAGCCACATACAGATTTATAGACCAGTAACAACATTTTAAAATCAATTCTCTGGGACACTGGTAGCCAATGTAAGGATTTTAGAACTGGTGTAATATGGTCATATTTCCTAGTTTTTGTCAGGACTCCAGCAGCAGCATTCTGAATCAGTTGGAGCCTTGGAGTTGACGAAGAGCTTTGTTTGAAAGTCCTGTGAGCAGACCATTACTGTAATCCAGTCTACTGGAAACAAAAGCATGTATAAGTGTTTCTAGATCTTGCTTGGACATAATTCCAAAAAAACAAAACTCTTGCGATATTTTTAAGGTGATAATAGGCAGATTACAGTTTTGATATGACTGTTCCCAATGAGGAGAATGGTGTCAATAAAGTGTATAGGTGTAGGTCAACAAGCAGTGGTGGAAGAACTACGTTGATTTAGCTTTTTAGTTTTCCTTATTTTTGTATTTGTATTTTTGAGGGTTGCCAGCTTTGAGTGTTTGTATAAACACGAACATTGTGTAAACACAAACATTGAAGACAAAAGTGAGGACTCAAATTGTGATTGGCCAGATCGGAGATGATGTATGATGATAAGAGCGCCCCTCACTTTACACACAGGTGTGATTTTTTTTTTTTTAAATGTAAAAGTAGCAATACCCCACAATGTTGTACTCTGTTTCAAGTAAAGGTTCTGCATTCAGAATTGTACTTGAGTAAAAGTACAAAGGGTAAAAGTACCCATTATGCTGAATGGCCTTACCTATTTCACAATCACATTATTATATTGTAATTAGTAAATCACTTTAATGTTGCAGCTGGTAAAGGTGGGGCTTGTATTACTAACTAGTAAATAAAGCTGTCAAATAGCCTAATTGTAGTGGTAGCAAATGTACAAATTGTACTTTTATTCAGTAGTAACTGAGTAAAAGTACAATGTACATTTGCCTCTGAGTGTAGTCTAGTATAAAGCATCAACTAAATGGAAAAGTAATTAAAGTAAAGGAACCTCAAAAGTATACTTAAATTCAGTAATTAAATGTATTTAGTTACTTTCCACCGCTGCCTATTCAGTGATAATCAAGTGATGTGTTTCTCTGCGACAGGTGCCAACATGGACTTTGAAGATGAGCTGTTGGTATTTCAAACCAGCTGGCGGGGAGAGGAAGAGGAGGAAGTGGAGCACGAAGAAGAGGAAGTTGTTCCTCAAACAGCAGGAGGAGGGAGCTGCCTATCTGGACATACTGGAGTGTGTGGGCTATGGAGGGCTGTGGGCTATGCATGCACACAGCCCTGGACCAGTGGGATCATTTTAGGGGTAGGAGTCTTGCTTCCCTGCGCCCTGTCGGCCTACATGTTCCTCTACTGCCCCCCACTGGACATAGACCTCTCTTACAGTGCCTTTGAGGTCCATAGTCACTTCTCTGCAGAGCGGTTTGATGCCCTCACAGTCGCTATTAAGACTCAGCTGGGGTCATGGGGCAGACAAAGGCGTGACTTGGATGACGGCGAGTCCACAGCCCTGCTGGATCTTCTGTTGGAAAAGCTGGGCAGGCAGGGAGATGCAGCGTCACAAAATTATTCTACCTCCTTTCCAAATAACCCATTACAAACAGAGGCTCGTCACAAGAGAGCAGCTGAGAGTGGAGATAAGAGGACAAAGGGTTGTATGAGCACATTGAGCAGTGACCAGGGGACGGAGACTCACAAGACAGGCAATAAAGCAAAGACAGGAGAGAGACCATGGGGTAGAAATAGCACTCTGCCTCTCACCAGAAAGCGCAGACTCGCACCAAATTATTCATACTTGCAGAGCCAGGCTCTGTGGAGGATCGAGCTGGTGTTTGTGGCTCAAGGCGAGGGCGATCACAACATCTTCACCCCTGAGCGTCTACAGACCATCCACCATGTGGAGCACTTGATCATGCGGCACCCCCAGTTTCATCAGTTCTGCTGGAAGCCCCTGGAGGTATTGAGGGACCTACCTCTGGGACCTTCCTACTGTTCTCCACCAAGCTCTGTCCTGTCTTACCTCTTCCCCAGTGAACAAGGAGGGAAAATCTACTATGATGGCATGGGCCCTGACCTGGCTGACATCCATGGTGGGACTAAAAGTCACAAATGTGTCAAAAATGACAAAAGTATTTGAAAGCAGTGTTACCCAACATGGGGGGTCTACAGTTTGAGATTATAGATCAGTAATGTTTGGTATTCATAATACGAGAAGTACAGTAGGACAGTAGGACGTAAGTGGTTAACATGTCTGATTAACACAAGTGCGTGCGTGCGTGCGTGCGTGCGTGCGTGCGTGCGTGCGTGCGTGCGCGCGTGTGTGTGCGCGCAAATGTGTGGGTGTAGGCTCAGCTTGTGTCAAGGAAAAAGCTTGGGGGGTCACTGTTTTAAAGGCATGTTCTCTCCCTCCTCAAAGAGTGGTATCCTCGTGAGGGTTGGTGATGGTTCGCCTTGTTTTCGGTTTATTCCACAGGGTCTCTGAGTCTGGCCATCACACACCCACAGTTCTACTGGTACGTGGATGAGAGTCTGTCCCCCGAGCATCTCTCCTCCTCGCTTCTGCGCAGCGAAATCCACTTCGGAGCTCCGCTTCCATCCTACTACTCTGTCCAGGACAGAGCGGAAGAGCAGAGGAGCCGCTTCAAAAGCTTTGTGGTGCAATATGCTAAAATCCTGGCCAAGCAATCCACCAGGTAAGCACAACCGGGACAGCGTGAGAATATTCACTAAACGATTGCAACTGTTGCTACACAATGGTATAATGTCTTACTCTTTATTGATAAGAACATCACAATTAATCACAAAGTGGGTATCACCAAGTGTTGCATTTATGAATATAGTATATACAGTACATATCATTATTATTGAGACATTACTGTCAATCAATGTACTGTAGGCCACAACACATTTTAAATGCTCTTATCTATTGAATGTGTAAACTTTTGAAGCTCAATCTCAAAACCACCCTAAACGCAGATAACACCTTATAATTCCAAGGTCATGAATATACATAGAACTTTGCATGCAATGCATATTTTACATAAAAACTGTGGGCCGGGGGCCACTGGTGGGTGGTCCATGAGGAAGTGGGCCCCCAACTAATTGGCAAAACAATAACATTTTAATGATAATATATAACATAAATTTCAAAATAATAATAATGTAAACTAGAAATGCACTCTGTCGAGGTGCCAACTTGCGCCTTGCAAGCAAGTAGGCCAGTACTGCTACTAACTGTCTATTACAACTGCTGTTCTAAATCTTTTAGACCCATTATTGACCTTATACCAAATTGAAAAGGACCACCATTCTTACCCAGACACGCACGCACGCACATACATACATAGAAATACGACCGACATACAGTCCATTACAGTACTTGCGCACTCTGCTTGCGCAAGTAAAAACATGTTATGGAAAACGTACAGAATTCTCCTTTAAATCAGCATGATGATGTGTGTGCACTATGCACGTCTCTTGGTTCAGCCAGGTGAAGGTGCTGTATGGAGGAACAGAGCTGTTTGATGATGAAGTGAGACATACCTTCTACAATGACATGATGCTGGCCATCATCAGTGGAGCCTGCATCACCGTGCTGGTCTTTGTCCTCACGTCCTTCTCTGGTGCAGCATGACTCTTATATAATTATCATGTACCCCTTCATGTGTATTAAAGGGTATAATGTCTATGTCTGACGTCATAGATACGTCATAGACATTATACATTATACACAATCACGACATTTTACTTACTACACATTCATTTATTGTGATTAACAATTTAATTGTGTTTTTGGCTTTGAACCCTGGAACATGTTTTGTAAACGTGCATTGCACAAGGCAGATATGACAAATAACTTAAATATACAAAGCAATGACTGACATATTTAATTAATTTATACTTTCACAGCCCAATGACACATTTCAGTGCAAACTGACAAAGTACTATATCATATATCATATCATATCAATGAGCTTGTAGATCAGCTTGTTTGAAAATGTATGAAAGTTTTTCAATGTGGAGACAATTATGTAAAATAATTGCAATTATCTCGAACAATTTCTATTAGGTGATTATGTAATAATTGTGACTGGCCTAACCCCATCTTGTTTAAATATGCATCGACCTCCTGAACTATCAGTTGTCAGTCTGTTTCAAATTTGACAGGTAAAATGCTGATATACTGATACTGTACTGCCTGTCTTTTGTTTGGGTGTCTCTCACAGTCTTTCTGACATTCTTTGGACTGGCTAGCATTGGATTGAGCTGCCTCGTGGCTCTTTTCTTGTACCATGTTGTCTTTGGTGTGAGGTATCTCGGCATTCTTAATGGAGTGGCTGCCTTTGTTATCATTGGAATAGGTGAGGAGACATTTGTATACTCTATAATCCTTGTGTTTTTATGTGTACACAGAACACAACCTAGTGTATAGGGTTGCCAACTAACTCAAATTCAAATAAGGGACACCTGGCCGGACGTTCCTTATCCTTAAAACAATAAGGAACGCCTAGAAAAAGATAAAATCTCACTGTATATTTGTACTGTATATTATATTAAGCACTTATCAGGGACATGTATTTTAGTTTCCAAAAAAGGGACGATTCCTTATTTCAAGGGATAGTTAGAAACCCTACTAGTGTACCAAGACAGATTCCTTATGTGTGAACGCATTCGGACAAAGACCTGATTCAGACTACAATATCACAATAACTATGGAGGTCTCTCTGTAACTCTGTCATTCTCTTACCTACCAGGTGTGGATGATGTATTTGTCTTCATCAGTACCTTCAGACAGGCCTCTCATCTGCATAAGCCAGAGGAGCGTATGGTGTACACAATTAAAACAGCTGGTCGAGCAACGTTCCTTACCTCCTTCACCACAGCGGCTGCTTATGCCGCTAATACCTTCTCTCAGGTAAACCGTAAAATAGGATTCGAGAATGTCATGTGTGACTTACTCTCCTAATGTGACAGAAATACCGCTCTCAGAATTGTGAATTTAATGTGATAAGCACAAAAGGAATCGCTCAATGTCCTCTGCTCTTCTTTTTAACTGCCAATTAGATTCCAGCCGTGCATGACTTTGGTCTGTTCATGGCCCTCATTGTCAGCTGCTGCTGGCTTTCAGTGTCCATCCTAATGCCAGCTGCCCTGTGTATCTGGACCCAGTGTGTTCAAGACCAAGAACATGCCTGGTTAAAATGGTAAGGCAAGGTTTCCTTACTTCTCTCTGAGTGGCAGTTTGTACATGCTTAGTGCCACAGTGAGTGATATATGATTTCTGTAGCTAGCATCGCTCTCTCTTTCTTTCTCTCTCTCTCTCTCTCTCTCTCTCTCTCTCTCTCTCTCTCTCTCTCTCTCTCTCTCTCTCTCTATCTCTCTCTCACCAACCTTCCTCCTCCCGTTAAAGGTGGAAGTCATTTGCGGGCCTGTCAGCGAGCCACAGTCCTTTGTCGGATGATGATGATGATGTGGCACTCTTGTCAGTGGAGATGGAGCCAGGTGAAGGTATTACCTCCCTGGTATTGAATGAATGATGGGTGAAGAATGCGTGATGGGTGAAGAATGAGTTTGGCCTGTAAAACACTGCTGTCCAAGGCACGCAACACTGAGCACAGCTATTTGCCTCTCCCCAGGGTCCTGTGACGCAGAAGGAGATGCAGCCATCCTGTCCCTGTCTGTGGAGACACCTCTCTCTACCTCAGGGCAGCACCACGTGGGTGTGGTGAGCACAAATCTCCAGTGGGCACTGAAGCACTTGGTGGCAGAGCCAGCTGTACAGAATCGAAAGGCTATTCTAGGTGAGAGTGACCACCAGTGACCACACACTGCAAGAGTTCACTTAGATTTCAGCCTGTTCACACCTGTATCGGTACCCAGCAATGGAGAAATGGCCGGGTCCTCCCTCTCTAGATCTCACCCTCTCCCTCCCCCTCTCCATATCCTTCTCTCACTCTGTCTTGGTGCGTGCGTGCGTGCGTGCGTGCGTGCGTGCGTGCGTGCGTGCGTGCGTGCGTGCATGTGTGGAGGAGTTATTGAGTTTTCCTGCACACACGCACACACAGACAAGCATACACACACACTCACTACTGACTAACGTTTTGTTATGTGGCGCACTGATTTATTTCAATGATGGTGATGTTATTTGTCAGTTAGTAGTTAATGAGGGAAGTGAAGCTTCATTTAATGTAGAGTAACTAGCTTGTTCAAGCACAGCCAGAGATTATGTACAACTGGTTACCACATGCTAGAGTCTGACATTCTTATGTCTGATTCTGTCGGACACTGACTTAACACTGCTTGGTCTAATTTGAATGCGCACAGAGTAAAATGGAGAATGGCTCTTCTGAGTGCACCTTTCTATTATTGTTTCTCTCAGTTGTTTAAACAATTTATGCCAATTCATGCCATTTCCAAGCAACTTTGTTCCCTCCTGAGGTGGAATTAAAATTGAGCAAGCAGGTGCAATTCATTGTTCATACACCCTATTCAAAAGTGATTGTAATTGATCTGTACATACAGTAGCGGCTCTGTGTGTTTCCCTCCGCTGTTCTGTTAGGGTTACTTTAAGTTTCAAGATTCAATTATTCATTACCATTTCAATGAATCATTGATTGGAATTTGTATTGGTGTGTGAGAACAAAACACAAGTTCAAATAGTAATCTCAGCAAGGCTGATGACTTCTTGATTAGAGTGGGTGACAATATTATCACACGAAAAGATGGAATTACCTACCTACAGTAGGTTCCATTCTGGAGGCAAATCTTTCCGGTGATAAAATGGCCACCAACGTAATCAAAAAAAGTCAATCAAAGAACAAGATTCCTATACAGGATCTCCTCACTGGTAAACAAAAGCACCTTGAAGACCCTAACAGGAGCCCTAGTACAGGGGTTCTCAATGTTTTTGGCCGGGGACCCCCGGAAATGCTTTGGCAATGTCTCGGGAGCCCCGCCCGCCCCCTCCCGACCCCCAATATAAATTGACTGCTACAATAACCTTAATAATAGAGACAATACACCATAAATAAATACTGAAACCAGATATAATCATTAGGGAATGTGTATGCATGTACTATGTGTGCTATATGTAAACTCTTCATTTCCAGTTTCCAGCCATTCAGTTGCAAACCACCCCCCCCCCCCCCCCCCCCCCCCCCCTGAGGGGTCGCGACCCACGGGTTGAGAACCCCTGCCCTAGTACAAGGTTTCTACGACTATGCATGCACCTCTTGGTACCACAGCACCTCAAAGGCCCTTAAGATAAGGCTCCAGACTTCCCAAAACAAACTTGTCAGGTTACTACTTGGCCTCACTCCACGAACCCACCTCTCCCCTGCCCATTTTGACAGATTGGACTGGCTTAGGGTTGACAACAGAGTACAGCATCTTGCAATGGGCCTGGCCCACAAGATTCGATACTCCACCAAGATACCCATGTACCTGGCTAAATACTTCCTTAATGTCAACAAAGTCCACACCCATAACACCAGAGGGAGCGCAACTAACCATGTGCAACCCAGATTCGGCACAAACAACGGACTAAATTATTTTCGCTCCTATGCCACCAAAATGTGGAACGCCCTACCAACCGTCATTAAGACATGCGAATCCCTTGACTCCTTCAAAACCGCTCTCAAAGGGCACCTACGGACGGCCGCAATTCGAAACTGGCCTCCGTAAAACCTGAATCCCCCCCACCCCTTTTTCCCCTCACTGTATGTATGTTTGTTTCTTCTTTTTTTTTTTTTACCTCCCCTATGATGATTTCCTGTTTTTTGCTATATAGAGTATATTTTGTACGTCTCTATGACGTACATGATGAATTGAACATGGTGGGCCCTATTGTAAACAAGTGTAATGCTTTATGGTGTCGTCCACAGTTAACAGTTTTGTTTTGAGTTGTGCTTGAAATGTACTGTAATTCTCCAATCTGTTAATACATTCATCAATCAATCAAGTATCTGATGCATTAAAATAACATACAAAAACACTAGGTTTAAGTTCATGGCCTGAAATGATGATGAGATGTAACGTCATCTTCCTTCATTGTTTACCATTGGTTTACCATTCGCTTTCTCCTCGTCCCCAGGTGTGTACCTTTTCATTCTGCTTTTATCTGCTGGTTGCTGCTGTCTCCTGAGGCCTGCCACTCATGCTCCCCTATTGTTCCGTCCTGACACTAACCTCCAGACTCTACTGGCGCTGAGAAGCAATCTCAGTGGCCAAGGCATTGCTTGCCCCATGTGCTCTGGTGAGACCTTCTGTATGTCATAGACGGAGACCCATTCTCTTGTCCAGCACTCTGATCTCTAAAATGTGCATTGTGTCATGCAGGAGTGTTTATGGAGAAGCCCCATTCTTTGTCCAGTCCTGCTCGCACGACCACTTCGACATTCAAGTTTTCCACCCACCCGGGACATACACATAGCCAGGCAAATTCCACTCTGTTTCAGAAGAATCCAGTAAAACCAAGTTCTACCTCCAACACTACAGGTAAAGGATTCTGTGGTTCTTTTTGACAATACTTGTAAAACATGCCGTGGAATATTGCATACAGGCCAACCACTGTTGCACTTGTCACTGTAGGCCCGTTGATGACGGTATTCATCTCAAAGTTGGAGTTAGGAGTCTCTACCCCAATTTACCGCTACTCCCTTAATGCCAGTGTTCCCTCACCATGGAAGCTGTTAAGCGTAGAACACAAAGAAGTATCAACATTTCAGGTCAGGAAAGAAAACAAACTAATTAGACAAGACTCACTATTATGTGTCAATAAATGAGCCCTAATCACTTCATGACTAATCTTGATTTTCCTACTAGGCTTATAATCAACCTCACAGCAACTATAGCACCCGAATGACGGTGTGTGTGTCCCATGTATATCGGCCCAATCCCAGCTGGATGATCTCATCTCATGCGTGTGACCCCCACCACGGGTGGACGTATGATTTCTCTTTCTACGTGGCATCCTCTCAGCAACAGAATAGCAGGTGAAACTAAATGAGAGCTTGAAGGAAAGCATGCATGAATTAAGTTTAGTTGGTGGATTTGTTGTTCACAGGCAAGATGTGAATTATATGTCACCTCCAGGAGGCTGTACTTTGCACAGCAGCGGCTGCGACCTCATCCCAGCAGGGTGTGTGCCAATCCACCTGGCTGTGGAATCAGCTTTGGGCCTAATGGACCCACAAAGGGTATCTTTTATGTCCCCATCCCCGGTGGTAAGTGAGGAATGGGGTGTGTCAGAAAGCATCATTAACACAAAGTTACTGAATAGCTTAGATGCTCTGCTTTGGTTTTAGCATGTGTTTTAGATGAATGCTGATGATTTTTCTTTTTTCTATTTTCAAAGATCCTACACTGGCTGCCAAAATGAAACATTCATCCAAAACCTCTGGCTTCAATCCGTGTTTCAGCGGTGTGTGCGGCCAGCCAGCAGTGCGTCCTCTTGTGGACACCGGTGCTATGGTGTTTGTAGTGTTTGGAATCCTGGGGGTCAACCGAACCCAACGCACAGACAACCATGTAATTGGCGATATGGTGAGGTGCACCTGTTTCTGTGTGACACCAAAATCAATACAGTACAACCACATTTTTAATAACTTATTATTGTGGTATTGACATCTACATAATTCTCTCAAAAGGGCAGTGTTATATTGGATCCAGAATTTGATATTTTCCAAGAGATGGGGCATCTTTGTAAAATCTGTAAAGTCGTTGGTGCAAATAAACAACTTGTGAAGCCAGGAGGAGCCCAGTGTTTGCCTTCAGGTAAGACAAGACATACAAACTACATTGACAACTTTGGATGAAAAATGTCTCTAATTTATGACAGTCTCCTCTCCTCTCAATCCCAGGCAACAAGCTGTCCTCTATTCTGCCTCTTCTGCATCCTGAATGTCATTCTCTCCCTGAGCCCAATCTCCTACCTGGACAACTGTCTCATGGTGCCGTGGGAATGCATGGAGGCAAGGTTCGCTGGCTCTCTATGGCCTTTGAGTCTGTGAGTAGCCTACTAATATATTTGTAGTACTCAGCACAGCAGTGGTGGATAGTAACCGAGTACATACATTTACTTGAGTAATGTTCTTTTATTTTTCTTTTATTTAATTTTTAATTTGTCGAAGATTATTTATAACACAGGTTTTCTCAGGATTGTGTTGCCTCAATGTATCAAAAACGAAAATGAAGTATAATAACAATAATACATGTGTATGTGGTTACTGGTTACACCATTTGACATTTTCAGGCGCATTCTGAATTCTTCATTGTGAACAATGGTGCAAATGTCTTTTCAAATTACATGGAACCAACATGACTATACATGTTTACAATGTCCATTTTAGCAAACCTGATATATGGCTTTAAAATTAATTTGATAAAAAATAAGATTTATTAATTTATACTTTGACTCAAGTATAGGAGTTGAGTACTTTGTCCACCACTGGTATTCAATGCCATTTATAATAATCTCTGCCTCCTCTATTCTATATTTGCTGTTATTCCCAAGACCACGTACAAGGGGAAATCCTCCTTTCAGACCTACTCAGACTTCCTCCAATGGGAGACCTTCATCCGTGAGCAACTTGCTGCTCTGCCGCCAACCTCTGCCCTGCAACGAGGTTTCCAGACCTGTGAACACTGGAAGCAGATTTTCATGGAAATTATAGGCAAGTGAAAATATGACTGGCATGTTGCTAGTATCGGGCAGAAACCTCTCCCTATTCAATCGTTTTCCTGTAAATGAATGCCTTACTTCATTACACTACAGTGTCACAGAAAAGTTTCAAAAATAGCCGATCTAAAAGCTCACAACGCGTAAAAGGGACACAGACAGATGGGTACAATACAAGGCTCAGGGGTAGAGTGGCCAGATGGGTACCGCAAAGTTCCCAGTTTGAACCCACCGGGCTCCCCCAGAGTTAGTGTCGAAGTGTCCTTAAGCAAGACTCTGAACCCCTAATTGATCCCGATGTGCAGGTTGGTGCCTCGCATGGTTTCCTCCGGCATCTGTGTGTGAAATTTGTGAATGTGTGTGTGTGTGAATGGGTAATGCACAATCTCTGTAAAGCGCCTTGGATAATGGCTCTAAATGCACCATTTACCATTTAAAACAGGTACTCAACAGCGTGTACTCTGACAGGTACAACAGCTAGGCCAGAATAACTGGTTGGAGCATGCATTTCCAACATGCATCGTTCCTGAGTCGCTGTTCGGAACCTTTTAGCGAGTCTGGTTCCTTAACGATTCCCTCTTAACGGTCTGATTCCATAACGGTTCCCTTTAATGATTCTTTAACGGTTCCAAATGGACTGTAACTCTGAGAGAGTACAAATGGTTCCATTTGTACTCTCTCAAAATTGTACACTCTCAGAGTAAAATTAAAATGTTTGAGAACCACTCGTATAGTAATTGTATAGCAGAGTCCACATAGTCCACATTAGCTGGTTCTGAATTCGTCCAAAATCAACAAGATCGTGCACTTGGTGACAGGTTTTTGATTTTTGGTATGATGGTAGGTATGGTTATAAGGTTTTCAAAAAACATCGCAAACGAGTTGGGAGCGCCCCCTAGTGGCCTGTTTGCAATGAATCTAATATTAAATGGGTCAGTATATGGCTAAAAATCAAAATAATTGATAAAAGAGATTTTCCAATGGATTCTATTAGTATTGGGTGTGCTAAATAACATACTAAAAAATTAGGAAAAAATAACTTCTGGAAAGGCATTATTTTCAAGATGGCGTCCATGATGGCTGCCAGGAGCTTAAAATGCCTATAAACTGGGATTTAATACATAAAAAATCATAACAATTATGCACTTGGTGACAAGTGTTAGATATTTGGCATGATGTTAGGTATGGGCATAATGTTTTCAAAAACCATCGCAAACAAGTTGGGCTCGCCCCCTAGTGGTCTGTTTGCAATGAATCCAATGCTGGCCTATTTAACATTGGATTCATTGCAAACAGACCACTAGGGGGCGAGCCCAACTCGTTTGCGATGGTTTTTGAAAACCTCATGCCCATACCTAACACCATGCCAAAAATCTAAAACTTGTCACCAAATGCATAATTGTTATGATTTTTTATGTATTAAATCCCAGTTTATAGGCATTTTAAGCTTACTGAGGCCACCGTGGACGCCATCTTGAAAATTATGCCTTTCCAGAAGTTATTTTCACCCAAAATGTTTATATGTTATTTAGCATACCCAATACTAATAGAATCCATTGGAAAATCTATTTTATAAAAAAAAAAAATTAACATATTAAATCCAAGCTTTATAGGCATTTTGCAGCTATTGTGGACGCAATCTTGAAAATGATGCCTTTCCAGAAGTTATTTTTTTCCTACATTTTTAGTATGTTATTTAGCACACCCAATACTAATAGAATCCATTGAATTTTTTCTTTTATCCATTATTATGGTTTTTAACCATATACTGGCCACTTTAATATTAGATTCATTGCAAACGGACCACTAGGGGGCGAGCCCAACTAGTTTGCGATGGTTTTTGAAAACCTTATGCCCATCCCTAACACCATACCAAAAATCAAGAACTTGTCACCAAGTGATTTTAACGATTTTAACGAATTCAGACCCAGCTACATACCATCTCTGACAGTGTGATATATTTTCTTTTCCAGAAACGGTTCCAAATACGATGAAACCGATTCCGTTTATTCAATCTCGGAACTGGGTCGGAAAAGGGAATGGTTACAGGTCTCAACCCTATTCCTGAGTAGGCCAGTGCCCAACGGACAACAGTCTAGTTTTGTGAATTCATAATCTCAGATCCACCATTCAGCCCATCCTACAATTAGTCTTGCCTAACCCATTGAGACCTGAGGACGATTCTAAAACCTAACCTAAGGTTTCTGAAAACCTTCAAATTCTTATTCAAAACATAAAAAATATATAATTATTATGTTACTACATGTATAGCAACAACAAATGAGACAAAGGTATAAAAACGTATAGGTTGCATCATATAGAGTTCCACACTGATGTTTTTGACAATATAGCATAGTATTTCACCAGTTGTGCACATTGCACACAGTGCACATTGCATGACTATTCCCTTTCAGACAACAGAGACACTGTCATATACTGCATATTGCTTATTTGTTCTCTGGGATGTGTGTTGCAATTTGTTTCATAACTGTCATTGTGTTTTGCGCGTCCAGGTCACCATATTTTCAGAAACACAAATTGAAGGTATTTCTCCCTGTAGGAGTGGAAAGTGCCCTCTGGAGTCTGCTGCTGTCTCTGGCCATCTGTGTGGCAGCTGTGTCTGTATTTACTGCTCATCCACTTCTGCTACTGTCAATACTGCTTACCATTCTAGGTAAATGTGTGAGGACTAGCAGTCTGGAACTTGATATAACTGCATGATAATGAGTCATTTTAGATTTGAGCTATACATCATTTTAACCACTTTAACCATTATGTTATACTCTGGCTATTCTGGAAATATACAACTTCATAGCTTGTAGATCTGCTATCTGCTTTGAATATACTCTTAAAGTGAAGATTTTAACTTCTGGGGGTCCCTGGAACAAAATATTTGGTGGGGCCTCGGACCAGACGTTGAGAAACAATGGATTAAATTACATCCTAGATGTCCTTATTTCCCTGAGTTCAGCTTGATGGGATTGTAATTGTGAGCTCTTCATTCTTTGTAGGAGTGGTTTGTCTGGTGGTGGCAGTCATGTACTTGCTGGGCTGGGAAATGGGAGCAGTGGAAGCCATCTCTCTGTCTATACTCGTGGGCTCTTCAGTCGACTACTGTCTGCACCTAGTGGAGGGATACCTATTGGCCTGGGAAACCATTCCCTCCACACTGGGACACACTTTGGTATGTGTCTGCTCTGTTGATCACCGTTATTCAACCATGATGAGCAATCTGAACAAACTTCCCTCCAAGGGCTTATAATCAGTATACATAAAGCTGTGTCAAGCTGATGATGAGTCAGTTTCGGTATTTAATAGGGAATGAATTTCCCTGGGAGCCATAAACAAATAGGAGTGGCTCCTTCCATTCATCAGCCTGTGCGTTGTTTTTCAGGGCCTTGCAGCAAAGAGGCAGAGGCGGACCCTGGAGGCAGTCAACCATGTGGGCGTTGCCATAGTGTCCAGTGCTGTCACCACAGTGATCTCCACGATTCCTCTCTTCTTCTGCGTCATTGTGCCTTTTGCCAAGTTTGGCCAGATTGTTGCCATTAACACAGCCGTCTCCATCTTGTTCACACTGACTGTGACCGTGGCTATGTTGGCCAGCGTGGCCCCTGGCAGCTTCACCAGACCTCCCGGGGCTGTGCTTAAGGCCAGCCTGGCTGTGATGTTGACCACAGCACTGGGAGCTGCCCTGTGCTGGGCAGGAGGACAGCTGGGTCCACAAGCCTGGAGTCTAATCACCGTGTAAACAAAGCTGTTGCTCTGCCAATGACAGTCAAGCCACTGCTTTACCTCTCTTCAGTAGAGGTGGACCAAGAGGACAAGCTGTGCTGTCTATTCTGTGAGAGTTGGGATTGGGGCAGAACGTCAGATCATTAACATGTTGTACGTTACAACTCAGATGTCACAATATCTATTCTACAATTACAAACTTGTTGTACTGTAATAAGGTATAACAAGCCGATTACAAAGTAAAATATTTGAGCTAGTATTGATCAGTGGACTCAAAAAGTTCAATCCTGTAATTCAAAGTAGTGAATTATGATTTTTGGGTTGAGTATGCGTTGTTTGACATACTTCTCTGTCACATGCTTACTTCAGCCTGTAGTTGGAGATGACACATTGATTGTTGATATTGGGAAATGTTTTATGAGTCACTGACTGTTCTTTGACCCGAGTGTTTGACTGACACTGACCGAACAGAATACTGCACGTTGACATTCATAGTGATAAGTGTTTCTGATTCATCACTGATTTAAATTAGCCAAAATAATGTTATAAGACATCACAACAGCTCATTTCTCTCGTCTTACTTATCATTCCTTGGATGTGATTTTTCAGTATTAAGCCATATGTAATATAGGTTACACCAATGTCATGTCATTGGTATAAGTTGTAACAAACCTTTTGTTATATGTAGTGTGGTGTAATGTTTAAATATGCTGCTCTCACACATTTTTAATTAAATGTATCATCTATTTGTCCATACCCTACCTAACCAGTGTGCGCTACTGAAGAGGCATGTAGGGAACACAACATGATCAGTGACAGTGTGTGGTCATACTGTCACACTGCCAGTGCACTTGTTCTTAAGACTTCATGCATAATAGGCTATGCCACTACATTACATAGTGTATTTCAAGTTGTTTTTATGTACTAAGACCTCTTCAAACTGTTTCTTTTTGTTGGAGGTGCTCCTGGCACATGGCCAGTTTAATTTGATGTCAGCTTCTCAGGTGTAGCCTCTACTTTTTCTCCACAACCCTTGACAGTACTTACTGTGACACACTGCTCTTTCTCCACTGGTCCCAGACATGTAGAGCTACGCTGCAGGTAAGGTCAAAGCTGTTTGTCAGACTGTGTCAAACAATAATGGTTTGAGAGGAGTAAGTCAGTGTTCACTAGGAGCAGTGAATATTGTGTGTGCATTACTTGTAAACGTCAAATAAAGAAGGCACAGAAAGCCTCTGGTCTTTTCTTGTGAAAGCATTGCTGTCTGTCCCTCTTTTTCTCTGTATGCACATAGAGTAAGTTGTAACAGTGTAGTAATGGAACGGGAAGAAGCTTGACAGCGAAACATCAACAGTCAGCTAATAATGCTAATTGTCTCCACCAGGCCGCAGGTATGTTTTACACTGGCAGCGGTGGCCGAACGGATTGCGGAGCGGTCTTGATACCGGAAGGTCGCCAGTTCGAATCAGCGGTCCGACACGTTAAAATTACCACCGCTGAAGTGCCCTTGAACAAGGCATTGAACCACTACGATGAAATGTGTTCTATGAGCAGGGCCTGGCTGGAAACAAGTTCTTGAGCTTAGCCCAGATACCCTGGGTAAATATAGTAATCATTTAATTTCATTTCATTTCATTACACCCTGTCCGTGTGTCTGTGATTAGCTAATCTCCGGCACTGTTGGCTTAATCGCAACGAAACGGTGCACACATTCCCTGGATGCCAGAGCAGAACCTCTGCCTCAGAATTTTCAGATTGGCCTGTTACAATAGCGCCACCAGGAGACCGATTTTTGCTAAACACATTTATTGACAGTATACACCTACAGATTTTGTCCACAGCAAGCACAGTGGCTGACTGTTTAAAGAGCCTGCCTGGGAATCTGGAGGCCACAGGTTCAAGTCCCAGCTCTGACAGTGTGTTCCTTGTGATTATGACAAGTCAAATGGCTTCAACAGTGATTTTGCTGAGAAAATTAATCCTAGTGCAGACAACCTTATTTGATGTACAAAGATAATCGAAAACCATGGACTATCGTTCAACGATTCAATCCGATTAAAATCGTTGAACGATTTCAATCGTTCAACGATTTCAATCGAACTATTTCAATCGTTGAACGATTTCAATTGTTGAACGATTTCAATCGTTGAACGATTTCAATCGTTGAACGATTGAACGATATTAATCGTAAGGGAGTTGTTAAAAAATGGCACACAGTAGTATGCGTTCCGAGACCATGGACTATAGCCTGTCGCTTTTCCGTGATTTTCACCTTTTTTTCCAAATCCATTTAATCTTTTTCATCACAGTACAGTACAGAACCTGGGGGGACACTGGGGAGGCACCGGGGGGACACTGGGGAGGCACTGGAGGGGACACTGGGGGACACTGGGCAGACACTGGGGAGGCACTGGGGGACACTGGGGAGGCACTGGGGAGGCACTGGGGGGACCTGGGGACTTCAGTGCAATGTACTTACATATGTTGCGACCGAACTATAGTATGGACCATACTATAGTCCATACTATAGTATGCCGTCCGAAACATTTTATAACTTTGGCATGCTACTAGTCCTACATACTTACACCTAGAAACCCCATTCAAACCTATTTAGGTTCATCTTACGGTGGACATGTTTGCCTGAAAAGGAATCTTTGAAATGTTTCATAGTTTTAGAAATGTAGTGCTTTCAAATTTGAGAAATGTATAATGGGGCTCAATGGCAGATAGTGGCACGTCAAAAAATCACTTTCACCTAGAAACTCCATTCACACTATTTATAATTCAGCTTACTGTGGAGACACATGCTGGAACTTTTTACTTTGAAATGTTTTGTAGTTTCTGAGTTATTTAACTTAAACGCCCAATGCATTCTCAATGGCAATAGCACAAACTTTGGCATGCTACTAGTCCTACATACTTACACCTAGAAACCCCATTCAAACCTATTTAGGTTCATCTTACGGTGGACATGTTTGCCTGAAAATGAATCTTTGAAATGTTTCATAGTTTTAGAAATATAGTGCTTTAAATGTGAGAAATGTATAATGGCAGATAGTGGCACGTCAAAAAATCACTTTCACCTAGAAACTCCATTCACACTATTTATAATTCAGCTTACTGTGGAGACACATGCTGGAACTTTTTACTTTGAAATGTTTTGTAGTTTCTGAGTTATTTAACTTAAACGCCCAATGCATTCTCAATGGCAATAGCACAAACTTTGGCATGCTACTAGTCCTACATACTTACACCTAGAAACCCCATTCAAACCTATTTAGGTTCATCTTACGGTGGACATGTTTGCCTGAAAATGAATCTTTGAAATGTTTCATAGTTTTAGAAATATAGTGCTTTCAAATTTGAGAAATGTATAATGGGGCTCAATGGCAGATAGTGGCACGTCAAAAAATCACTTTCACCTAGAAACTCCATTCACACTATTTATAATTCAGCTTACTGTGGAGACACATGCTGGAACTTTTTACTTTGAAATGTTTTGTAGTTTCTGAGTTATTTAACTTAAACGCCCAATGCATTCTCAATGGCAATAGCACAAACTTTGGCATGCTACTAGTCCTACATACTTACACCTAGAAACCCCATTCAAACCTATTTAGGTTCATCTTACGGTGGACATGTTTGCCTGAAAATGAATCTTTGAAATGTTTCATAGTTTTAGAAATATAGTGCTTTAAATGTGAGAAATTTATAATGGCAGATAGTGGCACGTCAAAAAATCACTTTCACCTAAACTCCATTCACACTATTTATAATTCAGCTTACTGTGGAGACACATGCTGGAACTTTTTACTTTGAAATGTTTTGTAGTTTCTGAGTTATTTAACTTAAACGCCCAATGCATTCTCAATGGCAATAGCACAAACGTTGGCATGCTTCTGGTCCTACATACTTACACCTAGAAACCCCATTCAAACGTATTTAGGTTCATCTTACGGTGGACATGTTTGCCTGAAAAGGAATCTTTGAAATGTTTCATAGTTTTAGAAATATAGTGCTTTTAAATTTGAGAAATTCAGAATGGGGGTCAATGGCAGATTTTGGCAAGTAACGATTTGACTGGGGTTTGAACCCACAACCTCCAGATCATGCAGCCAGTGTGCTAAGTCACTGATCTACTTGCTACCTGCCACAATGCAGTCTGCTGTTCCCTTTGAGTACAACATTGATACAAAAATAAAATACAAAATATAAAATAACAGGAGATTTGTCTATTGTTTCTTTTGCTGTTGTTTATCTCTAGACGTTCGAATGTTTATGAACCACAATGGAAACAAGTCTCTGGCTCTTCTGTCATTATCTATTCGGCCTTTTAAGAAGAGCCTGCACAGTAGCTCACTGGGTACAGATCCTGCCTGGGAATCAGGAGGCTGCAGGTTCAAGTCCTGGCTCTGACATAGTGTCCGAAAATCATGAAAATATGACATACTATAGTATGCCGTCCCAAACCATGGACTATAGTATGTCGTTTTTCATGATTTTCATCTTTATTTCAAATCCTCCAAAATCACGAAAAACGACATGCTATAGTATGCCGTCCGAAACCATGAACTATAGTATGTCGTTTTTCATGATTTTCATCTATTTTTCAAATAGTCCAAAATCACGAAAAACGACATGCTATAGTATGCCGTCCGAAAAAAATTATAACTTTGGCATGCTACTAGTCCTACATACTTACACCTAGAATCCCTATTCAAACCTATTTAGGTTCATCTTATGGTGGATATGTTTGCCTGAAAAGGAATCTTTTGAAATGTTTCATAGTTTTAGAAATATAGTGCTTTTAATTTGAGAAATTTATAATGGCAGATAGTGGCACGTCACTTTCACTTTCACCTAGAAACTCCATTCACACTTTTTATAATTCAGCTTACTGTGGAGACACATGCTGGAACTTTTTACTTTGAAATGTTTTGTAGTTTCTGAGTTATTTAACTTAAACGCCCAATGCATTCTCAATGGCAATAGCACAAACTTTGGCATGCTACTAGTCCTACATACTTACACCTAGAAACCCCATTCAAACCTATTTAGGTTCATCTTACGGTGGACATGTTTGCCTGAAAAGGAATCTTTGAAATGTTTCATAGTTTTAGAAATATAGTGCTTTTAAATTTGAGAAATTCAGAATGGGGGTCAATGGCAGATTTTGGCAAGTAAAGATTTGAGTGGGGTTTGAACCCACAACCTCCAGATCATGCAGCCAGTGTGCTAAGTACTACATACTATAGTATGCCCTCCGACACCATGGACTATAGCCTTTCGCTTTTGCGTGATTTTCACCTTTTTTTCAAATCCTCCGAAATCGTGAAAAACGACATACTATAGTATGCCTTCCGACACCATGGACTATAGCCTTTCGCTTTTGCGTGATTTTCACCTTTTTTTTTAAATCCTCCGAAATCGTGAAAAACCACATACTATAGTATGCCCTCCGACACCATGGACTATAGCCTTTCGCTTTTGCGTGATTTTCACCTTTTTTTTAAATCCTCCGAAATCGTGAAAAACGACATACTATAGTATGCCCTCCGACACCATGGACTATAGCCTTTCGCTTTTGTGTGATTTTCACCTTTTTTTCAAATCCTCCGAAATCGTGAAAAACGACATACTATAGTATGCCTTCCGACACCATGGACTATAGCCTTTCGCTTTTGCGTGATTTTTACCTTTTTTTCCAAAATCCTCCGAAATCGTGAAAAACGACATACTATAGTATGCCTTCCGACACCATGGACTATAGCCTTTCGCTTTTGCGTGATTTTCACCTTTTTTTTTAAATCCTCCGAAATCGTGAAAAACGACATACTATAGTATGCCCTCCGACACCATGGACTATAGCCTTTCGCTTTTGCGTGATTTTCACCTTTTTTTCAAATCCTCCGAAATCGTGAAAAACGTCATACTATAGTATGCCCTCCGACACCATGGACTATAGCCTTTCGCTTTTGCGTGATTTTCACCTTTTTTTTAAATCCTCCGAAATCGTGAAAAACGACATACTATAGTATGCCCTCCGACACCATGGACTATAGCCTCTCGCTTTTGCGTGATTTTCACCTTTTTTTTAAATCCTCCGAAATCGTGAAAAACGACATACTATAGTATGCCCTCCGACAGCATGGACTATAGCCTTTCGCTTTTGCGTGATTTTCACCTTTTTTTCAAATCCTCCGAAATCGTGAAAAACGACATACTATAGTATGCCCTCCGACACCATGGACTATAGCCTTTCGCTTTTGCGTGATTTTCACCTTTTTTTTTAAATCCTCCGAAATCGTGAAAAACGACATACTATAGTATGCCCTCCGACACCATGGACTATAGCCTTTCGCTTTTGCGTGATTTTCACCTTTTTTTTTAAATCCTCCGAAATCGTGAAAAACGACATACTATAGTATGCCCTCCGACACCATGGACTATAGCCTCTCGCTTTTGCGTGATTTTCACTTTTTTTTAAATCCTCCGAAATCGTGAAAAACGACATACTATAGTATGCCCTCCGACACCATGGACTATAGCCTTTCGCTTTTGCGTGATTTTCACCTTTTTTTCAAATCCTCCGAAATCGTGAAAAACGACATACTATAGTATGCCCTCCGACACCATGGACTATAGCCTTTCGCTTTTGCATGATTTTCACCTTTTTTTTTAAATCCTCCGAAATCGTGAAAAACCACATACTATAGTATGCCCTCCGACACCATGGACTATAGCCTTTCGCTTTTGCGTGATTTTCACCTTTTTTTCACATCCTCCGAAATCGTGAAAAACCACATACTATAGTATGCCCTCCGACACCATGGACTATAGCCTTTCGCTTTTGCGTGATTTTCACCTTTTTTTCAAATCCTCCGAAATCGTGAAAAACGACATACTATAGTATGCCCTCCGACACCATGGACTATAGCCTTTCGCTTTTGCGTGATTTTCACCTTTTTTTTAAAATCCTCCGAAATCGTGAAAAACGACATACTATAGTATGCGATCCGAGACCATGGACTATAGCCTTTCGCTTTTGCGTGATTTTCACCTTTTTTTTAAATCCTCCGAAATCGTGAAAAACGACATACTATAGTATGCCCTCCGACACCATGGACTATAGCCTTTCGCTTTTGCGTGATTTTCACCTTTTTTTTTAAATCCTCCGAAATCGTGAAAAACGACATACTATAGTATGCCCTCCGACACCATGGAC